>NC_086454.1:350833-686666 GCF_028390025.1 Pseudophryne corroboree
AAAGAACCCAATTTTGAGGGGAATCTTAAACTTCTTACTAGGTGTAATCCAAGCATCTTGCATAATTTCCTTCAGTTGATCTGAGTTAGGAAATTCTGTTTTTACTGAACGTTTAAACATAGGAGCCTTAGATTTTAGCAAAGGATCTGCTGCCTACTCGATTGACTGAATAGATTTAACAGCCTGAATTTAATCAGGTATATCCACTGAAGAAGAGTGCTCCTCCTCTCTAGATGCAAATTCAGAATGGGAGGATTCAGCTTCATCACCTGCAGTATCCCCTAATTCTGAAAAATGTGTAGCATGTGAAGATGATGCTCCATGTCTTTGGACTTCAATTCCTTGGGCCTATCAGCTTGTTTTTGCTGAAAGGCAGCCGAGGACTGAGCCATTTTCTGCACTGGATGTGGCATGACCCAAGTGGGATGCTGCTTGTAAAGGTTAAGTGGTTACCCCATACCTGTTACTGTAGGCACCATACGGTCTGCTAATTTGGACAACGTCTGTGCAAAAGCTGCCCAAGGAGTTTCCTGTGATTGAACAGGTACCTGGCTTGGATCTGGTTTATTCAGAAGGCTTTTATGAAAATTATACCAATTCGCACACAAGTCATCTTGTAACAGATCCTGGGTGGTAAACCCAGCTTTGCAGGACAAACATGATGTTAATGTAGGTGCCTCATCACTTTTGCCATTCTTGGATAGAGCAACAATAATTACCACAACAATCAGTGTAATTCTACGTATAAAGGTGACCGTCCTCACTTTAATACTTTAAAGTGAAATATAATCAGATCCTACCCTGCCTCGCACCAGCATTGAGGATCTGAATAACAGAGAGAAACAGAAACAGAGTTTAAAGTCAGCAGCCACACTAGCAATCAGTCACATGAAATTATATATATATATATATATATATATACACATATATATATATATAATAAGATTTTACTTACCGATAAATCTATTTCTCGTAGTCCGTAGTGGATGCTGGGGACTCCGTCAGGACCATGGGGAATAGCGGGCTCCGCAGGAGACAGGGCACATCTAAAAAGCTCTTTAGGTCACATGGTGTGTACTGGCTCCTCCCCCTATGACCCTCCTCCAGGCTTCAGTTAGGTACTGTGCCCGGACGAGCGTACACAATAAGGAAGGATCTTGAATCCCGGGTAAGACTCATACCAGCCACACCAATCACACCGTACAACTTGTGATCTGAACCCAGTTAACAGTATGATAACAAAACGAAGTAGCCTCTAAAAGATGGCTCACAACAATAGTAATAACCCGATTTTTTTGTAACAATAACTATGTACAACATTGCAGACAATCCGCACTTGGGATGGGCGCCCAGCATCCACTACGGACTACGAGAAATAGATTTATCGGTAAGTAAAATCTTATTTTCTCTAACATCCTAGTGGATGCTGGGGACTCCGTCAGGACCATGGGGATTATACCAAAGCTCCCAAACGGGCGGGAGAGTGCGGATGACTCTGCAGCACCGAATGAGAGAACTCCAGGTCCTCTTTAGCCAGAGTATCAAATTTGTAAAATTTTACAAACGTGTTCTCCCCTGACCACGTAACTGCTCGACAAAGTTATAATGCCGAGACTCCTCGGGCAGCCGCCCAGGATGAATGCCACCTTCCTTGTGGAATGGGCATCTACATATTTCGACTGTGACAGGCCTGCCACAGAATGTGCAAGCTGAATTGTACTACAAATCCAGCGTGCAATAGACTGCTTAGAAGCAGACGCACCCAGCTTGTTGGGTGCATACAATATAAACAGCAAGTCAGACTTTCTGACACCAGCCGTCCTAACTATATATATATATATATATATTTTAGGGCCCTGACAACGTCTAGTAATTTGGAGTCCTCCAAGTCCCTAGTAGCCGCAGGCACCACAATAGGTTGTTTCAGGTGAAAACGCTGACACCCCTTTAGGAAGAAACTGGAGACGAGACCCAGTTCTGCCCTGTTCAAATGGAAAATTTTTTAATATGGGCTTTTGTAAGACAAAGCCGCCCATTCTGACAATCGCCTGGCCGAGGCCAGGGCTAACAACATGGTCACTTTCCATGTGAGATATTGGTCAACAGCATGGTCACTTTCCATGTGAGATATTTCAAATCCACAGATTTGAGCGGTTCAAACCAATATGAATATAAGGAATCCCAACACTATGTTGAGATTTCACGGTGCCCCTAGAGGCACAAAAGAGCTGTATATGCAATACACCCTTTACAATCTGGACTTCAGGAACTGAAGTCAATTCTTTCTGGAAGAAAATCTACAGGGCCGAAATTTAAATCTTAATGAAACCCAATTTGAGGCTCAAAACACTCCTGTTTTCAGGAAATGTAGAAATCGACCTAGTTGAATTTCCTTCGTGGAGCCTTCCTGGCCTCACCCACGCAACATATTTTCACCACATGTGGTGATGACGTTGTGCGGTCACCTCCTTCCTGGCTTTAACCAAGGTAGGTATGACCTCTTATGGAATGCCTTTTCCCTTCAGGATCCGGCATTCAACCGCCATGCCGTCACACGCAGCCGCGGTAAATCTTGGAATAGACATGGTACTTGCTGAAGCAAGTCCCTTCTTAGCTCCCCAGGCCCTTAGTCCTCTGTGAGCATCTCTTGAAGTTCCGGGTACCAAGTCCCTCTTGGCCAATCCGGAGCCACTAGTATAGTTCATACTCCTCTATGTCTTATAATTCTCAATACCTTGGTTATGAGAAACAGAGGAGGGAACACATACACTGACTGGTACACCCACGGTGTTACCAGAACATCCACAGCTATCGCCTGAAGGTCTCAAGACCTGGCGGAATACCTGCCCCGTTTTTTGTTCGGGCGGGACGCCATCATGTCCACCTTTGGTCTTTGCCAACGGTCCACAATCATGCTGAAAAAACTTCCCTATGAAGTTTCCACTCTCCCGGGTGGAGGTCATGCCTGCTGAGGAAGTCTGCTTCCCAGTCGTCCACTCCCGGAAAGAACACTGCTGACAGTGCTATCACATGATTTTCCGCCTAGCGAAAAATCCTTGCAGTTTTGACACTGCCCTCCTGCTTCTTGTGCCGCCCTTTCTGTTTACGTGGGCGACTGCCGTGACGTTATCCCACTGGATCAATACCGGCTGACCTTGAAGCAGAGGTCTTGCTAAGTTTGGAGCACTATATATTTGCTCTAAGCTTATTTATGCGGAGAGAATTCTCCAGACTTAATCACACTTCCCTGGAAATTTTTTTTTTTTTTTTTTTTTTTTTTTTTCCCTGTGTGACTGTTCCCCAGCCTCTCAGGCTGGCCTCCGTGGTCACCGGCATCCAATCCTGAATGCCGAATCTGCGGCCCTCTAGAAGATGAGCACTCTGTAATCACCACAGGAGAGACACCCTTGTCCTTGGATATAGGGTTATCCGCTGATGCATCTGAGGATGCGATCCGGACCATTTGTCCAGCAGATCCCATTGAAGAATTCTTGCGGGAAATCTGCCGAATGGAATTGCTTCGTAATAAGCCACCATTTTTACCAGGACTCTTGTGCAATGATGTACTGACACTTTTCCTGGTTTTAGGAGGATCCCGATTATCTCGGATAACTCCCTGGCTTTCTCCACTGGGAGAAACACGTTTTTCTGGACTGTGTCCAGAATCATCCCTAGGAACAGTAGACGTGTCGTCGGAAAAAGCTGCGATTTTGGAATATTTAGAATCCACTCGTGCTGTCGTAGCACTACTTAAGATAGTGCTACTCCGACCTCCAACTGTTCTCTGGACCTTGCCCTTATCAGGAAAGCGTCCATGTTTCTTTTAAGAAAATTCATCATTCCGGCCATTACCTTGGTAAAGACCCGGGGCGCCGTGGACAATCCAAACGGCAGCGTCTGAACTGATATTGACAGTTCTGTACCAGGAACCTGAAGTACCCTTGGTGAGAAGGGCAAATTTGGACCTGTAGGTAAGCGTCCCTGATATCCAGTGACACCATATCGTCCCCTTCTTCCTGGTTCGCTATCACTGCTCCGAGTGACTCCATCTTGATTTGAACGCTTGTATGTAAGTGTTCAAATATTTCAGATCTCACCGAGCCGGTTGGCTTCAGTACCACAATATAGTGTGGAATACTACCCCCTTCTGTAAAAGGGGTACTTTGATTATCACCTGCTGGGAATACAGCCTGTGAATTGTGTGAGGGGGAGACGTCTCGAATTTCTAATGTACACCTGGGATACTACATGTAGGATCCCGGAGTTCCCTTGCGAGTGAGCCCACTGCGTGCTGAAACTCTTGAGATGACCCCCTACCGCACCTGAGTCCGCTTGTACGGCCCCAGAGTTATGTTGCGGACTTGGCAGAAGCTGTGAGGGGCTTCTGTTCCTGGGAATGGGCTGCTTGCTGCAGTCTTCTTCCCTTTCCTCTACCCCTGGGCAGATATGACTGGCCTTTGCCCGCCTGCCCGTATGGGGACGAAAGGACTGAGACTGAAAAGACTGTGTCCTTTCTTGCCGATATGTGACTCGGGGTAACAAAAGGTGGATTTTTCAGCTGTTGCCATGGCCACCAGGTCCAATGGACCGCCCCTTTATACGGCAATACTTCCATATGCCGTCTGGAATCTGCCTCACCTGACCACTGTCGTGTATTCGTCTGGCAGATATGTACATCACATTTACTCTTGATGCCAGAATACAATATATGCCTCTGCGCATCACGCATATATAGAAATGCATCCTTAAAATGCTCTATAGTAAATAAAATCTTGTCCCTGTCAAGGGTATCAAAATTTTCAGTCAGGAAATCCGACCAAGCCCCCTCAGCGCTGCACATCCATGCTGAGGCGATTGCTGGTCGTAGTATAACACCAGTATGTGTGTATATACTGTTATGATATTTTCCAGCATCCTATCAGCTGGCTCCTTGAGGCGGCCGTATCTGGAGACGGTAACGCCTTGTTTTTATAAGCGTGTGAGCACCTTATCCCTAAGGTGTGTTTTCCAACTCGCCCTTACTTCTGGCGGGGAAGGGTATACCGCCCATAACTTTCTATCGGAGGAACCCCACGTATCATCACACACTTCATTTAATTTATCTGATTCAGGCAAAACTACAAGTAGTTTATTCCCACCCTACAAAATACCCTTATTTGTGGTACTTGTGGTATCAGAAATATGTAACACCTCCTTCATTGCCCTTAACATGTAACTTGTGGCCCTAAAGGAAAAATACGTTTGTTTCTTCACCGTCGACACTGGGGTCAGTGTCCGTGTCAGTGTCTGTCGACCGACTGAGGTAAATGGGCGTTTTTACAAGCCCCTGACGGTGTCTGAGACGCCTGGACCAATACTAATTTGTCCGCCGGCTGTCTCATGTCGTCAACCGGCTTGCAGCGTGTTGACATTATCACGTAATTCCATAAGTAAGCCATCCATTCATGTGTCGACTCCCTAGAGAGTGACATCACTATTACAGGCAATTTGCTCCGTCTCCTCACCAACATTTTCCTCATACATGTCGACACACACGTACCGACCTACAGCACACACACAGGGAATGCTCTGATAGAGGACAGGACCCACTAGCCCTTTGGGGAGACAGAGGGAGAGTTTGCCAGCACACACCAAAATGCTATAATTATACAGGGACAACCTTTATATAAGTGTTCCTCCCTTATAGCATTTATATATATTTATATCGCCAAATCATTGCCCCCCCTCTCTGTTTTAACCCTGTTTCTGTAGTGCAGTGCAGGGGAGAGCATGGGAGCCTTCCCCTCAGCCTTTCTGTGAGGGAAAATGGCGCCTGTGTGCTGAGGAGAATAAGCTCCGCCCCTTTCTCGGCGGGCTTCTCCTCCCGGTTTTTTAATACTGGCCTGGGTTAAAATACACACATATAGCCTTAATGGCTATATGTGGTGTATTTCTTTTGCCAAATTAGGTATTTATATTGCTGCCCAGGGCGCCCCCAGCAGCGCCCTGCACCCTCCGTGACCGTGTCAGTGAGCCTGTGAGACAACAATGGCGCACAGCTGCAGTGCTGTGCGCTACCTCTATGAAGACTGAGAAGCCTTCTGCCGCCTGTCACCGGACCTCCGTCTCCGCCGTCTTCAGCGTCTGTAAGGGGGATCGGCGGCGCGGCTCCGGGACGAACCCCAGGCTGACCTGTGTTCCGACTCCCTCTGGAGCTCAGTGTCCAGTAGCCTAAGACTTCAATCCTCCTGCACGCAGGTGAGTTGCAAGTCTCTCCCCTAAGTCCCACGTTGCAGTGATCCTGTCGCCAGCAGGAATCACTGATTAGTTTAACCTAAAAAAGACTTTTCTAAACAGCTCTATAAGAGAGCCATCCAGGTTGCACCCTACTCGGCCGGGCACAGAAACCTAACTGAAGCCTGGAGGAGGGTCATAGGGGGAGGAGCCAGTACACACCATGTGACCTAAAGAGCTTTTTAGATGTGCCCTGTCTCCTGCGGAGCCCGCTATTCCCCATGGTCCTGACGGAGTCCCCAGCATCCACTAGGACGTTAGAGAAATATATATATATATATATATATATATATACACACATACATACACACACACACACACACACACACACAATATGCAATGAGCACATGTTTCAACTACACAATACATATAGGTAGGAAAAAACATTGCTGCATTACCTTAAATCATTGGTGCGGCCACACCTGGAATATTGTGTATAGTTCTGGGCACCGCACTATAAAAAAAGATATCTTGGAACTCGAAAAGGTTCAGAGGCGAGCCACCAAACTGGTTAAGGGGTTAGAGGCACTGAATTATGAGGAAAGACTTAAAAGGTTAGATATGTTCACACTGGAAAAGAGGCGACTGAGAGGGGACATTATTAATATTTTTAAATACATTAAGGGGCAATACAAGGATTTATCAAACGATTTGTTTATCAAAAAAACACTACATAGGACACGAGGACACCCCCTGAGGTTAGAAGAAAAACAATTTCATACACAATGGAGGAAAGGGTTCTTCACAGTAAGAGCAGTAAGGATTTGGAATTCTCTGCTAGAGAAGGTAGTAATGGTGGACTCAATCAATAAGTTTCAAAATGGATTAGATAAATTCCTAGCGGAAAAAAATATCCAAGGATACATCATTAAATAACGATTAAAAAAAAAAAACATTTATTATACAGGATGAACCCGATGGACATCTGTCTTTTTTCAACCTCAACAACTATGTAACTATGAAACCTTATACCGGAGACTAGCGTATTCAGACGCACAGCGAATAATACAGTAAATGTTCACAACGCTCATTTGCATCAGGTACCTACTCAACTACTCAATAACAAGGGTAGGTAGGAACTCAGTGCTGTATCACCTGCCTCAGGAGAGCGGTATACAGGGAGACTTAAACCCCGCTTCCGTATGCGACCATGCCGCAAACAAACGGCTCAGCGAATCAGACACACCAGTGTATCCAGCTGCACATGCGACTATGACCGGTATAGTATGTTAAGCGTCTCAGACGGAAGCGTAAATCAGTTCATGGCAGGAGACTCGGCGGAAACTGGTCATAAACTGGGGGGGGAGGGACGACCAGGGAGCATCTTACTCGCCACTACGGACATCAACCTCCAGGATCGCGGACTCAAATAATCCCCAGAGCCTATGATCCCTGAGGCCTAGCACGGTGCACCCGAGCAGGGAGCCGAGTCAGCGACTGTCCAGTAGTCTCCACCCAGAATAGTAAGGCTGCCTTTTATGCGTCTGAAACCGCTAACCAGAAAAAGACGCCTTACCTTCTCCCTATTCTCCAGCTGCAGCCTGGGATCATCAGTACGGACTTGCTAGCACCTCCAGTCTGGCGCCCGCCGAAACAGCAGTGTACTCCGAGGTAACAGTTGTTGCGACCCGGTGGAGAGTTTTTGGATCTTCTTTTCTGTTATGCGTTTTAAGACGCATAGAAAGCTTACTCGGAAAAAGAAAAAATACTATACAAAATAACAAAAGCTTAGAATGTGACGGCAGATAAAAACCACTTGGCACATCTAGTCTGCCCTTTTTTTAACCATATTTTTATCTCAAAACTTATTTGATCCATATTTCTTTGTAAGGATATCCTTATGTCTTTCCCATGCATGTCTACCACCTCTGATGGGAGGCTATTCCACTTGTCCACTACCCTTTCTGTGAAGTAATTTTTCCTCATATTTCTCCTGAACCTTGTGGCTGCAAAAGAATTTGCAGCTCAACCGTTCTAGGGGTATATTCAATTAGGGTCGAAAACTGCCGTCTGTCGAAAAGACGTCCGTTTTTGACTTTTATGGTCAAACAGTGATTCGACCTATTCAGTCCCATCAGTTTTTATTCGACGACTCGTGGAATTCGACTTGTCGAATAGTACGTGAATCGGCGGTATAGCTGCCGATTTACCCACTTTTGAGTGGCCCCGTTTCCGACCATTGCTGTCCGACATAAGAAAATGTCGGACTGAGATGTGGGACCCAGAGGAGGAGAGGAGGGAGTGGGGGGGGGGGGGGGGGGGGAGGAAAGCTGCGGGGAGACGGGGGACAGCCGCAGGCATACAGGGGACAGAAGCGCTACAGCAGAACAGCAGGATGTCTCACAGCCGCGCCGCTCACGGCAGCGTCCTCCCGACTCCAGCAAGTGAGGTCATGCTTGCTGGAGCCGGGTGGACACTGCCGTGAGGTCGGGTGGCTGTGAGACAACCTCCTGCAGCGCTACTGCAACGCTGCTCTCCTCCGTCTCCCCGCGTCTCCCCCCTCCCCCCCTCTCCTCCCCTGGGTCCCTCATCTCAATTCGACTTTTTAAAAGTCGAATTGAGAGGAGATTGAATAGGGGTTGTCGGATCCATTCAGACAAATGCATGTCGGAATGGATCCGACCCCAATTGAATATACCCCGTAGTGGTCCAGCTCCTACCCCACTAAACAAAAAACTGAATTGCCTGAGCCGGAAGGCGGCGATATAGAGGGCTGGCCCATTGCATCCTGGGAGTCTGAAAAGCTTAACTGTTTGGTGCCCGTTTCGTTGTCTAATATCCCAAGGTAGATCCTGTGGATCACTGTGGACCCTAATAGAGAAAGATACCGATTTAGTTTTAAATAAATGTATCAAAGAATAAAAGGTCACTTAGTAGGCACTTACCCCTGCAGGGGAGGGGGATTCATCCCCAGAATACCAGTTCCACATGGTGTCTGATGGGCACTGAGGAGGAAGCATAGAGTATAAGACAGGGGTTCCCAAACTTTTTTGAGTTACGGCACCCTAGAGTATCAGAATTTTTTTCACAGCACCCCTAGGCCAAAAGTTTCTAATTGAGAAAATTATATATTATATATATAATAAGAATTTACTTACCGATAATTCTATTTCTCGGAGTCCGTAGTGGATGCTGGGGTTCCTGAAAGGACCATGGGGAATAGCGGCTCCGCAGGAGACAGGGCACAAAAAGTAAAGCTTTAGGATCAGGTGGTGTGCACTGGCTCCTCCCCCTATGACCCTCCTCCAAGCCTCAGTTAGGTACTGTGCCCGGACGAGCGTACACAATAAGGAAGGATTTATGAATCCCGGGTAAGACTCATACCAGCCACACCAATCACACTGTACAACTTGTGATCTGAACCCAGTTAACAGTATGATAACAGCGGAGCCTCTGAAAGGATGGCTCACAACAATAATAACCCGATTTTTGTAACTATGTACAAGTAATGCAGATAATCCGCACTTGGGATGGGCGCCCAGCATCCACTACGGACTCCGAGAAATAGAATTATCGGTAAGTAAATTCTTATTTTCTCTATCGTCCTAGTGGATGCTGGGGTTCCTGAAAGGACCATGGGGATTATACCAAAGCTCCCAAACGGGCGGGAGAGTGCGGATGACTCTGCAGCACCGAATGAGAGAACTCCAGGTCCTCCTTAGCCAGGGTATCAAATTTGTAGGATTTTACAAACGTGTTTGCCCCTGACTAAATAGCCGCTCGGCAAAGTTGTAAAGCCGAGACCCCTCGGGCAGCCGCCCAAGATGAGCCCACCTTCCTTGTGGAATGGGCATTTACATATTTTGGCTGTGGCAGGCCTGCCACAGAATGTGCAAGCTGAATTGTATTACACATCCAACTAGCAAAAGTCTGCTTAAAAGCAAGAGCACCCAGTTTGTTGGGTGCATACAGGATAACAGCAAGTCAGTTTTCCTGACTCCAGCCGTCCTGGAACCTATATTTTCAGGGCCCTGACCACATCTAGCAACTTGGAGTCCTCCAAGTCCCTAGTAGGCGCAAGACACCCCAATAAGCTGGTTCAGGTGAAACACTGACACCACCTTAGGGAGAGAACTGGGGACGAGTCCGCAGCTCTGCCCTGTCCGAATGGACAAACAGATATGGGCTTTTTTGAGAAAAAAACCACCAATTTGACACTCGCCTGGTCCAGGCCAGGTCCAAGAGCATGTTCACTTTTCATGTGAGATGCTTCAAATCCACAGATTTGACTGGTTTTAAACCAATGTGTTTTGAGGAATCCCAGAACTACGTTGAGATCCCACAGTGCCACTGGAGGCACAAAAGGGGGTTGTATATGCAATACTCCCTTGACAAACTTCTGGACTTCAGGAACTGAAGCCAATTCTTTCTGGAAGAAAAATCGACAGGGCCGAAATTTGAACCTTAATGGACCCCAATTTGAGGCCCATAGACACTCCTGTTTGCAAGAAATGCAGGAATCGACCGAGTTGAAATTTCTTCGTGGGGCCTTCCTGGCCTCACACCACGCAACATATTTTCGCCACATGTGGTGATAATGTTGTGCGGTCACCTCCTTTCTGGCTTTGACCAGGGTAGGAATGACCTCTTCCTGAATGCCTTTTCCCTTAGGATCCGGCGTTCCACCGCCATGCCGTCAAACGCAGCTGCGGTAAGTCTTGGAACAGACATGGTACTTGCTGAAACAAGTCCCTTCTTAGCGGCAGAGGCCATAAGTCCTCTGTGAGCATCTCTTGAAGTTCCGGGTACCAAGTCCTTCTTGGCCAATCCGGAGCCATGAGTATAGTTCTTACTCCTCTACGTCTTATAATTCTCAGTACCTTAGGTATGAAAAGCAGAGGATGGAACACATACACCGACTGGTACACCCACGGTGTTACCAGAACGTCCACAGCTATTGCCTGAGGGTCTCTTAACCTGGCGCAATACCTGTCCCGTTTTTTGTTCAGACGGGACGCCATCATGTCCACCTTTGGTAATTCCCAACGGTTTACAATTATGTGGAAAACTTCCCCATGAAGTTCCCACTCTGCCGGGTGGAGGTCGTGCCTACTGAGGAAGTCTGCTTCCCAGTTTCCATTCCCGGAATGAAACACTGCTGACAGTGCTATCACATGATTTTCCGCCCAGCGAAAAGTCCTTGCAGTTTTTGCCACTGCCCTCCTGCTTCTTGTGCCGCCCTGTCTATTTACGTGGGCGACTGCCGTGATGTTTTATCCCACTGGATCAATACCGGCTGACCTTGAAGCAGAGGTCTTGCTAAGCTTAGAGCATTATAATTTTACCCTTAGCTATATTTATGTGGAGAAAAATCTCCAGACTTGATCACACTCCCTGGAAATTTTTTCCTTGTGTGACTGCTCCCCAGCCTCTCGGGCTGGCCTCCGTGGTCACCAACATCCAAAACTGAATGCCGAATCTGCGGCCCTCTAGAAGATGAGCACTCTGTAACCACCACAGGAGAGACACCCTTGTCCTTGGATATAGGGTTATCCGCTGATGCATCTGAAGATGCGATCCGGACCATTTGTCCAGCAGATCCCACTGAAAAGTTCTTGCATGAAATCTGCCGACTGGAATTGCTTCGAAGGAAGTCACCATTTTTTTACCATGGCCCTTGTGCAATGATGCACTGATTTTAGGAGGTTCCTGACTAGCTCGGATAACTCCCTGGCTTTCTCTTCCGGGAGAAACACCTTTTTCTGGACTGTGTCCAGAATCATCCCTAAGCACAGGAGACTTGTTGTCGGGATCAGCTGCGATTTTGGAATATTTAGAATCCACCCCTGCTGTTGTAACAGTATCCGAGATAGTGCTACTCCGACCTCCAACTGTTCCCTGGACTTTGCCCTTATCAGGAGATCGTCCAAGTAAGGGATAATTAAGACGCCTTTTCTTCGAAGAAGAACCATCATTTCGGCCATTACCTTGGTAAAGACCCGGGGTGCCGTAGACAATCCAAACGGCAGCGTCTGAAACTGATAGTGACAGTTCTGTACCACGAACCTGAGGTACCCTTAGTGATAAGAGCAAATTTGGGACATGGAGGTAAGCATCCCTGATGTCTCGGGACACCAGATAGTCCCCTTCTTCCCGGTTCGTTATCACTGCTCTGAGTGACTCCATCTTGATTTGAACCTTTGTAAGTGTTCAAATTTTTTTAGATTTAGAATAGGTCTCACCTAGCCTTCTGGCTTCAGTACCACAATATAGTGTGGAATAATACCCCTTTTCTTGTTGTAGGAGGGGTAATTTAATTATCACCTGCTGGGAATACAGCTCGTGAATTTTTTCCCATACTGCCTCCTTGTCGGAGGGAGACCTTGGTAAAGCAGACTTCAGGAGCCTGCGCAGGGGAAACGTCTCGACATTCCAAACTGTACCCCTGGGATACTACTTGTAGGATCCAGGGGTCCTGTACGGTCTCAGCGTCATGCTGAGAGCTTGTCAGAAGCGGTGGAACGCTTCTGTTCCTGGGAATGGGCTGCCTGCTGCAGTCTTCTTCCCTTTCCTCTATCCCTGGGCAGATATGACTCTTATAGGGACGAAAGGACTGAAGCTGAAAAGACGGTGTCTTTTTCTGCAGTTCTGGCAGATATGGACATCGCACTTACTCTTGATGCCAGAGTGCAAATATCCCTCTGTGCATCTCGCATATATAGAAATACATCCTTTAAATGCTCTATAGTCAATAAAATACTGTCCCTGTCAAGGGTATCAATATTTTTAGTCAGGGAATCCGACCAAGCCACCCCAGCTCTGCACATCCAGGCTGAGGCGATCGCTGGTCGCAGTATAACACCAGTATGTGTGTATATACTTTTTATGATATTTTTCCAGCCTCCTGTCAGCTGGCTCCTTGAGGACGGCCCTATCTATAGACGGTACCGCCACTTGTTCTGATAAGCGTGTGAGCGCCTTATCCACCCTAAGGGGTGTTTCCCAACGCGCCCTAACTTCTGGCGGGAAAGGGTATACCGCCCATATTTTCTATCGGGGGGAACCCACGCATCATCACACACTTCATTTAATTTATCTGATTCAGGAAAAACTACGGTAGTTTTTTCACATCCCACATAATACCCTCTTTTGTGGTACTTGTAGTATCAGAAATATGTAACACCTCCTTCATTGCCCTTAACGTGTGGCCCTAATAAGGAATACGTTTGTTTATTCACCGTCGACACTGGATTCAGTGTCCCTGTCTGTGTCTGTGTCGACCGACTAAAGTAAACGGGCGTTTTAAAACCCCTGACGGTGTTTTTGAGACGTCTGGACCAGTACTAATTGTTTGTCGGACGTCTCATGTCGTCAACCGACCTTGGCGCGTGTTGACATTATCACGTAATTCCCTAAATAAGCCATCCATTCCGGTGTCGACTCCCTAGAGAGTGACATCACCATTACAGGCAATTGCTCCGCCTCCTCACCAACATCGTCCTCATACATGTCGACACACACGTACCGACACACAGCACACACACAGGGAATGCTCTGATAGAGGACAGGACCTACTAGCCCTTTGGAGAGACAGAGGGAGAGTTTGCCAGCACACACCAAAAACGCTATAATTATATAGGGACAACCTTATATAAGTGTTTTCCCTTATAGCATCTTTTTTATATATTTCTAACGCCAAATTAGTGCCCCCCCTCTCTGTTTTAACCCTGTTTCTGTAGTGCAGTGCAGGGGAGAGCCTGGGAGCCTTCCCTCCAGCCTTTCTGTGAGGGAAAATGGCGCTGTGTGCTGAGGAGATAGGCCCCGCCCCTTTTTCGGCGGCCTCGTCTCCCGCTCTTAACGGATTCTGGCAGGGGTTAAATATCTCCATATAGCCCCCGGAGGCTATATGTGAGGTATTTTTAGCCAAAAAAGGTTTTCATTTGCCTCCCAGGGCGCCCCCCTCCCAGCGCCCTGCACCCTCAGTGACTGCCGTGTGAAGTGTGCCGAGAGGAAAATGGCGCACAGCTGCAGTGCTGTGCGCTACCTTAAGAAGACTGAGGAGTCTTCTGCCGCCGATTCTGGACCTCTTCTCGTTTCAGCATCTGCAAGGGGGCCGGCGGCGAGGCTCCGGTGACCATCCAGGCTGTACCTGTGATCGTCCCTCTGGAGCTAATGTCCAGTAGCCAAAGAAGCCAATCCATCCTGCACGCAGGTGAGTTCACTTCTTCTCCCCTAAGTCCCTCGTTGCAGTGATCCTGTTGCCAGCAGGACTCACTGTAAAATAAAAAACCTAAGCTAAACTTTTCTAAGCAGCTCAGGAGAGCCACCTAGATTGCACCCTTCTCGGCCGGGCACAAAAATCTAACTGAGGCTTGGAGGAGGGTCATAGGGGGAGGAGCCAGTGCACACCACCTGATCCTAAAGCTTTACTTTTTGTGCCCTGTCTCCTGCGGAGCCGCTATTCCCCATGGTCCTTTCAGGAACCCCAGCATCCACTAGGACGATAGAGAAATATATATATATATATATATATATATATATATATATATATCTATTACATTGTAAATAATGTGAATTGGTCCTGGACCACCAACCCAGGGCACCCCTGCAAGTGTTCCGGGGCGCCCCAGGGAGCCAGGACACAGTGTGAGAACCACTGGTATCAGACATGATCAGTCATGTTATGCAGTGGTGCTGTACCGGTGTGACGCTGCCCAGCTCTCCTGCACGTGACGCAGCATGGGACAATATTATGCACTCACCCTGCCTGAGTCTGTAGTCCATTACCAATGACAGACTATGCAGAGTACTAATTAAATATCCTAACGCACAAATACATATGAACAACCTATTGTATTTTGTTTTTATTTTTTATGTCTTGCATTACCCCAATCTAGTGGACGGGTCACATCAATCTCACATTAAAGCAAAGTACGTCTCAGGGAATGTTACCCCTGGGACGTCGTGTGCTACATGGCCACAATATGGCTCCCTGCTGACCCCTTGCTAAGAGAATGTAAAATCTGCACAGAATATAATATTAGTAGCGTTTGTATTAATTTAGTTATTTGTTAAACCAACATAATGCTTACTACATAAACAAATAAATTCAGCAATGGGTTGGTGGTCCTCCCGGAAAATAGTTCTGTAAACTATAAGGAAAATGTGGTCTTAAGTAAGAGCAAAAGACAAAAGCAGCTATATGCCTTTTCCAGGGCACACTTTGATAAATTATAAGAAAATGATGAATTATGAAAATGAGTATATTAATACTTAACTTTTATTGAGATATACTTAAAAAGAAAGGGAGAAGGCAAATATAGATAAATAATTGCTACAATTTTTGGGCGATAAAAATTAGATTGGCGAAAATATGTTTATTCCCTTGATAATCCAAAAATTACTTTCATTTTAAATTGAAAAAAATCTTTGTGGGAGTAAACTAGCTCCATTATGTTCAGCTATCACATGTCAGAATATCAAGATTAAATATAGGTGGAGATTCGATGCCTGGGTCTGCAAAGAAAGCTGGAAAAACTCAAATGATGTGAGAGTAAAATACCTACGGTACCTAGGATTCCCTGGTGGTCTCCCAACCGGGTACTGACCAGGCCCTGCAGTGTATGGCTTCCAAGATCAGACGAGGTTGGGCATACTCAGTGCAGTTTGACCGTAGGTGAGTAAATCTCCAGCATGTGCAATCAATTCCAGTGTACAGTTACTCCAGGCAAATCATATGGATATGATAATCTGACAAGGATTAATCCCCTGAATGAGATATAAATGATTCTGTGCAATGAAAAAACACACCGTATTCTGATAGGTGTTTGTTGTCCTAATCTGAGACACCTATTGTTATATCACATTTAGGGGCCTCCCCCTATAAAATCTGAATCTCTAGGATTTATTAATTTTTGTGATATCCAGCCTCAGGAACATTCAATATATGTTTCAAGAATATTTTTGTTCTTTGCTCAAATGTGATATAACAATAGGTGTCTCAGATTGGGACAACAAACACCTATTAGAATACGGTGTGTTTTTTCATTGCACAGAATCATTTATATCTCATTCAGGGGATTAATCCTTGTCAGATTATCATATCCATATGATTTGCCTGGAGTAACTGTACACTGGAATTGATTGCACATGCTGGAGATTTACTTACCTACGGTCAAACTACACTGAGTATGCCCAACCTCGTCTGATCTTGGAAGCCATACACTGCAGGGCCTGGTCAGTACCCGGTTGGGAGGGTGGTCTTCAGTATGCCGACTGACGGGATCCCGGCGCACAGTATACCGGCGCCGGAATCAGGACACTTATTCTCCCTCGTGGGGGTCCACGACCCCCCTGGAGGGAGAATAAAATAGTGTGGCGCGCTTAGCGCACCACCGTGCCCGTAGCGTGGCGAGCGCAGTGTGCCCGCAATGGGCTCATTTGCGCTCGCCACACTGTTGGTAAGCCGGCGGTCGGGCTCCCGGCGCCAGTATGCTGGTCGCCGGGAGCCCGACCGCCGGCATATCGTAGTGAACCCGATAGGGAGACCACCAGGGAATACTAGGTACCGTAGGTATTTTACTCTCACATCATTTGAGTTTTTCCAGCTTTCTGTGCAGACCCAGGCATCGAATCTCCACCTATATTTAATCTTGATATTCTGACATGTGATAGCTGAACATAATGGAGCTAGTTTACTCCCACAAAGATTTTTTCAATTAAAATGAAAGTAATTTTTGGATTATCAAGGGAATAAACATATTTTCGCCCATCTAATTTTTATCGCCCAAAAATTGTAGCAATTATTTATCTATATTTGCCTTCTCCCTTTCTTTTTAAGTATATCTCAATAAAAGTTAAGTATTAATTTACTCATATTTTGATAATTCATCATTTTCTTATAATTTATCAAAGTGTGCCCTGGAAAAGGCATATAGCTGCTTTTGTCTTTTGCTCTTACTTAAGACCACATTTTCCCTGCTGACCCCGACAGCTGAGGTGCAGGACATGTGACGTGGCATGGGGCAATCTTATGCACTCCACCACACGCCCACCCATTGCATCGGACACCATTAGTATCTGGACTTGCACCACCCCCCGTCTGACACAGGCCACCCATGAGCGACAGCAGGCAATGGATCATCATGGAAGCTGGCCTACGCAATCACAAGATGGAGCAGTTCAGTGTAATCGCATGGTCGCGGCCCAGTTTACCACCAAGTAACACCCATTTCACACAGAGAGTGCTCCAATCTCTGGCTGCATGCACAATCTGCAGATGTCGGAGAGATCCATCTGATTAGAAACAGGTCCATGATGTGCAGAAATGGATTCATTGATTCACTGAGTCCTACGCAGAGGTGGCGTCCGTGATATCACAGTAATAACCCTTTTCCACTGACGCAATAACGTGGGTTATTTGCTGGTATACCTGGTCACACTAAAGCCTTTGGGGAACCGGCTCACCAGCGCTTGGAGATGACGCCAGCAGAAGGTAGCCCTGGCACTAACCTGGATCCAGCCTGCGGTGTGCGCAGGTAGTGTTCATTCTAGGTGAAGGGTGCTAATCAATGACAAGGGCATAATTCAGACCCGATCGCAGTAGCAAAATTGTTCTCTAATGGGCAAAACCATGTGCACTGCAAGGGGGCAGATGTAACATGTGCAGAGAGAGTTAGATTTGGGTGGGTTATATTGTTTCTCTGCAGGGTAAATACTGGCTGCTTTATTTTTACACTGCAATTTAGATTTCAGTTTGAACACACCCCACCCAAATTTAACTCTCTCTGCACATGTTACATCTGCCCCACCTGCACTGCACATGATTTTGCCCATTAGAGAACAGTTTTGCTGCTGCGATCAGGTATGAATTAGGCCCTAGAGCATATTTACATTTTGTCACGGTACAGCTACATCACATCTACAGTTCTTTCCATTACTGAGCAACACCCTGCACCTAGAGTGAACACTAAACAGGGTTACAAGCTGCTATTTGGACCCGTTATGAGATGCCAGGTAGGACACGCCCTAAATGTGTCAGCACGCTACAGTGGCGCTAGCAGGTAGTTCACTTTTTATCTCAGAGCTGTAAATGCAGTAACCGGACTCTAGGTCGACGCTAATCAGGTCAACAGTGGATAGGTCGACACTAGAAATCAGCCGACATGGACATTAGGTCGACATGGACAAGGTTGACATGAAAAAAGTAGATATGAATTTTTCACACTTTTTTACTTTTTGGACTTTTTCATTCTTTACGATCCACGTGGACTACGATTGGGAGGGTGTGGTATGGAAGGTAGATAGTAACTAGGTCGACAGGGTCTCTATGTCAACAGGTCAAAAGGTCGACATGAGTTTTTTATATTTTTTTGGCGTCGTTTTCTTTGTAGAGAGACCGGGAACCCCAATTAGTGCACCGTGTCCCTTCGCTCGGCACAGATTACCGTTCCAATCGTAGTCCACGTGGATCGTTACGTATGAAAAGGTTAAAAAAAATAATAATTTACTCACCGGTAATTCTATTTCTCGTAGTCCGTAGTGGATGCTGGGAACTCCGTAAGGACCATGGGGAATAGACGGGCTCCGCAGGAGACTGGGCACTCTAAAAGAAAGATTAGGTACTATCTGGTGTGCACTGGCTCCTCCCTCTATGCCCCTCCTCCAGACCTCAGTTAGGATACTGTGCCCGGAAGAGCTGACACAATAAGGAAAGGATTTGGAATCCCGGGTAAGACTCATACCAGCCACACCAATCACACCGTATAACTCGTGATAACTATACCCAGTTAACAGTATGAACAATAACTGAGCCTCTCAACAGATGGCTCAACAATAACCCTTTAGTTAGGCAATAACTATATACAAGTATTGCAGACAATCCGCACTTGGGATGGGCGCCCAGCATCCACTACGGACTACAAGAAATAGAATTACCGGTGAGTAAATTCCTATTTTCTCTGACGTCCTAGTGGATGCTGGGTACTCCGTAAGGACCATGGGGATTATACCAAAGCTCCCAAACGGGCGGGAGAGTGCGGATGACTCTGCAGCACCGAATGAGCAAACTCAAGGTCCTTCTCAGCCAGGGTATCAAACTTGTAGAATTTTGCAAAAGTGTTTGATCCCGACCAAGTAGCAGCTCGGCCAAGTTGTAAAGCCGAGACCCCTCGGGCAGCCGCCCAAGAAGAGCCCACCTTCCTCGTGGAATGGGCTTTTACTGATTTAGGATGCGGCAGTCCAGCCGCAGAATGTGCAAGTTGAATCGTGCTACAGATCCAGCGAGCAATAGTCTGCTTTGAAGCAGGAGCACCCAGCTTGTTGGGTGCATGCAGGATAAACAGCGAGTCAGTTTTCCTGACTCTAGCCGTCCTGGAAACATAGATTTTCAGGGCCCGGACTACGTCCAGCAACTTGGAATCCTCCAAGTCCCGAGTAGCCGCAGGCACCACAATAGGTTGGTTCAAATGAAACGCTGATACCACCTTTGGGAGAAATTGGGGACGAGTCCTCAATTCTGCCCTGTCCATATGGAAAATCAGATATGGGCTTTTACAGGACAAAGCCGCCAATTCTGACACACGCCTAGCTGAGGCCAAGGCCAACAGCATGACTACCTTCCACGTGAGATACTTCAACTCCACGGTCTGAAGTGGCTCAGACCAATGTGATTTTAGGAAATCCAACACAACGTTGAGATCCCAAGGTGCCACTGGAGGCACAAAAGGGGGCTGAATATGCAGCACTCCCTTAACAAACGTCTGAACTTCAGGCAGTGAAGCCAGTTCTTTTTGAAAGAAAATAGACAGGGCCGAAATCTGGACTTTAATGGATCCCAATTTTAGGCCCATAGTCACTCCTGACTGTAGGAAGTGCAGAAATCGACCCAGCTGAAATTCCTCTGTTGGGGCCTTCCTGGCCTCACACCAAGAAACCTATTTTCGCCATATGCGGTGATAATGTTTTGCTGTCACATCCTTCCTAGCTTTTATCAGCGTAGGAATGACTTCATCTGGAATGCCCTTTTCCATTAGGATCCGGCGTTCAACCGCCATGCCGTCAAACGCAGCCGCGGTAAGTCTTGGAACAGACAGGGCCCCTGCTGTAGCAGGTCCTGTCAGAGCGGCAGAGGCCAATGGTCCTCTGAGATCATTTCTTGTAGTTCCGGGTACCAAGTTCTTCTTGGCCAATCCGGAACGATGAGTATAGTTCTTACTCCTCTCTTTCTTATTATCCTCAGTACCTTTGGTATGAGACGAAGAGGAGGGAACACATAAACCGACTGGTACACCCACGGTGTCACTAGAGCGTCCACAGCTATCGTCTGAGGGTCCCTTGACCTGGCGCAATATCTTTTTAGCTTTTTGTTGAGGCGGGACGCCATCATGTCCACCTGTGGCCTTTCCCAACGATTTACAATCAGCTTGAAGACTTCTGGATGAAGTCCCCACTCTCCCGAGTGGAGGTCGTGCCTGCTGAGGAAGTCTGCTTCCCAGTTGTCCACTCCCGGAATGAACACCGCTGACAGTGCTAGCACGTGATTCTCCGCCCATCGAAGAATCCTTGTGGCTTCTGCCATCGCCATCCTGCTTCTGGTGCCGCCCTGTCGGTTTACATGGGCGACCGCCGTGATGTTGTCTGACTGAATCAGCACCGGTTGGTTTTGAAGTTTTGGTTTTGCTTGGCTTAGGGCATTGTAAATGGCCCTTAGTTCCAGAATATTTATGTGTAGGGAAGTCTCCTGACTCGACCACTGTCCTTGGAAGTTTCTTCCCTGAGTGACTGCCCCCCAACCTCGGAGGCTTGCATCCGTGGTCACCAGGACCCAGTCCTGAATGCCGAATCTGCGGCCCTCGAGAAGATGAGCACTCTGCAACTACCACAGCAAAGACACCCTGGCCCTCGGGGACAGGGTGATCAACCGATGCATCTGAAGATGCGATCCAGACCACTTGTCTAACAGATCCCACTGAAAAATCCTTGCATGGAACCTGCCAAAGGGAATTGCTTCGTAAGAAGCTACCATCTTTCCCAGGACTCGCGTGCAGTGATGCACCGACACCTGTTTTGGTTTCAGGAGGTCCCTGACCAGAGATGACAATTCATGGGCCTTCTCCTCCGGGAGAAACACCTTCTTCTGTTCTGTGTCCAGAATCATGCCCAAGAACAGCAGACGCGTCGTAGGAATCAGCTGCGACTTTGGGATATTCAGAATCCAGCCGTGCTGTTGTAGCACTTCCCGAGATAGTGCTACTCCGACTAACAACTGCTCCTTGGACCTTGCCTTTATAAGGAGATGGTCGAAGTACGGGATAATTATAACTCCCTTCTTTCGAAGGAGTATCATCACTTCGGCCATTACCTTGGTAAATACCCTCGGTGCCGTGGACAGACCAAACGGCAACGTCTGGAATTGGTAATGACAGTCCTGTACCACAAACCTGAGGTACTCCTGGTGAGGTGGGTAAATGGGGACATGTAGGTAAGCATCCTTGATGTCCAGTGACACCATAAAATCCCCCTCTTCCAGGCTTGCAATAACCGCCCTGAGCGATTCCATTTTGAACTTGAACTTCCTTATATAAGTGTTCAAGGATTTCAAATTTAGAATGGGTCTCACCGAACCATCTGGTTTCGGTACCACAAACATTGTGGAATAGTAACCCCGTCCCTGTTGAAGGAGGGGAACTTTGATTATCACCTGCTGAAGGTACAGCTTGTGAATTGCCGCCAGTACTACCTCCCTTTCCTTGGGAGCAGCTGGCAAGGCTGATTTGAGGTAACGGCGAGGGGGAGACGCCTCGAACTCCAGCTTGTATCCCTGAGATACCACTTGTAGAACCCAGAGATCCACCTGTGAGCGAACCTACTGGTCGCTGAAGTTCCGGAGATGCGCCCCCACCGCACCTGGTTCCACCTGTGGAGCCCCAGCGTCATGCGGTGGACTTAGTGGAAGCAGGGGAGGATTTTTCTTCCTGGGAACTGGCTGTCTGGTGCAGCTTTTTCCCTCTACCCCTGCCTCTGGGCAGAAAGGACGCGCCTCTGACCCGCTTGCCTTTCTGAGGCCAAAAGGACTGTACTTGATAATACGGTGCTTTCTTAGGCTGTGAGGGAACCTGAGGTAAAAAAGTCGACTTCCCAGCTGTTGCTGTGGATACGAGGTCCGAGAGACCGTCCCCAAACAATTCCTCACCCTTATAAGGCAAAACCTCCATGTGCCTTTTAGAATCAGCATCACCTGTCCACTGCCGAGTCCATAATACTCTCCTGGCAGAAATGGACATTGCATTAATTCTAGATGCCAGCCGGCAAATGTCCCTTTGTGCATGCCTCATATATAAGACGACGTCTTTAATATGCTCTATGGTTAGCAAAATAGTATCCCTGTCAAGGGAATCAATGTTATCTGACAGGGTATCAGACCAAGCAGCTGCAGCACTACACATCCATGCTGAAGCAATTGCAGGTCTCAGTATAGTACCTGAGTGTGTATACACAGACTTCAGGATAGCCTCCTGCTTTCTATCCGCAGGCTACTTTAAGGCGGCCGTATCCTGAGACGGTAGTGCCACCTTTTTTGATAAGCGTGTGAGCGCCTTGTCCACCCTAGGGGAAGTTTCCCAACGTAACCTGTCCGTTGGCGGGAAAGGGTATGCCATTAGTAACCTCTTAGAAATCACTAATTTCTTATCTGGGGAACACCACGCTTCTTCACACAATTCATTTAACTCATCAGATGGGGGAAAAGTCACTGGCTGCTTTATCTCCCCAAACATAATACCCTTTTTAGTGGTAACCGGGTTAATGTCAGAAATGTGTAACACATTTTTCATTGCCGTAATCATGCATCGGATGGCCCTTGTGGATTGTACATTTGTCTCATCCTCGTCTACACTGGAGTCAGACTCCGTGTCGACATCTGTGTCTGCCATCTGAGGTAGCGGGCGTTTTTGAGCCCCTGATGGCCTCTGAGACGCCTGGGCAGGCGCGGGCTGAGATGCCGGCTGTCCCAAAGCTGTTACGTCATCGAACCTTTTATGCAAGGAGTTGACACTGTCGGTTAATACCTTCCACATATCCATCCACTCTGGTGTCGGCCCCGCAGGACGCGACATCACACTTATCGGCTCTTGCTCCGCCTCCACGTAAGCGTCCTCATCAAACATGTCGACACAGCCGTACCGACACACCGCACACACACAGGGAATGCTCTGACTGAGGACAGGACCCCACAAAGTCCTTTGGGGAGACAGAGAGAGAGTATGCCAGCACACACCAGAGCGCTATATAACAGAGGGATTTACACTAACACAAAGTGAATTTTCCCCCAATAGCTGCTTATATCACCTTTTGCGCCTAAATTTATGTGCCCCCCCTCTCTTTTTTACCCTTCTTGTAGTGTATACTGCAGGGGAGAGCCTGGGGAGCGTCCTTCCAGCGGAGCTGTGAAGAGAAAATGGCGCCGGTGTGCTGAGGGAGATAGCCCCGCCTCCTCCGCGGCGGGCTTCTCCCGCTTTTTTAATAATGTTAATGGCGGGGGATTAGGCACATATACAGTTTATAACTGTATTATGTGCACATTTGCCAAAAGGTATACTTATTGCAGCCCAGGGCGCCCCCCCCCCAGCGCCCTGCACCCACCAGTGACCGTAGCGTGTGGTGTGCTGTGGGAGCAATGTGCGCTACCTTATTGAAGACCGGAGTCTTCAGCCGCCGATTTTCTCCTGGAATCTACCGTCTTCTGGCTCTGCAAGGGGGACGGCGGCGCGGCTCCGGGAACGGACGATCGAGGTCGGGCCCTGTGTTCGATCCCTCTGGAGCTAATGGTGTCCAGTAGCCTAAGAAGCACAAGCTAGCTGCAAGCAGGTAGGTTTGCTTCTCTCCCCTCAGTCCCTCGTAGCAGTGAGTCTGTTGCCAGCAGATCTCACTGAAAATAAAAAACCTAATAAATACTTTCTTTTCTAGGAAGCTCAGGAGAGCCCACTAGGTGCATCCAGCTCTGGCCGGGCACAGATTCTAACTGAGGTCTGGAGGAGGGGCATAGAGGGAGGAGCCAGTGCACACCAGATATAGTACCTAATCTTTCTTTTAAGAGTGCCCAGTCTCCTGCGGAGCCCGTCTATCCCCCATGGTCCTTACGGAGTACCCAGCATCCACTAGGACGTCAGAGAAAAGAAAAAAAATTGTGAAAAACTCATGTCGATCTTTTGCCCTGTCGACCTAGAACATGTCGACCTGTCAACCAATAGTGGTCGACCTTGAGACCGGATCCCGATTAAGAACGGTAACCTGTGCCAAGCGCAGCGGTAGTGGAGTGAGGCACCTTGCCCGCAGCCCCTCGCCATGCAAGGGGATGTTGTATACTAATTGGGGTTCCCGGTCACTTGACGGAAAAAACGACACCCAAAAAACATAAAGAACGTCATGTCGACCTTTTTTAATGTCAACCTAAATGCTGTCGACTTTGAGTCCAATACCAGTAAATTCTAACATTGTCCACGGCTCATACCGGAAGATATACATTTTGGGATTTTCAGTTATCTTTTAAAAGGACACTTTTGTGAATAGGGCCACAGAAATGATTGTAAGCCGGGTTTAGATGCGACTGCGTGTGTTCGCCAGACATAAGGTCTTATTCAAAGTTGCTAGTAAACCAAAAAAATTACATCCAAGGACTGATGGAATTGAGGAGTCAGTAGCAACTGGCACCACAATAGGCTGATTGATATGAAAAGCCGACACAACCTTTGGAAGGAACTGCTGACATGTCCGGAGCTTAGCTCTATCTTCATGGGAGATCAAGTAGGGGACTTTTACAAGACAAAGCCCCCAACTCCGACACACGTCTAACATAAGCTAAGGCCAACAAAGTAACAACCTTCCACGTGAGAAACTTGACCTCAACCTCCTGTAGAGGCTCGAACCAATCCAATTGGAGGAACTGCAACACCATGTTAAGATCCCAGGGCGCCGTAGGCGGCACATAGGGAGGCTGGATGTGCAGAACCCCTTTCAAGAAAGTCTGAGCCCCAGGGAGGGAAGCCAGCTGTTTCTGGAAGAAAATGGATAGGGCCAAAATCTGGACCTTTATAGATTCCAACCTCAGGCCCATATCCACACCTGCTTGTAGGAAGAGGAGAAATCGTCCCAGTTGAAACTTCACCGTAGAAAACTTCTTGGATTCACACCAAGATACATACTTTTTCCAAATGCGATGGTAATGTTTAGACATTACTCCTTTCCTAGCCTGTATCAGGGTAGGAATAACCTTGTTCAGAATGCCCTTCTGAGCTAGTATCCAGCGTTCAACCTCCAAGCCGCAGTAAGCCTTGATAGGCGAACGGCCCCTGTTGCAGCAAGTCCTCCCGAAGAGGTAGAGGCCTCGGGTCTTCCAGCAGTAGACCCAGAAGATCCACGTACCAAGTCCTTCTTGGCCAATCTGGAGCGATGAGGATTTCCTGAACTCTTGTTCTCCTTATGAGCTTTAGGATCCTTGGAATGAGTGGAAGTGGAGGGAACACGTACACCGACTGGAACACCCATGGAGTCACCAGGGCGTCCACAGCCACTGCTTGTGGGTCTCTTGACCTGGAACAATACCTCTGAAGCTTCTTGTGGAGACGGGAGGCCATCATGTCTATTTGAGGTACACCCCAAAGATTTGTCACCTCCGTGAACACCTCCGGATGGAGGCCCCACTCTCCTGGATGGAGAGAGTGTCTGCTGAGGAAGTCTGCTTCCCAGATGTCCACTCCCGGAATGAAAATTGCTGACAGCGCCAACGCGTGCTTTTCTGTCAAGAGGATGATTCTTGTTACCTCCGACATTGCAGCTCTGCTCTTCGTTCCGCCCTGTCGGTTTATGTAGGCCACCGTCGTTACATTGTCCGACTGCACTTGAATGGCCCGATCTCGCAAAAGATCGTTGTACACGGCTCTTCGCTCCAGAATGTTTATTGGAAGACCGGATTCCAGACTTGACCACCTTTCTTGGAATGTTTCCCCTCAAGTGACTGCGCCCCATCCCCTGAGACTTGCATCCGTGGTTAGAAGGATCCAGTCCTGAATCCCAAACCTGCGGCCCTCCAGAAGGTGAGGCATTTGCAGCCACCAGAGAAGTGAAATCCTTGCTTTCGGCGACAGACATATCCTCTGGTGCATATGTAGATGAGAACCCGCCCACTTGTCTAGGAGGTCCAGTTGGAAGGATCGAGCATGAAATCTTCCGTACTGTAGAGGCTCGTAGGAGGCAACCATCTTTCCCACAAGGCGAATGCACTGATGAACCGATACCTGGGCAGGCTTCAAGACATCCCGGACCATCGATTATATCACCAACGCTTTCTCCACTGCTAGAAACACTCTCTGCACTTCCTTGTCGAGGATCATCCCCAGGAAAGACAATCTCCTCGTCGGTTCCAAATGTGATTTTGGAAGGTTCAGGATCCAACCATGTTCCCTGAGCAGACGAGTCATGAGAGCAATGGACTGCAACAGCCTTTATCAGCAGATCATCTAGATACGGAATTATGTTCACTCCCTGTCTGTGGAGGAGAACCATCATCTCTGCCATCACCTTGGTGAAACCTCTCGGTGCTGTGGAGAGCCCGAATGGCAGTGCCAGAAACGGATAGTGAATGTCTAACAGTTCAAATCTGAGATAAGCCTGATGCGGCGGCCAAATCGGGATGTGGCGGTACGCATCCTTGATATCCAGGGATACCAGAAACTCTCCCTCCTCCAGACCTGAGATCACCGCTCTCAGAGACTCCATTTTGAATTTGAACTCCCTCAAATAATAAGATTTTACTTACCGATAAATCTATTTCTCGTAGTCCGTAGTGGATGCTGGGGACTCCGTCAGGACCATGGGGATTAGCGGCTCCGCAGGAGACAGGGCACAAAACTAAAGCTTTAGGATCAGGTGGTGTGTACTGGCTCCTCCCCCTATGACCCTCCTCCAAGCCTCAGTTAGGATACTGTGCCCGGACGAGCGTACACAATAAGGAAGGATATTGAATCCCGGGTAAGACTCATACCAGCCACACCAATCACACCGTATAACTTGATCTTATTTTCTCTGACGTCCTAAGTGGATGCTGGGGACTCCGTCAGGACCATGGGGATTATACCAAAGCTCCCAAACGGGCGGGAGAGTGCGGATGACTCTGCAGCACCGAATGAGAGAACTCCAGGTCCTCTTTAGCCAGGGTATCAAATTTGTAGAATTTTACAAACGTGTTCTCCCCCGACCACGTAGCTGCTCGGCAGAGTTGTAATGCCGAGACCCCTCGGGCAGCCGCCCAGGATGAGCCCACCTTCCTTGTGGAATGGGCCTTGACAGATTTAGGCTGTGGCAGGCCTGCCACAGAATGTGCAAGTTGAATTGTGCTACAAATCCAACGAGCAATCGTCTGCTTAGAAGCAGGAGCACCCAGCTTGTTGGGTGCATACAGTATAAACAGCGAGTCAGATTTTCTGACTCCAGCCGTCCTTGAAATGTATATTTTCAATGCCCTGACAACGTCCAGCAACTTGGAATCTTCCAAATCGCTAGTAGCCGCAGGCACCACAATAGGCTGGTTCAGGTGAAACGCTGACACCACCTTAGGCAGAAACTGAGGACGCGTCCGCAGTTCTGCCCTGTCCGAATGGAAAATCAGATATGGGCTCTTATACGATAAAGCCGCCAATTCTGATACTCTCCTGGCTGAAGCCAGGGCCAGTAGCATGGTTACTTTCCATGTAAGATATTTCAAATCCACCGATTTGAGTGGCTCAAACCAATGGGATTTGAGAAAATCCAAAACTACATTCAGGTCCCACGGAGCCACTGGGGGCACAACCGGGGGCTGTATATGTAGTACTCCTTTTACAAAAGTCTGGACTTCAGGAACTGAAGCCAATTCTTTCTGGAAGAAAATCGACAGGGCCGAAATTTGAACCTTAATGGACCCCAATTTGAGGCCCATAGACAATCCTGTTTGCAGGAAATGTAGGAATCGACCCAGTTGAAATTCCTCCATGGGGGCCTTCCTGGCCTCACACCACGCAACATATTTTCTCCAAATGCGGTGATAATGTTGTGCAGTCACCTCCTTCCTGGCTTTAACCAGTGTAGGAATGACCTCTTCTGGAATGCCTTTTACCTTTAGAATTCGGCGTTCAACCGCCATGCCGTCAAACGCAGCCGCGGTAAGTCTTGGAATAGACACGGTCCCTGCTGAATCAGGTCCCGTCTTAGAGGTAGAGGCCACGGATTTTCCGTGAGCATCTCCTGAAGTTCCGGGTACCAAGTTCTTCTTGGCCAATCCGGAGCCACGAGTATCGTTCTTACTCCCCTTTGCCGTATAATTCTCAGTACTTTGGGTATGAGAGGCAGAGGAGGAAACACATACACTAACTGGTACACCCACGGTGTTACCAGAGCGTCCACAGCTATTGCCTGAGGGTCTCTTGACCTGGCGCAATACCTGTCCAGTTTTTTGTTGAGGCGAGACGCCATCATATCCACCTTTGGTTTTTCCCAACGGTTCACAATCATGTGGAAGACTTCTGGATGAAGTCCCCACTCTCCCGGGTGTAGATCGTGTCTGCTGAGGAAGTCTGCTTCCCAGTTGTCTACTCCCGGAATGAACACTGCTGACAGTGCTATCACATGATCTTCCGCCCAGCGAAGGATCCTTGCAGCTTCTGCCATTGCTCTCCTGCTTCTTGTGCCGCCCTGTCTGTTTACGTGGGCGACTGCCGTGATGTTGTCCGACTGGATCAACACCGGCTGACCCTGAAGCAGGGGTTTTGCCAGGCTTAGAGCATTGTAAATTGCTCTTAGCTCCAGTATATTTATATGAAGAGACATCTCCAGGCTTGACCATACTCCCTGGAAGTTTCTTCCCTGTGTGACCGCTCCCCAGCCTCTCAGACTGGCATCCGTGGTCACCAGGACCCAGTCCTGTATGCCGAATCTGCGGCCCTCTAACAGATGAGCACTCTGCAACCACCACAGAAGAGACACCCTTGTCCGTGGCGATAAGGTTATCCGCTGATGCATCTGCAGATGCGATCCGGACCATTTGTCCAGCAGATCCCACTGAAAAGTTTGTGCGTGGAATCTGCCGAATGGAATTGCTTCGTAAGAAGCCACCATCTTTCCCAGGACTCTTGTGCATTGATGCACAGACACTTTTCCTGGTTTTAGGAGGTTCCTGACAAGTTCGGATAACTCCTTGGCTTTCTCCTCCGGAAGAAACACCTTTTTCTGAACCGTGTCCAGAATCATTCCCAGGAACAGCAGACGTGTTGTCGGGGTCAACTGAGATTTTGGAAAATTCAGAATCCACCCGTGTTGTTGCAGCACTACTTGGGTTAGTGCTACTCCGTCCTCCAGCTGTTCTCTGGACCTTGCCCTTATCAGGAGATCGTCCAAGTAAGGGATAATTAATACGCCTCTTTTTCGCAGAAGAATCATCATTTCGGCCATTACCTTGGTAAAGACCCGAGGTGCCGTGGACAATCCAAACGGCAGCGTCTGAAACTGATAATGACAGTTTTGCACCACGAACTTGAGGTACCCTTGATGTGAAGGGCAAATTGGGACATGCAGGTAAGCATCCTTTATGTCCAGGGACACCATAAAGTCCCCTTCTTCCAGATTCGCAATCACTGCTCTGAGTGATTCCATCTTGAACTTGAATTTTTGTATGTACAGGTTCAAAGATTTCAGATTTAGAATAGGTCTTACCGAGCCGTCCGGCTTCGGTACCACAAATAGCGTGGAGTAATACCCCTTTCCCTGTTGTAGGAGGGGTACCTTGACTATCACCTGCTGAGAAAACAGCTTGTGAATGGCTTCCAATACCGTCGCCCTGTCTGAGGGAGACGTTGGCAAAGCAGACTTTAGGAACCGGCGAGGGGGAGACTTCTCGAATTCCAACCTGTAACCCTGAGATACTACCTGCAGGATCCAAGGGTCCACCTGTGAGCAAGCCCACTGTGCGCTGAAATTCCTGAGTCGACCCCCCACCGCTCCTGAGTCCGCTTGTACAGCCCCAGCGTCATGCTGAGGGCTTTGCAGAACCCTGGGAGGGCTTCTGTTCCTGGGCAGGGGCTGCTTGCTGCCCTCTCTTACCCCTTCCTCTGCCCCGGGGCAGATATGACTGTCCTTTTGCCCTCTTGTTCTTATAGGACCGAAAGGACTGCGGCTGAAAAGACGGTGTCTTTTTCTGTTGGGAGGGGGTCTGAGGTAAAAAGGTGGATTTTCCGGCAGTTGCCGTGGCCACCAGATCCGATAGACCTACGCCAAATAATTCTTCCCCTTTATACGGCAATACTTCCATATGTCGTTTGGAATCCGCATCACCTGACCACTGTCGCGTCCATAAACTTCTTCTGGCAGATATGGACATCGCACTTACTCTCGATGCCAGAGTGCAAATATCCCTCTGAGCATCTCGCATATAAAGAAAAGCATCCTTTAATTGCTCTATAGTCAATAAAATACTGTCCCTATCCAGGGTATCAATATTTTCAGTCAGGGAATCCGACCAGACCACCCCAGCACTGCACATCCAGGCTGAGGCGATGGCTGGTCGCAGTATAACACCAGTATGTGTGTATATACTCTTTAGGGTAGTTTCCAGCCTCCTATCAGCTGGATCCTTGAGGGCGGCCGTATCAGGAGACGGTAACGCCACTTGTTTTGATAAGCGTGTGAGCGCCTTATCCACCCTAGGGGGTGTTTCCCAGCGCGCCCTAACCTCTGGCGGGAAAGGGTATAATGCCAATAACTTTTTTGAAATTAGCACTTTTCTATCTGGGTTAACCCACGCTTCATCACATATATCATTCAATTCCTCTGATTCAGGAAAAACTACAGGTAGTTTTTTCACCCCCCACATAATACCCCTTTTTGTGGTACTTGCAGTATCAGAGATATGCAAAGCCTCCTTCATTGCCGTGATCATATAACGTGTGGCTCTACTTGAAAATACGTTTGTTTCTTCACCGTCGACACTAGATTCAGTGTCCGTGTCTGGGTCTGTGTCGACCGACTGAGGTAAAGGGCGTTTTACAGCCCCTGACGGTGTCTGAGACGCCTGGGCAGGTACCAACTGGTTTTCCGGCCGTCTCATGTCGTCAACTGATTTTTGTAATGTGCTGACATTATCACGTAATTCCATAAACAAAGCCATCCATTCCGGTGTCGACTCCCTGGGGGGTGACATCACCATTACCGGCAATTGCTCTGCCTCCACACCAACATCGTCCTCATACATGTCGACACACACGTACCGACACACAGCAGACACACAGGGAATGCTCTTATCGAAGACAGGACCCCACTAGCCCTTTGGGGAGACAGAGGGAGAGTTTGCCAGCACACACCCAAGCGCTATAATATATATGGGAACAACCTTATATAAGTGTTGTATCCTTATAGCAGCTTAAATATATAAAATATCGCCATAAAAAGTGCCCCCCCTCTCTGTTTTACCCTGTTTCTGTAGTGCAGTGCAGGGGAGAGTCCTGGGAGCCTTCCTCACAGCGGAGCTGAGCAGGAAAATGGCGCTGTGTGCTGAGGAGAATAAGCCCCGCCCCCTATTCCGGCGGGCTTTTCTCCCGTAGTTTGTAATATCTGGCAGGGGTTAAATACATCCATATAGCCTCAAGGGCTATATGTGATGTATTTTTTAGCCATAAAAGGTATTTACATTGCTGCCCAGGGCGCCCCCAGCAGCGCCCTGCACCCTCCGTGACCGTTGGTGAGAAGTGTGTGACAAACAATGGCGCACAGCTGCAGTGCTGTGCGCTACCTTCAAGAAGACTGAAGAGCCTTCTGCCGCCGGTTTCTGGACCTTCAATCTTCAGCATCTGCAAGGGGGGTCGGCGGCGCGGCTCCGGGACGAACCCCAGGGTGAGACCTGTGTTCCGACTCCCTCTGGAGCTAATGGTGTCCAGTAGCCTAAGAAGCCAATCCATCCTGCACGCAGGTGAGTTGAACTTCTCTCCCCTAAGTCCCTCGATGCAGTGAGCCTGTTGCCAGCAGGACTCACTGAAAATAATAAACCTAAAAACTTTTTCTAAGCAGCTTCTTAAGAGAGCCACCTAGATTGCACCCTGCTCGGACGGGCACAAAAACCTAACTGAGGCTTGGAGGAGGGTCATAGGGGGAGGAGCCAGTACACACCACCTGATCCTAAAGCTTTAGTTTTGTGCCCTGTCTCCTGCGGAGCCGCTAATCCCCATGGTCCTGACGGAGTCCCCAGCATCCACTTAGGACGTCAGAGAAAAGGGTTTAACGATTTCAAGTTCAAAATCGGTCTGACCGAACCATCCGGTTTCGGTACCACGAAAAGGTTTGAATAGTAACCCATATGTTGCATATAAGGTGGAACTGGAACAATGACCTCTGACTTTTCCAATTTTTGGATGGCTTCCTGTAAGATAGCCCTGTCTGTCAGTAAAGCTGGCAAGTCTGATTTGAAGAATCGGTGAGGTGGGAGTTCTTGAAACTCCAGTCTGTACCCCTGGGACACAATATCCAGTACCCAGGGATCCAGGCCGGACAACACCCAGACGTGGCTGAAACGTCTGAGTCTCGCACCCACCAACCCGTTCTCCAGGCTGTGCAGTCCACCGTCATGTTGAGGATTTTGAGGAACCAGAAGCAGGCTTCTGGTCCTGGGAGCCTGCAGGAGCTGGCTTCTTGGATTTTGCCCGATCACCTCTAAAGAAAGTGGTAGGAGGCTTGGACTTTTTCATCTTAGCGGTCGAAAGTACTGCGATGCCGAGGAAGAAAAGGGTTTCTTCGTAGAAGGAGCAGCTGAGGGAAGAAAAGGTGACTTACCTGCGGTAGCCGTGGAAATCCACGCATCCAATGCTACCCCAAATAGAGCTGACCTGTGAAGGGTTGTTTCTCCACACTTCTCCTGTATTCCGCGTCTGCAGACCACTGGCGTAGCCAGAGTCCCCTGCGAGCTGAGACCGACATGGAAGATATCCTTGCATGCAGCGTACCCAGGTCCTTCATGGACTCCACCATGAAACCCGCAGAATCCTGTATGTTACGTAAAAACAGTTAAATGTCACTTCTATCCATTGTATCGTACTCTTCTAGTAACGTGCCTGACCACTTTACTATAGCTTTAGAAATCCATGCACAGGCAATAGTAGGCCTTAACACCACCCCTGAAGCAGTGTTCCTCTGGAGAAGAAACTTCCTCTGCAGAATAAGACACAGAGTCCCTGGACATGGCTATGTGAGAGAACAGCCACATACACACAGGAAAATGTCACAGTTTCCCCCCCACCCCCCCAAGTACCTTCAGAGAAACACAGAGCTTGGAGCCAGCCCACACATGGCGCTTAATTAGGCAGTTGTAAACAAAACACCTGGCGCTGACTGTGTACCCTTAATAGACTACACAGTAATTTACAGCCTCCCCCCTTCTACAACCCCTGGTACCGCACAGGATAGCTGGAGTTGTGTGGAGTGACAGCACTCCAGTCAGCGTCTCTGTAGCTGTATCTGCAGGGAGAAAATGGCGCTGGAAGCCACTGGGTCCGCACTGAGGAGAAACTCCGCCCCTTGAACATGGCACATCTTCCCGCACTTTCAATTCTTTATACTGGCCTGAGGCTGGCAGCGTTACTGGGGTCCCTGACAGCCGTGAGTGACCAGTGTAGGGTGTCTGCGCTGGCCCAGGGCGCCCCTCATAGCACCGCACTGTGTACCGCTGCGCTCCTACCCTGTTGCCGCCATTTATACCGGCTCCCCGCTTGTCGGGATGCCAGTGACTCACTCGCCACCGGAATCTTCTGGCTCTGTTAGTGGGTGGTGGCATGCTGCTGGGGCGAGCGGATACCTTGTGGCGGAGAACGATCATCACCCTCTGGAGCTCAGTGTCCAGTCAGCGGAGACAGTGGCTCAGACCCCGCAGGCCGGACACTGCTCACCCCCTAAGTCCCACAAAGCAGGGAGGCTGTTGCCAGCAGCCTCCCTGTGCCTAACTCTAAGAAAAATAATAAAACTAGAAAAACTCCTATGGAGCTCCCTTAGCTGTGACCGGCTCCTCCGGGCACATTTTCTAAACTGAGTCTGGTAGGAGGGGCATAGAGGGAGGAGCCAGCTCACATTCTCAAACTCTTAGAAGTGCCAATGGCTCCTGGTGGACCTGTCTATACCCCATGGTACTAATGTGGACCACAGCATCCTCTAGGACGTAAGAGAAACAATATACCCCACCCAAATCTAACTCTCTCTGCACGTTACATCTGCCCCACCTGCAGTGTACATGGTTTTGCCCAGCTGCTAACAACTCTGAATAACCCCCATAATCTCTGCCTGTGTGGAAGCGTACTCCCTATTCAGTCGGCTGGTGATGTGTGAGAGAGTGGGGTTACATTGCTACAGACTATTAGTCTTCATTGTCAGAGTTTCATTTTTATTTTTCAGAATAATGCCCTCATAATGCATTGATGACTTCCCTTTAAGAAAGTGACTTGACTGGTTGTGTCAGTTGCTGCAGGACGCACCATCCTCCTCCCATAATCCCAGCACGCTAACTGCAATAAACCGGCTGCCATCGACAAAGCACAGGGCCTACGTCTAAATCTCATCAATCTCTCCGGCTAGTTATTTTACTAAAGCCAAGAGGAATGTCACCGAGACTGGCGGCCATATAAAATGTCATAGGTGTGACCCTGGCACCAGTGTCCGTGCAGTGTAACTCTATGCACCTGTCAGTGATCTCCTCTCTGCAGCGACAGCTGAGCAGGCTATGTGTGGGTTGAGGATTATTCTGCAGCTGCCCTACTATCAGAATAGCGACAAGCAGCAGAGAGAACGATGAAAACAGAAATAGTCTGCTCTGAGCAACTTATTATCACAGCTACTTGTCTATATGGGTCCTGCGTCCACCAGAGATGGCTGTTACACAACGGCAGCATTCTGCACTGTCCTAAATGCATAGGCTGACCATATTATCCCTTTATCCTGGGACACTCATGAATTACACAGGTTCTTTGGCTGCTTAAAACCAGGTGAAATGCAGGCTTGTAGTCAGCCAGCCACAGAACCTGTGTAATTCATGAGTGTCCCAGGTTAAAGGCATAATAAGGTCAGCCTACGAAATGCATCAACTGGCAGGGATTACTTTTTTATTTGCAATACCTGGTCTGATCATCTGCTCAGTCTCGTACATTACTGGCAGATCTATGAGTGACAGTGTACAAGCATTAAAGTATACTGCACAAAGCATCCAAATAAATCAACATTGCTGCAGTTTAATAATTCACGCCCAGTTTCTAGTAATCTTGTAGTTTCATGTGCTCCCAGATGGGGTTAAGGGAAAGTGGGATAAGTGCCAGGTCATGCAAGAGGTAGAGAGTCAATGACTCTCCAGCTGTACCGGAACCATACCTCCCGACAGGACCCTCTCCAGGAGAGACACAATACTCTTCCCGCATACCTCCCGACAGGACCCTCTCCAGGAGAGACACAATACTCTTCCCGCATACCTCCCGACAGGACCCTCTCCAGGAGAGACACAATACTCTTCCCGCATACCTCCCGACAGGACCCTCTCCAGGAGAGACACAATACTCTTCCCGCATACCTCCCGACAGGACCCTCTCCAGGAGAGACACAATACTCTTCCCGCATACCTCCCGACAGGACCCTCTCCAGGAGAGACACAATACTCTTCCCGCATACCTCCCGACAGGACCCTCTCCAGGAGAGACACAATACTCTTCCCGCATACCTCCCGACAGGACCCTCTCCAGGAGAGACACAATACTCTTCCCGCATACCTCCCGACAGGACCCTCTCCAGGAGAGACACAATACTCTTCCCGCATACCTCCCGACAGGACCCTCTCCAGGAGAGACACAATACTCTTCCCGCATACCTCCCGACAGGACCCTCTCCAGGAGAGACACAATACTCTTCCCGCATACCTCCCGACAGGACCCTCTCCAGGAGAGACACAATACTCTTCCCGCATACCTCCCGACAGGACCCTCTCCAGGAGAGACACAATACTCTTCCCGCATACCTCCCGACAGGACCCTCTCCAGGAGAGACACAATACTCTTCCCGCATACCTCCCGACAGGACCCTCTCCAGGAGAGACACAATACTCTTCCCGCATACCTCCCGACAGGACCCTCTCCAGGAGAGACACAATACTCTTCCCGCATACCTCCCGACAGGACCCTCTCCAGGAGAGACACAATACTCTTCCCGCATACCTCCCGACAGGACCCTCTCCAGGAGAGACACAATACTCTTCCCGCATACCTCCCGACAGGACCCTCTCCAGGAGAGACACAATACTCTTCCCGCATACCTCCCGACAGGACCCTCTCCAGGAGAGACACAATACTCTTCCCGCATACCTCCCGACAGGACCCTCTCCAGGAGAGACACAATACTCTTCCCGCATACCTCCCGACAGGACCCTCTCCAGGAGAGACACAATACTCTTCCCGCATACCTCCCGACAGGACCCTCTCCAGGAGAGACACAATACTCTTCCCGCATACCTCCCGACAGGACCCTCTCCAGGAGAGACACAATACTCTTCCCGCATACCTCCCGACAGGACCCTCTCCAGGAGAGACACAATACTCTTCCCGCATACCTCCCGACAGGACCCTCTCCAGGAGAGACACAATACTCTTCCCGCATACCTCCCGACAGGACCCTCTCCAGGAGAGACACAATACTCTTCCCGCATACCTCCCGACAGGACCCTCTCCAGGAGAGACACAATACTCTTCCCGCATACCTCCCGACAGGACCCTCTCCAGGAGAGACACAATACTCTTCCCGCATACCTCCCGACAGGACCCTCTCCAGGAGAGACACAATACTCTTCCCGCATACCTCCCGACAGGACCCTCTCCAGGAGAGACACAATACTCTTCCCGCATACCTCCCGACAGGACCCTCTCCAGGAGAGACACAATACTCTTCCCGCATACCTCCCGACAGGACCCTCTCCAGGAGAGACACAATACTCTTCCCGCATACCTCCCGACAGGACCCTCTCCAGGAGAGACACAATACTCTTCCCGCATACCTCCCGACAGGACCCTCTCCAGGAGAGACACAATACTCTTCCCGCATACCTCCCGACAGGACCCTCTCCAGGAGAGACACAATACTCTTCCCGCATACCTCCCGACAGGACCCTCTCCAGGAGAGACACAATACTCTTCCCGCATACCTCCCGACAGGACCCTCTCCAGGAGAGACACAATACTCTTCCCGCATACCTCCCGACAGGACCCTCTCCAGGAGAGACACAATACTCTTCCCGCATACCTCCCGACAGGACCCTCTCCAGGAGAGACACAATACTCTTCCCGCATACCTCCCGACAGGACCCTCTCCAGGAGAGACACAATACTCTTCCCGCATACCTCCCGACAGGACCCTCTCCAGGAGAGACACAATACTCTTCCCGCATACCTCCCGACAGGACCCTCTCCAGGAGAGACACAATACTCTTCCCGCATACCTCCCGACAGGACCCTCTCCAGGAGAGACACAATACTCTTCCCGCATACCTCCCGACAGGACCCTCTCCAGGAGAGACACAATACTCTTCCCGCATACCTCCCGACAGGACCCTCTCCAGGAGAGACACAATACTCTTCCCGCATACCTCCCGACAGGACCCTCTCCAGGAGAGACACAATACTCTTCCCGCATACCTCCCGACAGGACCCTCTCCAGGAGAGACACAATACTCTTCCCGCATACCTCCCGACAGGACCCTCTCCAGGAGAGACACAATACTCTTCCCGCATACCTCCCGACAGGACCCTCTCCAGGAGAGACACAATACTCTTCCCGCATACCTCCCGACAGGACCCTCTCCAGGAGAGACACAATACTCTTCCCGCATACCTCCCGACAGGACCCTCTCCAGGAGAGACACAATACTCTTCCCGCATACCTCCCGACAGGACCCTCTCCAGGAGAGACACAATACTCTTCCCGCATACCTCCCGACAGGACCCTCTCCAGGAGAGACACAATACTCTTCCCGCATACCTCCCGACAGGACCCTCTCCAGGAGAGACACAATACTCTTCCCGCATACCTCCCGACAGGACCCTCTCCAGGAGAGACACAATACTCTTCCCGCATACCTCCCGACAGGACCCTCTCCAGGAGAGACACAATACTCTTCCCGCATACCTCCCGACAGGACCCTCTCCAGGAGAGACACAATACTCTTCCCGCATACCTCCCGACAGGACCCTCTCCAGGAGAGACACAATACTCTTCCCGCATACCTCCCGACAGGACCCTCTCCAGGAGAGACACAATACTCTTCCCGCATACCTCCCGACAGGACCCTCTCCAGGAGAGACACAATACTCTTCCCGCATACCTCCCGACAGGACCCTCTCCAGGAGAGACACAATACTCTTCCCGCATACCTCCCGACAGGACCCTCTCCAGGAGAGACACAATACTCTTCCCGCATACCTCCCGACAGGACCCTCTCCAGGAGAGACACAATACTCTTCCCGCATACCTCCCGACAGGACCCTCTCCAGGAGAGACACAATACTCTTCCCGCATACCTCCCGACAGGACCCTCTCCAGGAGAGACACAATACTCTTCCCGAATACCTCCCGACAGGACCCTCCCAAGGAGAGACACAATACTCTTCCCGAATACCTCCCGATAGGACTCTCTCCAGGAGAGACACAATACTCTTCCTGCATACCTCCCGACAGGACCCTCTCCAGGAGAGACACAATACTCTTCCTGCATACCTCCCGACAGGACCCTCCCAAGGAGAGACACAATACTCTTCCCGAATACCTCCCGATAGGACCCTCTCCAGGAGAGACACAATACTCTTCCCGCATACCTCCCGACAGGACCCTCTCCAGGAGAGACACAATACTCTTCCCGCATACCTCCCGACAGGACCCTCTCCAGGAGAGACACAATACTCTTCCCGCATACCTCCCGACAGGACCCTCTCCAGGAGAGACACAATACTCTATTCCCGCATACCTACCGACAGGACCCTCTCCAGGAGAGACACAATACTCTTCCCGAATACCTCCCGACAGGACCCTCTCCAGGAGGGCCAATATACTCTATTCCTGCATACCTCCCAACAGGACCCTCTCAAGGAGAGACACGATACTCTATTCCTGCATACCTCCCAACAGGACCCTCTCCAGGAGGGCCAATATACTCTATTCCTGCATACCTCCCGACAGAACCCTCTCCAGGAGGGCCACAATACTCTATTCCCGCATAGCTCCCAACAGGACCCTCTCCAGGAGGGACACAATACTCTATTCCTGCATACCTCCCGACAGGACCCTCTCCAGGAGGGACACAATACTCTATTCCTGCATACCTCCCGACAGGACCCTCTCCAGGAGAGACACAATACTCTTCCCGCATACCTTCCGACAGGACCCTCTCCAGGAGGGACAATATAATCTATTCCTGCATACCTCCCAACAGGACCCTCTCCAGGAGGGACACAATACTCTATTCCCGCATACCTCCCGACAGGACACTCTCCAGGAGAGACACAATACTCTATTCCTGCATACCTCTTAACAGGACCCTCTCCAGGAGAGACACAATACTCTATTCCCGCATACCTCCCAACAGGACCCTCTCCAGGAGAAACACGATACTCTATTCCTGCATACCTCCCAACAGGACCCTCTCCAGGAGGGACACAATACTCTATTCCTGCATACCTCCCAACAGGACCCTCTCCAGGAGGGACACAATACACTATTCCTGCATACCTCCCGACAGGACCCTCTCCAGGAGAAACACGATACTCTATTCCTGCATACCTCCTAACAGGACCCTCTCCAGGAGGGACACAATACTCTATTCCCGCATACCTCCCGACAGGACCCTCTCCAGGAGAAACACGATACTCTATTCCTGCATACCTCCTAACAGGACCCTCTCCAGGAGGGACACAATACTCTATTCCTGCATACCTCCCGACAGGACCCTCTCCAGGAGAAACACGATACTCTATTCCTGCATACCTCCTAACAGGACCCTCTCCAGGAGGGACACAATACTCTATTCCTGCATACCTCCCGACAGGACCCTCTCCAGGAGAAACACGATACTCTATTCCTGCATACCTCCCAACAGGACCCTCTCCAGGAGAGACACGATACTCTATGGGCTGTAACACACTACCCGGTTTACACCGGATAGCACCTTCCAGTGGATATTTCCGGCTGCAACCCGGCAGCCGTGCCGGGGCCGTGTCGTGTGAAAAGACACATTGCTCTGAATGTGTCTCAGCAGCGCGGCAGCGTGAAAAAAACGTCCGGGATTTTGCCGGGCTGCGGAAGCCGGCACATGTGTTACAGCCCTATTCCTGGACTTCCCTCTTCATTGAGGATTGCCGTCACCTGTTTTGAACAGGTTAATTGACGCCAAAAGTGTTTCAACACAGGTGACAGCAAGGTTGATGCTAGATCCAAGTGGCCTAAGGGTCCTTTTCCGTAAGGGGGAGCAGCCACGACACAAGGGGGAGGAGCTAGGCCAGCGGGACAGTTGCTCTCCTATCCACGCCACCAACTATTACCTTTAGTAATCAGGTGGCGAGCGGAGCGGAGTGAGACACCGAGCCCGAAGCTTGGCGAGCGAAGCGTGGCAAGCGAAGCGAGCCCACGAGGGTACTTTTCGGGTACCCAGTTCGGCCGTAGCTCCTCCCCTTGGTGACGTGTCTCCTCCCCCAGGTACGTCAGAAGGTCCCTTCTCCCACTCCGATATAGAATCAACCATGACAGCAACCCTAAATTAAGCAGGACGTACAGGAACAGAGAATTTTGACCCTCCTGGAGAGGGTTATGTTGGGAGGTATGCCGGAACTACAATTACCAGCATGTCCTCCATGGCCAGGCTGAGCAGACAACAGCTGCATGAGACACAGTATGTCTATACCTGTGACAGGATGTGAAGTGCAAACCTGGAATGCAGGTAGGAGGGGGGGCTACAATGCACCTCCACCCTCCCGGGGCCTATGATCACCTGTATAACTGGACCAAGTCGCCATTTCCCTAGCCTATGCCCCGCCCTCCTCACCTGGGGCCCGGGGTCCTCGCGATTATTTCATGCTCCGGACTCTGCTCCCATTACACTCGATCTGTCCCCTCCACCTGCAGCTCAGCTCCGGCAGCCATCTTGGTGTAGGGTATCGCATTCAGCTGCCAACACAGCTGAGCCGTGACGTCAGAGCCCACTGCTCTACTTCTTTAGATTCTAGCGCCGGCCATGGAACTCGCTGGCTGCCCGGTTTAAAGATGGCGGTCAGAAGCTCCCTACAGCTGAGCAATCCGGGAAGGAATGAGGTGCATGCAGACTTGGCATCGATGCCTGTTGTAATGTCTCCAGAGGCACTTTGCTGTAGGGCAGCTGGGGTTGGTGCAGTGAGCAAGGCACGAATTGTGGGCAGCATTGTATAATGCGATTACTCCATTATGTTTATTTCTCTAACATCCATAAGGGATATTGGGGACACTTAGTACAATGGGGTATTAGATGGGGTCCAAAGGAGCTGGTGCACTTTATAAAAAAAAAAAAAAAGAGTATTTTTATTCAACAGAATGGAAGAGGTACAGACTTTTCAGTGTATGCCGGGAAATCCGGGTGACATTACATAACATTTATAGTTTGCATAGCCCCGCCACACCATATACACACAAATTTGAGCATGACCGGCAGATGTAAGGCCATCTAATAACATCCCACAAAGCAATTTTCGAAGTCTGAAAATAAATGTCAACACATTCATAAAACATTTTCACATTTCTCCCCAAACTAGCTCAATTAACCCCCCAACTATAAGGCCAGATACGGCCTGGTGCGCCGAACAAAAATACCTAAAATAACCATAATTATCAAACTAAATAAAATAATAACAAACAAACAAAACAAAAGCTTAAGCAAAGTAAAACAAATCAATACCATCAAGTCTATGGTCTCGTGGTCGTGCGAGGCGAGGTACAAAATCCACATAATATAAATACCAATACGGGGGGGGGGACTTAGGGGCCAGGTCGGCTACACAAATCCCAGAAAACCAGGCCACTAATAAGGCACAATACGTCTCAAAGCTTAAGGGCAGGGGTGGAATATCTAGAATTGATCCAGAAGGACCATATTTTCCTGTATTTACATATTACATATAAACATACCGATCTTTCAACATGGTGTCGTTCACTAAGGCTTTGAATGCAGACATCGTAGGAGAATGTGGGGCCATCCATGTCCGCGCTATGCATACCTTAGCAAGGGCGCAAATGCTACGAGCATACAATCCCTCCCACCGGGGCCCAGAATCAGGCTCTCCCATCCCCAAAATGCAGAATCCCGGAGTCAACATGCCTCTTGGTATCCCTGTATGTTCCAGAATCGACCCGACCCCAGCACAAAACACCTGCAAGGACGGACATTCCCACACTAGATGCCAGAATGATCCGCCAGCAGTCCCGCATTTAGGACAAGTGGCAGCACCACCAGCCCCGAACCTGGCCAACCTGCTCGGCGTCATATACGATCTGTGCAGTATAAAGAGTTGAATTTGTTGGAACCGCAGTGATTTGGTGACCTGACACGAGTTCCTCAGCGCAACCCCCCACTCCTCCACATCTATAGGGCCTAAGTCGTGCTCCCAACGTTCCCGAAGATTTGAGAGCGGGTCTGCATGAATTGTTGCAAGAAGGTACGAGTAGGTGAATGATATCACCTTGACCCGACCCAATGCACTTAAAAAGGTCTTAATGGGGAAGGGGAGGAGCGCCGGGGAAGAATCCCCAAACTGTGATTGTAAGGCGTGTCGGAGCTGCAAATACCTGTAAAAGTAGGAGTTTGGGAGACCAAACTCCTCTTTCAGGTGCTGAAAGGATTTTAGAGCACCGTCGTTATACAGCTGGTACATGGAAGTCACCGAGTACGGGGCCCACACCCCCACTCCCTCCAAAGACCCCAACTCACGAAGCGACACGGAGTGCCAAAGAGGAGTATCCGGGTCCATACCATCATACCCAAACATGCCCGTCAAGGCCAGCCAAATCTTCATGGCCTGAAATACAATAGGAGGAGACAACCGGGAAGCGCTCCCTCCCACCAATAACTGCGCCGGGGAAAGGTCCGGGTAATAGCACCTGAGAAACGCCCAACATAACTCGGCCTCCTCTCCCCCCCGCAACCAAATGCCGATGTGAGCTAACTGGGCCGCAAAATAGTACAGTTGAAAGTGAGGCAAGGCCAATCCCCCGTCTGCTTTTTGTCTAGTAAGGGTAGTCAACTTAATTCTAGGCCTTTTATTGGCCCATACCAGTGATGTCAATATACTGTTTAACTTCTTGAAGAAGGCCGGGAAGACATACACAGGGGATTGTGAAAAAACATACAGTAGCTTAGGCAAAACTATCATTTTAATAAGGCTAACCCTACCCGTCTGTTATGCACACCAGTGCCAGCAGGAATGTACTGGTGTCTGAACGGTGAGGGATGCAAAACAAATGAACTCACAGACAGACTGGGGAATATGACATTACATACACAGAAGGTGATAGGGTAACAAAATAAACACAAAGTGAACAGAGAAGCCCAAAGGCTAAGAAACTGGGTGTCTCCCTAGTATTAGGAATGCTCAGATGGAAAGAAGCGAGATGTAGTGATTTAATACGTAGAGAACCCGAAATGCTGTTGCTAAGGGCAACAGCAAGACCCTAAAGGGTTACCAACGGGTGTGGCAGTAAACTCCTTGGTCAGAGATGGAATAATAGACACAAGGAGAGTCTCCACAATCCTAGTCCTCACTTGCAGTGCACTGGTTCAGCTTACTGCCACTAAACTGACACCTGAACACCTTGCACAGTGAGAAAAGATTTTGGCAGGCAAGTCTGAGAATACAGCCGCAAACTTGCTAGGTTCACAGAGTAGCAAAAGAACCCCAGCAGGTTAAACGACTGACTCCAGTCTTACTGCTAGGTCTGGATTGGCAGAGTGTAATACCAAATCCCAAGGCCTATTTGCAGTAAGCAACAAACAAATACAAAGTTTACACAGTACTAGCTAGCTTTCAGGAACTGACTAACCAACAAAGATTCAGCAGCATCTGCCTAACCTGAGAAGAGGGTTTATATAGCAGGTGCTGTCCACGCCCCACTCAGACCTCACAGACTGTGAGCACAAAAACCAGCACCGGATCCCCTGCCGTGCACAGAGCCTGTAACCACTGCACAGCAAAAGACCCGAACCGGAGTATCAGCTACGCTCAGGTTACTCCGCTAGCACTTGTCTCCCGGTTGCCATGACGACGTGGCAGCACAGAGCAGGAGACCCTAACAGTACCCCCCTCTGACGAGGGGTCAAAGAACCCCTACCACCGGGTTTATCGGGGAACTGCGAGAAGAAAGAGCGTAACAGTCTGGGGGCATAAAGATCACAACTGCGCACCCACGACCGCTCCTCCGGGCCATACCCCTTCCAGTGCACCAAAAATGACAGCCGACCCCGAACCATCTTGGAGTCCTTTGAATCCTTTCAACAACAAACTCCCTCTAGCCACGTATCAGAAGAGGGGAACGTCTTCCACTGGAAGAAGGATTACTAATCGTCCGTTTTAAAAGGGAACAATGAAATGTTTTATTGATACCCAAAGAACGGGGTAGATCTAACTGAAATGCCACCGGATTGATAACCCTAGTGATCTTATAAGGACCGATGAACCGGGGGCCTAACTTATGAGATGGCTGTCTCAACTTCAAATTCTTGGTAGACAACCAGACGAAGTCTCCTAATTTGAAGCTGCAGGGTCTTTTCCGTTTATCAAAAACCCTTTTGGTCACTAATGACACAGACACAAGGGCTTTCTTCACTTTCCTCCAAATACCTCTAAGGACCGAAACCACAGAGGAACCACCAGGCGTGGAGTCCAGGGGGTCAAAAGAATTGGCCTTAGGATGATGCCCATACACACAAAGGAAGGGAGAGATCCCTGTAGCAGAGTGAGCCGCGTTGTTATAGGCAAACTCCGCCATGGACAGATGAGCCACCCAGTCAGTCTGACACTTGGAGACATAACACCTGAGGAACTGCTCCAAGGACTGGTTCACCCTTTCAGTCTGCCCATTAGACTGCGGATGGTAGCCTGACGACAAGCTGACAGAAATCTGGAGATCGGAACAAAATGCCCTCCAGAATTTGGCCACAAACTGGGATCCGCGGTCAGAGACCACATCAAGTGGCAACCCGTGGAGGCGCACAACATGCAGCATAAATAATTCAGACAGGCGTCTGGCCGATGGCAGCCCAACCAATGGAACGAAGTGCGCCATCTTCGAAAACCTGTCAACGACAACCCAGATGGCTGTCATCCCCGAGGATTTGGGCAAGTCCACCACAAAATCCATTGAAATGTGGGTCCATGGCTTAGATGGAATAGAGAGTGGATGTAATGGGCCAACAGGAACCCCTCTAGGAGTCTTATTTCGGGCACAGATGTCACATGCCCGAACCCACTGATCCACATACCTAGCCACCGAGGGCCACCACACCGCCCTAGATAGCAACTCCCGAGTTCTGGCAATACCCGGGTGACCTGCCGACTTCTTGGCATGGAATTCCAGGAACACTCGCTGTCTTAACCTAGGAGGCACAAGCAAAAGACCTACCGGAAGGTCTGGAGGAGCCTGCTCCTGTGCTCTAAGGACTAATGACAAGAGGTCCTGGGTAATGCCCACTTTAATACATGATGGGGACACAATGGGCAATGGCTCCTCAGTGGTCTCCTGGATTGGAGCAAAACTCCGCGAAAGCGCATCAGCCTTGATGTTTTTTGACCCAGGGCGATATGTTATCAAAAAATTAAAGCGAGCAAAAAACAAAGCCCATCGTGCCTGCCTGGCATTGAGGCGCTTCGCTGACTCTAAATATGCCAAATTCTTATGGTCGGTGAGAATTGAGACCACAAACTTAGCCCCCTCAAGCCAGTGTCTCCACTCCTCGAGTGCATCCTTAATAGCCAACAATTCCCAGGTACCCACGTCATAATTCATCTCGGCAGGCGAAAATTTACGGGAAAAGTAAGCACAGGGATGGAGGCGATTATCAGACACCCCCATCTGAGAGAGCACTGCCCCAATACCCATCTCAGAGGCATCCACCTCCACCACAAAAGGACGCTCTGGATCTGGGTGTCGCAGCACCTTGGCCGAGACAAATGCCCTTTTGAGACGGGCAAAAGCCGCTTTGGCCTCACAAGACCAGTGAGCAACATCCGCCCCTTTCTTAGTGAGTGCCACCAAGGGCGCCACTATAGAGGAAAATCCAGCGATAAATCGTCTATAAAAATTTGCAAAGCCCAGAAAACGCTGAAGCGCCTTCAAACTAGTGGGCTGCACCCAATCCAGGACTGCCTGTACCTTGGAACCCTCCATTTGGAAACCTTCTGGGGAGATAATATATCCTAGAAATGCGATTTGCTGAACTTCAAATTCGCACTTCTCCAGCTTCGCCCCAAGCCGGTGGTCTCTGAGTTTCTGGAGGACTAAGTGTACATGCTTCCGATGTTCCTCCAGGGAATGGGAGAAGATTAGGATGTCATCTAAGTATACAACTAAGAATCTATCCAAATATTCCCTGAGCACATCGTTCATGAAGTCCTGGAAGACTGCCGGGGCATTACAGAGCCCAAAAGGCATCACCAAATATTCATAATGCCCTGAGTGGGTATTAAAGGCAGTCTTCCATTCATCCCCCTCTCTTATTCGGATTAGATTGTACGCACCGCGTAGGTCAATCTTAGAAAAAATGGTGGCAGTACGAAGCTGGTCAAACAAGACCGAAATGAGAGGCAGTGGGTATGAGTTTTTAACCGTGATACGGTTCAATTCCCTGAAGTCGATGCAGGGTCGCAACGAACCGTCCTTTTTACCCACGAAGAAGAACCCTGACCCAACTGGAGACTGTGAAGGTCTGATAAATCCCTTAGCCAAGTTCTCCTGAATGTACTCTGCCATAGCCTGAGTCTCAGGACGTGACAGGGAGTACAACCTGCTCTTGGGAAACTTAGCATTCGGCAACAAATCAATGGCACAGTCATAGGGGCGATGGGGAGGTAGTACCTCTGCAACTCTTTTGGAGAACACGTCCGCAAAATCTGCATAACATCCTGGCAATCCTGGCAAACTTAGCTGCGAAAGCCTGACTGGAAGGCTCAAGCAACTCCTGAAACAATCAGTACCCCAACTAAGAATCTCCCCAGAGACCCAGTCAAATTGAGGATTGTGGGCCCTTAACCAGGGTAACCCCAACACCAATGGGGCAAAAGTACAGACAGTCACATAAAAGGACAATTTTTCAGAGTGTGTGGCTCCAATAAACAAAGAAATCTGGCTAGTGCAAGAGGTAATTTTACCCTGGGATAATGGTTCCCCGTTTAACCCACAAATCTCAATTTCCGATGCCAAGGGTACTAAGGGAACAGAGTGTTTCAGGGCGAATTGGCGGTCCATAAAAACCCCGTCGGCCCCACTGTCCACAAAGGCCTCAGTCTTGACAGTTTGACCGAGGATCTTCAAGGTCACCGGAATGATAAAAGTCTTCTTGGAAATTCCGACTTCTGACCTGACAGGATATTTCCCATCACCCTGAGGCCCTGAAGTTTTCCGGCTTTTCTGGGCATGATACTACCAAATGACCTTTATTCCCACAGTACAAACATAACCCCTGCTGTCTCCTCCGCGTCTTCTCACGCGAGGAGAGGCGGGTAGCCCCAATCTGCATAGGCTCCTCGGAAAATTCCTCAGAGTCTGAGGTTCCCTTGGGAAAGAAAGAAACCTCGGTCTCCCTTTCAAGCCTGCGCTCTCTCAGCCGTCTATCCACCCGAATGGATAACTGCATGAGCTGATCCAAGCTATCAGGCAAGGGATATTGTACCAGTTGGTCTTTTAACTGGTTAGAAAGACCTCTTCGGTACTGGTGTCTCAGGGCTGGGTCATTCCACTGGGTATCATGGGCCAACCTCCAAAACTCCGTACAATAAACCTCAACTGGCCTTCGCCCTTGCTTAAGGATCGAAATCTGAGCCTCGGCTGAGGCCGTCTTGTCAGGGTCATCATACAACATGCCCAGTGCCGTAAAAAAAGCATCAACACTTTTAAGCGACGGACAGTCAGGCTGCAACCCATATGCCCAGACCTGTGGGTCTCCTTGTAGCAAGGAAATCACTATGCCCACCCGCTGAATCTCCGACCCAGAAGACTGAGGCCTAAGCTGGAAATATAGCTTGCAGCTCTCCTTGAAACAAAAGAACTGCGAGCGATCTCCAGAAAAACGATCCGGGAGATTTACTTTCGGCTCCTTAACCCCTGAAGGTACTGCTGCTGCGGGAGCTCCGCCAGCGGCCTGCGAGGTGTGCATTTTAATGGACAAATCATTAAATTGTCGAGTCAGGACCTGCACCTGATCGACCACCTGTTGCAAAGTATTTTGAGGGGTATGCTCCATATTCCCACAAAATTTCAACAGGAGTATTAGGCTGCTGAATATGTTATGCACACCAGTGCCAGCAGGAATGTACTGGTGTCTGAACGGTGAGGGATGCAAAACAAATGAACTCACAGACAGACTGGGGAATATGACATTACATACACAGAAGGTGATAGGGTAACAAAATAAACACAAAGTGAACAGAGAAGCCCAAAGGCTAAGAAACTGGGTGTCTCCCTAGTATTAGGAATGCTCAGATGGAAAGAAGCGAGATGTAGTGATTTAATACGTAGAGAACCCGAAATGCTGTTGCTAAGGGCAACAGCAAAACCCTAAAGGGTTACCAACGGGTGTGGCAGTAAACTCCTTGGTCAGAGATGGAATAATAGACACAAGGAGAGTCTCCACAATCCTAGTCCTCACTTGCAGTGCACTGGTTCAGCTTACTGCCACTAAACTGACACCTGAACACCTTGCACAGTGAGAAAGGATTTTGGCAGGCAAGTCTGAGAATACAGCCGCAAACTTGCTAGGTTCACAGAGTAGCAAAAGAACCCCAGCAGGTTAAACGACTGACTCCAGTCTTACTGCTAGGTCTGGATTGGCAGAGTGTAATACCAAATCCCAAGGCCTATTTGCAGTAAGCAACAAACAAATACAAAGTTTACACAGTACTAGCTAGCTTTCAGGAACTGACTAACCAACAAAGATTCAGCAGCATCTGCCTAACCTGAGAAGAGGGTTTATATAGCAGGTGCTGTCCACGCCCCACTCTGACCTCACAGACTGTGAGCACAAAAACCAGCACCGGATCCCCTGCCGTGCACAGAGCCTGTAACCACTGCACAGCAAAAGACCCGAACCGGAGTATCAGCTACGCTCAGGTTACTCCGCTAGCACTTGTCTCCCGGTTGCCATGACGACATGGCAGCACAGAGCAGGAGACCCTAACACCGTCATTGTCAGCGGAAGTTTACACCAGGCCCTTGACTTACGTACAATCATGTGTACAAGAGGGTCAAGGTTCAAGGGCACAAAGTCCGAGGGGTCGTTAGTAACCTGGATCCCCAGGTATTTAAACTGGCTCGTCCAACACAGTGGCAGGGATATTTTCGGGACCTGGGGAGGAGAACCCATGATGGGCATTATAGATGATTTGGACCAGTTTATACGGAGACCTGAGAAGCCGCCAAAGGTCTCTATGACCTGCAGCACTACAGGCATATCCACGGCGTAATCACGTAGGAACAGCAACAGGTCGTCCGCATAAAGGGCTATATTATCAGTGCAGGGGCCCGTTACCACTCCCCCAATATCCGAATGCGATCTAACCAGACAAGCCAGGGGCTCGATGGCTATGGCAAATAAGGCGGGGGAAAGGGGGCATCCCTGTCTGGTGCCCCGAGTCAGGGTGAAGGAGGAGGATATATAGCCGTTGACCAAGATCCTGGCACGTGGATTTTGATATAGTAGTTTGATCCATTGTATGAAATTAGGACCAAAGCCCACATATTTCATGACTCCCCACAAGTAGGACCATTCAACGCTGTCGAAGGCCTTAGCCGCGTCCAGCGATACTACAACCGCGTCCGAGGGGAAATCATGTGGAGCCTGTAATACAGTATAGAGCCTACGCAAATTGATGGACGTGGATTTCCCAGGCATAAAGCCAGATTGATCCTGATGTATTACCGTTTGGATAACCAGGTTAAACCGTACCGCGAGGATTTTAGCCAGGATCTTGGCATCGGTATGGATAAGGGAGATTGGTCTATAGGACTCCATCAATTTGGGGTCCTTGCCAGGCTTTGGCAGTACAATAATAACTGCCTCGGACATTGAGGGAGGAAGGTGATTGGAGGCAAATATATCCGAGTACATCTCAAGTAGTTTTGGGCCAAAGAACTGCACATATTGTTTGTACAGCTCGGTGGGAATGCCATCACTTCCCGGAGACTTACCACCAGGACACATTCCTATCGCCGCAGTTACTTCCTCTAAAGTCAAGGGCGCATCTAAAGAAGCCCTAGCCTCAGGGGAAAGCTTCGGAAGGGGTATATTAGACAAGTACAAATCTAAGTCCCCCTCGGAGCACGTCATCTGATAGTCATAAATCTCCCTAAAGTACGAAAGGAACAGCTGTACCATGTCAGGGGTATTGCTCACCATGGAACCGTCAGGGCCAGACATCTGCACTATCGTATTCCCAGGACGATCATAATGCACCAGATGAGCCAATAAACTACCTGGCCTGTCTGCCTGCATATAAATATTAGTTGCCCTAAACAAGAGGGAGCGTGCATTCTTGTCGGAGAGGTGAGCCAGCCAAGCCTCCTTAGCTGACAACCACCGCACCTTCAGAGCAGAGGTGCCTTCCGCCAAGTATCTGGTCTCTAGATCCCTATAGTCACACTCAAGCTGTCGCTCCGTCGCTCTGTATTCCAACTTGCGGGTAGCAATTTTACCAATCAGTGTACCACGCAAGTATGCTTTGAATGTGTCCCAAACAATATGCACCGGAGCCGAGCCCACATTATCCGCAAAAAAGCCCTCCCACCTGGACTTTAAATCCGGGCAGTCTCCCAACTGAATCAACCAGGACGGATGCAACCTCCAGTAAGACTGTCCCCTCCGGCACTCCACGTCGAGAGACAACAACATGGGCGAGTGGTCGGACGCCCCGCGCGCCTCATAATGAACATCCGTTACATTAGGTAAAAGCCCGGGCGAGACCAGGGCCAGGTCGATTCTGGAGAATGTGCCATGCGTACCAGAGAAGCATGAGTACTGCCTAAGTGTAGGGTGCCGAACTCTCCAAACATCTACCCACTGCATACTATCTATAACATCCGCAAACTTAGAGTGAGAGTGAGAAGTTGGCTGGCCACCTCCCGCCCCCGGACCTCGAGAGGACCTCCATCTATCCAGGGAGACATCCAGCACATTATTAAAATCCCCCAGACATATAACAGGAGTATGGGGGGATGAAGCAATAAACGATGCGGCTTTCTGCAGAACATCATATGAAAACGGGGGGGGGGGGGGGGATGTAGACAGATAAAATAAATAAAGCACGGGAGTTCAGCTTACATTCCAGAAACACAAACCTGCCGTATGGATCAGTGCTTACTGTGATCAATTCAAACTGTACGGTTCTCCGTATCATTACCGATACTCCCCTGGAAGAGGAGGAATGAGAGGAATGGTACGCCCATCCCACCCAAGGCCTACGGAGCGACAACAGCCTATTTCCCTCCAAATGAGTTTCGCTCAAGCAGACAACGTCCGGGCCATATTTCTTAATAATTTTAAATACCAGGGATCGCTTTACTTTATTATTAATGCCCCGGACGTTCCACGCCAAAATTTTTAAAGCAGACATGTCGTACCATGCATGTTCTGAGACGCAGCGCCCTGTGAAAGCCTAAATAGCAGCATTGTCTGGGCACCTACCCGCCCCTGCAGAGTGTTACCCCGGAACCCCTTAAATAGCACAACCTCACCTCGCATAAAAATAAGCCATCATATGAAAAACAAAAAAACAATATAAAACAGAAATAAAAAACGATCAGAAAAATAAACAGCATCCCCACAACATCCCCCCTCCCCGTATACCTCCCCGAACTGTGGCATACACATATCCCTAACAAACCACCAACCCTGGTAGCCCAAAAAAACCTACGACAGTGCTATACGCAGCAAACAGACCCAAAGGGGGAAAAAAAAAACCTTAATACTGTATGTAAAGTCACTGCTCAACAATGTCCAGAACAACCATGACCAGGGGAAACTCCCCGGACGTATACTTGCGTATTGATGGCCCATGGAGAAAAGTAGCTGGGCATCAGTCCGGAGCCAGCTGGCGGGCACCCGGAGCATAGCTGTCCAGCCAGGCCGCCGCCTCCCTCGGAGTGTTGAAGAACTTAGTTTCCCCGTCCGCCACCACACGCAGCCGAGAGGGGAACAACATCGAATAGGGGATATTCAGGTCGCGAAGTCGCCGCTTGACGGGCATAAACTGGGCCCGGTCTTTTTGGACATCCGCAGCGAAATCCGGAAATGCTGACACCCGGACGCCATTTCGGATCAGAGGGCCCTTCGCGCGACCCAGGCGCAGAACAGAGTCTCGGTCTTTATAGTGTAGAAACTTGGCTATAAATGTCCGCGGGGGGGAAGCGCCTGGGGGCAAAGGCCGGAACGGCACCCGATGCGCCCGCTCCACTGCAAACTGGGATGTAAAGGATTCAGCGCCATACGCTTCTGTCAGCCAGGATTCCAGGAATTCCTCAGGATGTGCCCCTTCCTCCTTCTCAGGCAAGCCCACGAATCTTACGTTGTTTCTGCGAAGTCGTCCCTCCATATCCAGGAGTTTAGTTTGCAGTGTAGAAACTTGCTGTGTAACCGCAGAAACAGACCGTTGGAGGGGGCCGCTGAGGTCTTCCAAATTAGAGACCTGCGTCTCCGTTTCTCCCACTCTCTCCCGGACCCGCTGGACATCCTGGCGTAATAAGGACAGGTCACACTGCACCTTCTCTATTTTGTCTGACAGACGCTGTTCGCTGGCCGCTATGGCCTCCAGGACCTGCTGAATGGAAGGAGGAGGTGGCTGCACGTCCGCGCCCGGGTCGGCCCCAGCCGGGGGAGTCAACTGAGCAGCCGGCTGTCGGGCATACTTCTCCAGTTTAGCCGCCGCCGCACTCTGGCCACCCTTCACCATGGTAGCAAGGCTAAGGCAGCACTCAAGGTCCCTGTATTCAGTGTTAGAAAGCACAGCAGAGGGGAGAAGGTATAATGGCAGAAGCACTCCAGGGCATCCAACAGGAGAATACAGCGGAGGGGAGAGGGGCAGAGGAGCCCGGGGCAATATAATAATGTATAATATATAATGTATAGTGGTCCACAGAGACAGGACAGTCCGTGCCCAGAGTAGATCCCTCAGCCCTGCAGTCCCCACGAGTGCAGAGTCACACAGACAAGATGTATGAGAAAAGTTGCAGCCAAGATGGCCGCCGGAGTATGCAGTCTCTCCCCTCCCAGCACAAGGAGCACGATACCAGGCTCCAGGGGGGCAGAAGCGGCCGGGAGAATCCACCAGGGGACACAGGTGAGAGGCGCCGCTCACCCCAGGCACAAGGGGATCCAAATCCTGGCGATCGCCGCGGGTCCATGCGCGCGCGGGTGCCCACGGCTGTGTGGTACAAATTGAGCCCGGGGATCCGTTGGCGGCCTAGGCCCAGGAGTCGGGCGGCCGCTGGCGCGGGCTAGGAGCTCCGGAGCAGGTCCGCAAACGTTGCCCACCGCCTCTCCACAGATAGTGCCCTATATCAGGCCGGGTTTGAGCCTCAGAGGGGGCCCCAGGATGGGTGCAGGTTTAATTCGTCCGGGGAGCTCCACCAGCCTGCTTCCTACCCGCTCACCGCCGTGGCCACGCCCCGAGCTGGTGCACTTTAAATTTCTTCAACTGGGTGTGCTGCCTCCTCCCCTCTGCCCCTCCCACAGGCAGATTAGAAAAAAGTGCCCTCAGGAGAGGATGCACGGTTGTGTCTATGTTGCCTTCGTGCTAAGGACCTGGACGTGACAAAACGAGAGGGCAGGAGAGAACTCCCGCTCTTACAGCACCTAAATGTCTTCTTCGTTCTCCGTTCGTTTGGGGGAATTTTTTTTCTTCTATGCAGCATTGTACCCTCACGGGCTCGCTACACTTCGGGCTCGGTGTCACACTCCACTCCGCTCACCACACTTTACTATTTCAAATAGATTGCCGAGTGGGCACACTCTGCCGTTCAGAGAGTTTTCTTCAGTTTCTTTTAAACTTTTATTATTTTCGGTATACTGTTTAGGCAACAGCATACCTGCAGCATGGAAGTTAGGGGTGGGACGGTCACCGGCCTTGCGAGGTGTCAGCCGCTTCCCCGCTGCAGGACCACCGTCCTGAGAGGTTGGTGCACCGCGGGGCACTGCGCCTTTGCGGTCACAATCGCAACAGCCGCACACCCCTAACGCTGCCTGACGGTGACGACAGTGGTGAGTACAGACCGGGGGTTCCCCTGGTTCATAGTGCAACTGATGAAAGGGTTAAAGCTCGTCTCTGCTTCAATGTCATAGAATTGCTTGTGTTATAGAACTTAATGTTCCAGCACATTCCTTGCTACTGTCCTTGTCTCTTATCTTTTTTATACCGTGTGAACAACCTCCCTATTTGAAATACAAACTTGCCCATATATGCATATCCTTCCACTGCGGCAGTTCCTAGCCAATCATGTTATGTTAGCCCCTTTTTGTGTTCTGTCCAATTAGTTATTGACTTGGGATATACACGCCCTAAATCCTTTCTTTTATATACTTTTGTTAAACGAACAATAAACAGTGTGAATCTTTACTGCTTGTGTTGTGCATGTTCCTTGTGGCTAAAGGTTTACACTCACAGACGTCTGAGAGGCCATCACATCGAGGGTTAAAGAATATAGGGGCAATCCTTTCAAGTGGGGGCTCCGTCCGCGATTCAGTGATCGTCCCTGGATGGTAAGATAGAGAATTTATTGTCTGTCTTTGCCATACGGGATTGCGGTCATACACTGAAGCTGAATCCGTGTCAGTGTTCTGGGAACACGTGACCAAACATCTTTAATGTCTGGGACTTAAAGATACGTCTGAGAAGGGACCAGGGGTCCAAGCGCAATTCTCCAAAGACGTTAGTATCTGGGATACTTAAAATAGACCTGGGAGTCTATACATAACGTGACGTTAGTATCTGGGATACTTAAAATAGACCTGGGAGTCTATACGTAACGTAGAGAATACATCGATTTGATCGTCTATATATTCTTGTATGTTTGTAGTGAGATAAGTTCTTATATTTGGTCAGACGGCTGGTAAGTTTTCGTCTGCCAGATATCTTTACTCAAACACTTTTCCTGCTTCCTGTTTAAAACGCTGTATTTTTCTGACATCTTGTACGAATGGTAAGTATCGTACACGTCAAAAGATTTCATGTTCTCACTATACAGATAATATTGTGATATTGTCAATGACTAATTAACTGGTTAGCTGATGCATGTATAGTAGAGTGTTGTAAATTTTAGATATTTTCTTTTAAAGTTGTACTGTTGATTTATATTACTGTCTGACAATGGGCTCTAGTCAGAGTAAAAAAAACTACATATCCCCCGCCCCTCCCTGGTGAGACATGCAAGATGTATGTCGCCCGCAACTCTACCTCAGAGTATTACTTAGTTAACCCATGGGTGGATAATTTAGCGGGATGGACAGAGAAAGCAGGACAGGACCCATTCCTACGGGAAGGCAGTAATTACCTTTTCTATATGGAGGATTAAAAAAAAAAAAAAAAAAAATGTCAGTTCCCAACAGCACAGAAGCGAAGCAGTGAGAAACTGTAAATCTTTGAAATCCCTCTCGCCTCCCCCTTGCATTCCAATGTATCCTGCGCTCGGAGACACAGATCTCTTGGCAGCAGTAACCCTTTCACACCAGATGGGATCGCCTCCAACTCCACTGCTGGAGGGTGCGTCCACTAGCTCTATCCCTAACGCACCAGTAGCCCAGAGTTTAGATAATAGTAAAACACTGTCCCAAGCCCACTATTACCCTCGATGGCTGTATATCTTATTTGCGCAAAGCTTGCAAAGGACGCAGCGATACACATATGAAGGAAGTCTTTAAAACCCGTGCTCCTTTGCCTGTGCTTTTTTGCCTGTCGCTGTAGCTTGTAAACAGAAACCTTCGGAGACTGTTACTGAGTTTTGGAAAAGGTTTAAGGACTGCTGGACAGATGACGCTGGCTTACCTTTGCTTAACTCAGAAAGCTTACTCATTTCCACCTTCATTAACAACCTTCTACCTTCTGTCATAGTTTCTGTTAAGCAAAATGTCTCTTCCTGGACTTCTGATAGTACGATAGATTTTGAAAAAAAACATCTGTATGAGAAAGAGGCTGCAGGGTGTTTTGATGTAAAGAAACCTGCACCCACTCATAACTATCAGAACTCCAGACGCTTTGACAGACAGAACCAACCCCGCAGTCAGGGAAGATTCCAAAGACCCCGCGCACTGACGGGGCCCGGAGGAGGGTATCCCAGCCTTTATTCAACTCACCCGTCATAGTAAAGATTCACCTCTGCTGCCACTTATTATAAATGGAAGTAAAATTCCCTTTTTAGTGGACAGCGGTGCAACAACCAGTGTTTTGTGTTCTGACCTATGCAGTATCCCCTCTCACCAGAAAAGATAGAAGGTCTCCGCCCCATGACACAGCAATTCTTACAACAGGGTATTCTCAGACATATTGTATCACCATACTGTACTCCTGTGAACCCTGTTGCCAAAGCTGATGGCAGTATAAGATTTGTACAGGATCTCAGAGCGATCAATCAGTTAATTGTCCCAATTGCACCAATTGTTCCAGATGTAAACTCACTCATTTCTGCAATCCCTGCAGATGCTGCGTTCTTCTCTGTAATTGATTTGAAGAATGCCTTTTTCAGCATACCTGTAGATTCACAGACACAATTACTTTTTGCCTTTTCTTTTGAGGGTAAACAACTTACCTGGTGCAGATTATTGACGCACCTGTTGTCTCCAGGCCACATTGGGGCCCTGGCAACCTCACCATGGTTCAGTCCTGCTACAGTATGCAGATGATCTGCTGCTCTGTAGTCAAACTGAGGAGGCCTGCCGAGAGGATGGTGTTTCATTACTAAACTGGCTTTGTGAATGTGGACACAAGGTGTCCAAAACAAAAATGCAATGATGTAAAAAGCATGTTGATTACTTAGGTTTTGTGCTCACTCAGGGAGAGAGGAAAATCAGTCCACAACGCATACAGTCTGTATTGGGCCTGGTCACCCCAACTACCCAGAAGGAACTACTGTCCTTCCTGGGTATGGTAAATTACTGCAGACAGTGGATTTCTGATTGCTCTTATTATGATAACATTTTGAGACAAGCCACACTGAAGGACAAACCTAAAACTGTACAATGGTCACAAGAAATGTTAACTGCATATGAAAGTTTAAAATGTATGTTGATGAAAAGTCCGGCACTTGGCCTCCCCAATTATGTACTACCTTTCCATCTATATGCAAGGGACAATTGTAAAACCATGGCGGGGGTGCTCACACAGTTTCATGGAGGGAAGTTGCGCCCCGTGGCATTTTTTTTCCAAAGTCATGCCAGTGTCTGTGCAAGGTATGCCTGCCTGCCTCAGGGCTTTGGCAGCCTGTGCAATGGTTGCAGAAATGGCCACTACCCTCACTTTAGGCCACATCACAGTACTCCACACCACACATGATGTCCTGGCAATACTTAAAGGCTTGCACACACAGCACATGTCAGCACAACGCCTTAGTGGATATGAAGTACTCCTTTTGAGTAACCCTACCCTTACCATCAAGTACACTGCTAGTTCTTCTGGCCCTGCACCCATTCTCAATGCCCTTTTAGGCTTGAAAGGTCCCGAGGATGAACCACCCGACCTACATGACTGTGCTGCTTCCATTGAAGCTGAAACTTCTCCCAGACTTGACATGTCTCCCGTTCCCATACCAGGCGCAGACATAGTTTTTGTTGACGGCTCCTGTAGTAGGCCCAATGACAATACATACCAGGCTGGCTATGCCATTGTCACCCTCCCTGACACTGTGTTGGAAGCCCTACCAACACCTTATCAGTCCGCGCAAGCTGCAGAACTCATTGCACTCACTAGAGCATGTCCCTCCCTTGACAACGTCCATCTGCTCACTCAACTTCAAGCTGCTGCGACTAATACTGATCTCTCCGACTGGACTTACCCAATTCTGCAGAAAAAATCCTAAATCAGGATTAATCTGCAAAGAGGGGAAACCCTGTATACCCCAGTCCAGTGCCCCTTTGCTCATTGCCCATTACCATGGTGTTAGTCACCATAGTAAAGCCACAACACTCCTCCTACTAACCAATGATTTTTATGTTACTAATGCCAAATCACTTGTGGACCAGTATGTTAGCAGATGCATCACTTGCCTCAGGAACAACCCTAACAACCCTAATAAAGCTAAACACCAGCATCTTGAATACCCCACCACCCCTTTTACACACTTACAAATTGATTTTACCCATATCCCTGGTACAGGTAAACAAGAATATGCCCTGGTCATTGTAGATATGTTCTCCCGCTGGCCAGAAGTATTCCTAACTAAGTCAGAGGATGCCAAGACAGTAGCAAGAATCCTAACACAGAAAATCATCCCTAGATGGGGGTGCCCCCTGCAAATAAATAGTGATAAAGGCTCAGCCTTTACAGCCAAAATCACACAGGCCTTAGTAAAAGCTCGGTACCACCTGCAGAGTTCAGGGGTCGTAGGAAGAATGAATAGGACCCTCAAAGACAAACTAAGGAAGGCCACAGGAGGTACCTTCCACAAATGGAAGCAGGTCCTTCCCATTGTCCTAGCAGAAATCAGAATGACCCCACAGAAAACTCTAGGATACTCACCCTTTGAACCCTTTGAAATACTAATGGGTAGACCCTTCCCCACACCCTGGGCTAAGAAACCGTTGATGATACAGGAAGGAGATCTAGAATTTATAAGGGAAGAGTATGTCAGGGCCCTCATAACCAAACTTGATGAAATTGAACATGAGGTTGTTTGTAAAAACCCTTTGAATCCACAGGAACCTACACACCCCTTTAAAGTCGGAGACAGAGTCGTGGTGAAGGTGCTCCCCAGGAACAAGAGCCCAGGAGACTTCACCTATGGTCCAGAGACAGAGGTCGTAGCAGTTACCCGAACAGCAGTCCTGACAGAGGAAAGTCCTACCTGGATCCATGCATCCCGAGTAAAAAAGGTTCCTAGACCAGACCTAGAGAGGGAAGCAAGTGATTCCAGTGAGGTACGAACCGGGGCGGACAGCCCTGACCTCCCACCTAGCGAAGACAGAAGACCAGAGGAGGATGAAGAAAATGCCCCCTATCTTTACCCTGGGGACTATCTTGATAGCCCTACTGGCCCATTTTCCCCTCTCAATGACTGAGGTTGATATAACTCAGAATAAGGGAAACTGACACTATGGTATAACTCTTCCACCACATACACCGCAACCTACATACTAGATTATTTCCAATTCCCCCAACTAGCTGCTGTCCAAAAGTCTGTTGACTACCAGATCCGCGCTGACACCACAGACAACCTAAGCCCCGAGGTACCCTATATTTGCGTTACAGGCCATAACTGGGGAAATGATTGCAGCTCATGGTCCGCGGCTGCCTGGAACACAGGTACCCCATGGGGCTATAAGCCCGCTGAAGCCTTAGATGAAAAGGGTAAACACGGAACATCATTAACTCAATGATTAACCCTTCTTAAAATGCCCAACAATTACTGCAACTCCCGCTCAGGCTAAAAATTGCGCCATTGGTGTGCAGAAAGACGTAAGCTTTGCAAGAATCATATAGTATAACAATAATGATTCTAAGAGGGGATTGAAAGGGTTAAAGCTCGTCTCTGCTTCAATGTCATAGAATTGCTTGTGTTATAGAACTTAATGTTCCAGCACATTCCTTGCTACTGTCCTTGTCTCTTATCTTTTTTATACCGTGTGAACAACCTCCCTATTTGAAATACAAACTTGCCCATATATGCATATCCTTCCACTGCGGCAGTTCCTAGCCAATCATGTTATGTTAGCCCCTTTTTGTGTTCTGTCCAATTAGTTATTGACTTGGGATATACACGCCCTAAATCCTTTCTTTTATATACTTTTGTTAAACGAACAATAAACAGTGTGAATCTTTACTGCTTGTGTTGTGCATGTTCCTTGTGGCTAAAGGTGTACACTCACAGACGTCTGAGAGGCCATCACATCGAGGGTTAAAGAATATAGGGGCAATCCTTTCAACTGACACGCAGGGGGGCATACGGGACCCGCTATAGCCCCCTGTGTACACTGGCTAGCGGTGGCTTAAACTAGCACTTGTGTGATGTTTTTAACCTGTTTGGGAGACATTGCCAGTATAATGAACACAGTAGCTCCGGCGCCATTACAGGGGGTGGAGCTTCCTCAGAGCGGGACCAGCAGCTCCTCCAGACAGGCAGAATATCGCTGGAAACTGGTACAGGGGTGTAGCGAAGGCGGAGAGCCACTATTGTACACTATCTGTGTCCTAAACAGGACAGAAAAACAGTGTTATACTGTGATTTATCAGCTTGTAGCCTCACTGGGGCTGTTTAGCTTGGGTGTGCTGGTCTCTTTCTCTGTCTCCCTCTCACATACAGTAAGGGCAGGCTTGCTATTGTCACAACTGAGGGTTTAGGCTGACAGGAGGAAGCCTCAGTTGTAGGGGCTGGTAGGTTGAGGAATGGATGTTAAAGTCCTTTGATGGAATAACCTTACCAGGCCTGGCTGTAGTAGTGAAGATAGCCGAGGAACACGCCAGTAGAAGTATAGATGTAGTTGGTAACTTGAACAGACTGTTGTAGATACTGGATGGAACCAGCCAGGTGGTAGAGACACGGAGTGGATGCTGAATGGAATCAGCCAGGTAATGAAGACACGGAGTGGATGCTGGATGGAACCAGACAGGTGATGTAGACACGGAGTGGATGCTGGATGGAACCAGACAGGTGATGAAGACACGGAGTGGATGCTGGATGGAACCAGACAGGTGATAAAGACACGGAGTAGATACTGTAAGATGCTAGGGAGCGTGGAAACAGAAGAGTTGAGAAGAGGTTACCGGTGGTAGTGGATACTGCTGGTAAGTAGGGATCCGCTGGAATAACACCGGCACTTTGAAGAAACTGGATACTGCTGGAAGCTGACCGCTGGAAGCAGATGGGTTAATAGCTGGAAGCTGGAATAGCCACAGAGGGCTACAGAGTCAGGCTGCACCGCAGGATGGTAGGCAGGTGCGGGTCTCGTAGTGGATGCTGGAGACAGGAGCTGGAACCTGGAGAAACAACCACAGGAGAGAGACACTGGAACAAGGTTTGACGTTCAAAGCACTGACCATTTCCTGGTTCAGGCACAGGATACTTATACCTGCTGCAGGGCAGGCATTGGCTGGCCAATCATGCAGATTCATAGTGCAGCGGATTGGTGGAGATTGAACATGTGACTGGAACAAACATGGCTGCGCCCATGTTAGTACTTGGAGGGAAAGTTGGTTTGGAAAACCATGTGGAAACATAGCAGCAATGGCGGCGCCGGCCGCGGAGGACAGGAGACGCCAAACTGACAACTGCACACTGAGACACATGGATGACAGCGGAGGCCGCGGCAGGCATGGGGCACCACTCTGACAACCTGCATACTGGAACACAGGAGTGGCGGCGGAGGCCGCGGAGGACGGGAGACGCCACACTAGGTTCAAACATGGCGCCGCTGTGACAGCGTCTCAGAGTGACAGGAGGGATATGCAGAATGTGGACATCAGGAACACAGATGAGATCCGGCCCTGGAACGCTGAGCCAGCTTCAGAAGGCATCTAAAAGGCAAGTAATGGCGTCCAGATACCCGGATCGTGACAGCTATCATATTACTTGTCTGTGTGTACGTAGAGTTATTACTGCAAACATGGTAAAACACCAATTATGCAGTGTATGTCACACCAGATTCTCTCCTTGGGTGTAGTAGGGTATGCCGTCGGCCAGCATACCGGCGCCGGAATCCCGACCGTCGGCATACCGACAGTTGGGCGAGCGCAAATGAGCCCCTTGCGGGCTCGCTGCGGGCACAGTGGCGCGCTACCACGCTATCTATTCTCCCTCCAGGGGGGTCGCGGACCCCCAAGAGGGAGAAAAGGTCGGTATGCCGTGTGTCAGGATTCCGGCGCCGGTATACTGTGCTCAAACTGAAGACCACCCCTCTCCTACGCCTGGTTCATTATCATGTGAACAATGTAGTCAGTCCTTACAGCTCAGTGAGGGGACTGGGGGGAGAGTCAAGAGCCTTCCTGGCTAGGTGCCATTAAAACTATGATGTCTGATATGTCATCTCAACTCACTGCAAATGCTCAAAAAACACAATTGCAGCAAGCTGTTGCAGATCTGTCTGCAAGGGCTGACCATCCCCCCTCCCTAATTCAGGTCCACAAAAATGTAGGTTACCTGCATTACTGTCTGATTCAGATGAGGCAATACTGGAGGAGGGGGAGGAATTGGAACCTATTACTGGGGATTCCCTTCTACACAGGGTATTGAACCCCTCATTTTGACTATATGGGTTGTGTTCAAGCTACCTCTAGAAGACGCTGCATCACAGCAGTAGTTTTCTTCACTCAAAACAAGCCCAATGTCACTTTCCCTGATTCTGCAGAGTTAGATGATGATGATAAGTGAGCCTGGAAAAATCCAGATAAAAAATACCAAGTGTCAAAACGGTTTTACACACTTTCCCATTTGCTCCTGAAGGCAGGAAATTCTGGGAAAACCCCCCGGCTGTGGACGTATCGGTCTCGCGCCTATTCAGAAAGGCGGTGCTGCCAGCCCCGGGCTCGTTCACTATGAAGGACCCTGGGGATAGGAAGATAGAGACTACACTAAAGTTTATTTATACCGCAATGGGTCTGTCTCAAAGACCGGTCATAGGGGGTCATTCTGACCCACTCTCTGCTTTTTATCGCAGCCAGGCAAACGGATCCCTACTGCGCATGCGCCGGTGCATGCCAGATGGCCGAAGGCCGTAGCAGGGCTGCGATCGCCTCTGCCTGATTGACAGGCAGAGGTGGTTGCTGGGTGGGAGGGGGTAGAACAGCGGCGTTTGGCCACCTTTCGTGGGCACGGTCCGACCAAAGCAGGCATGGGCGGACCAAACGGGGGGCGGGCCGCAGCGGCTGCGTGACGTCACACGCAGCTTCTGCGGGCCGGGGAGCAATGAGTAGCTCCCGGCCAGCACGCTAAAGCTGCGCTGGTCTGGAGCTACTCTTAAAGTGCAAAGGCATCGCCGCTGTGCGATGCCTTTGCACTTCTGCGGGGGGGGGGGGACTGACATGTGGGGAGGACTAGCCCTGTGCTGGGCGTTCCCCCGCATGTCAGGAAAGATGATCGTAGCTGTGCTAAATTTAGCACAGCTGCGATCAGCTCGGAATGACCCCCATAGCGGGTTGCTGGATGACACATGCCATTCATTCCTGGGCTACTCAGATTCAAGAGGACCTCTTAGGGGATATTCCCCTGGTCACTACAGTGTCTCTCCTGAAGCACATTCAGGACACTGCACAAGGAGACAGGCAATATTAATGCTAGAACCACTGCTATGGCAGTGTCAGCGCGCAGGCCCTTGTGGTTGCATCAGTGGACAGCGGACGGAGAATCCAAGTGCAGTGTAGAGTCTCTTCCATTTTTGGGGGAATGGCTCTTTGGGTTGGAACTGGATACGTGGATTTCTAAAGTTAGTGCGGGGAAATCCACATTTCTCCCCTCTGGAGCCCAGCTGGCTAGGCGCTCCTACCCGGGGCCGTCTACCCAGCCCTTTTGGTCCAACAGGTTTAGATCTAGGGCCAGAGGTACTTCCAACGCGATTAGAGGCTCCAGAGGTAAGACAAAAAAAAACAGTGATCGCCAGTTCTCAGGAGAGCACCGGTACAGCTTCCACTAAGGCCTCAGCATGACAGTGCCCAACCCGAGGGGATCTCGAGGTGGGAGCTCGGCTGCGTCACTTCAGCCACATCTGGGAAAGTTCCTGCTAGTATACCTGGGTCAAGGACCTCATTTCTCAGGTCTACAAGCTGGAGTTCGACAGTGCTCCTCCCCAACGATTTTTCAAATCAAGCTTACCAGCTTTGGAGGATACGCGTGTGTGGCCGGACAGCCCCTGGTGGCCACATGGACAATGGCGGACGTGGCACTGAATGGGGTTAACCCCTAGTGCCCGGCGCCATTAGGAGGACAATGGGCGCTTGGCGCCACTTTTAAACTGTGCATTGGCGCTAGGCGCCATCTTTAAATGTATTGTGGGTGCTAGGCACCGGGTATTTAAAATATGTTTAATAATGTGTCATATGTTATATTGCTGCGCAGTGCGCAGTTGGAGAATGATGAACTGTATGGACAGGGCACTTATGAGAAAAGTACAAGGTATTTTGGCCCTCATTCCGAGTTGATCGCTCGCAAGGCGATTTTAGCAGAGTTACACACGCTAAGCCGCCGCCTACTGGGAGTGAATCTTAGCTTCTTAAAATTGCGACCGATGTATTCGCAATATTGCGATTACTAACTACTTAGCAGTTTCAGAGTAGCTTCAGACTTACTCTGCCTGTGCGATCAGTTCAGTGCTTGTCGTTCCTGTTTTGACGTCACAAACACACCCAGCGTTCGCCCAGACACTCCCCCGTTTCCCCGGCCACTCCTGCGTTTTTTCCGGAAACGGTAGCGTTTTTTCCCGCACGCCCATAAAACGGCCTGTTTCCGCCCAGTAACACCCATTTCCTGTCAATCACATTACGATCGCCGGAGCGATGAAAAAGCCGTGAGTAAAAATACTATCTCCATTGTAAAATTACTTGGCGCAGTCGCAGTGCGAATATTGCGCATGCGTACTAAGCGGAATTTCACTGCGATGCGATGAAAAATACCGAGCGATCAACTCGGAATGAGGGCCTTTGTTTCTAAAAAGGCCTTGAAAATAGTTCTTGAGACACTTTTGCATAGGAAGTCGTATGGAAATTGTCCTAGCTCCAGACTTGCTATGTACAAGTAAGTGTCAAACATTTTCTTTGAAATACAAACGAAGGTGGAAGGAAGACTGTTTGTGTTGTAGCCTTTCCTGTTGTAATCCCGAACACTGGGTTTGCAAGGAGATGGGAATGAGACAGAAACATTTGTATTTTGAAGCTATGTGTTAAATGTATCAATGGCGAAGTGTAAACTCCCAGGTGGTAGGAATTGGAGTTTAAATTATACCAAACTTTGTGTGTGACAGGAAGGAGGAAATTGCTTCATGCACTTATATCCTTTTAAAATGTAATTTATTTATATTTTGTAAGATATCTTGATTGGATGGAAAAGATTGTGTTTTGTGATTTTACTGTATAAAAAGAGGAGGCCTGTGAGCACCAGAGTATATTATACCATTTTCATTCTGCTGTAACATCTTGCTGTATTGCTAAAGTTCTTCTCAGAACTATTTGGGCAAATAAAGATCTTCTGCCTAAAGACGACCGCTTTATCTTGTGACCTGCAGGGCTATGCCAAACATAGCCCCGTTCTCTGGCTGTCCAGGGAGCACCTAACATCTCCAAGTTCCGCCTTCCGCCAGCTACTGGTAGAGGCCTAGTCAAGCGACTAGTGGGGATTCGTCAACACCACACAGGTGTGGTAAGTCAGCGTGTCGACGCATACAGAGCAGAACCGTGGTTCTAAATGCCACGGCAGATTAGGAGTTTGGTGGCAGCATAAACCCACCCACTGCGCAGTGTGTGGAGTCAGTAACAGGCGGTTACTGACGGTAAGTGGGAATCCCCTATGTGGCCAGGTCCCATGTGACCTAAACATCAATTCTGTGTACAGGGGATGGGACGCGAAAACAGTGAGGGCTTTCGTACGGGACCGCCTGGTCACAGTGTGTTACGCTGCAACAGTCCATCCTAAAATTGGTCCAATCCCAAGTCATTGTTCCAGTGCCGATATAACAACAGGGACAGGGTTACTACTCCAATCTGTTCATGGTACAGAAGCCGGACGGTTCGGTAAGGCCCATTTTGAATCAAAATCCTTGAACCCTTATCTAAAGGTTTTCAAGTTCAAGATGGAATCCTTGCGAGCAGTGATTGCAGGCCTGGAAGAAAGGGAGTTCATGGTATCCCTGGATATAAAAGACGCCTATCTCCATATCCTGATTTGGCCACATTATCAGGCCTACCTGAGGTTTGCCCTGCTGAACGATCACTACCAGTTCCAGGCGCTACCCTTCGGCCTGTCTACGGCTCCAGGGGTGGAGATGATGTTTCAGCTCCGGGTCCATGGGGTCAATATTGTCCCTTACCTGGACGATCTTTTGATAAAAGCAAGGCCCAGGGAGTTTTTATTGCTTCATATAGACCACACGGTCCAGCTTCTGTCACATCATGGGTGGATCCTCAATTTGCAGAAGTCCCACCTGGAGCCATCTCAGAGGCCTACTGTTCCTGGGAATGTTGCTGGATACTGTGGCCCAACGGGAGTTTCTCCAGGAGGACATGGTGAGAACACTTCAGGAGATAGTCCGCATGGTTCTCTGGCCTACTCGGGTATCCATCCATCTGTGCATCAGATTGTTGGGGAAAATGGTTTCCTCGTATGAGGCGATCCAGTATGGAAGGTTCCATGCCAGGACTTTTCAGCTGGACCTCCTGAGCAAGTGGTTCGGATCACATCTTCAGATGCATCGGGTGATACGGCTGTCACCTCAGGCCAGGATTTCTCTCCTGTGGTGGCTGCAGTCCTCCAACCTGCTGGAAGGCCGCAGTTTCAGGATTGGATACTCCTCACGACGGATGTGAGTCTGCGAGGATGGGGAGCTGTCACCCATGGGGCTCAGTTCCAGGGCAGGTGGTCAGCCCACGAACCCCTTCTTCCGATCAACATTCTGGAAATTTGGCCGATCTACATTGTTCTGCTTCAGGCTTCTGCTCGGGAATCATGCGATCCAGGTGCACTCGGACAACGCCACGGCAGTGGCGTACATCAGTCGACAAGGCGGGACAAAACGCAGGGCCTGCATGCGAGAGGTATCAAGGATACTCCTCTGGGCAGAAAGGGAATGCAATAGCAATGTCCGCAATCTTCATTCCGGGAACGGAAAACAGGGAAGCGGTCTTCCTGAGTCGTCATGATTTCCACCCGGGGGAGTTGGGGCTTCACCATCAGGTGTTTCAGCAGATCATCGACCAGTGGGGCTGCCCACAAATAGACATGATGGCTTCTTGACTCAACAAGAAGCTTCCCTGGTATTGTTCATGGACCAGGGACCCTCAGGCGAGAGCAGTAGATGCACTGACGTCACCTTGGCCTTACTGGCTGGTCTACCTGTTTCCTCCGATTCCAATGTTCCAGAGGGTGCTCAAGCGAATCAGGAATCCAGGAGTCCAGGCAATTCTGATTGCCCCGGATTGGCCTCGGAGGGCATGGTATGTGGTTCTTCTGGACATGTCCGTCGAAGACCCTTGGCCTCTGCCACTGAGAAGAGATCTTCTTCAACAAGGACCATTCGTCTACCCAGACTTACGGCGGCTTTGTTTGATGGCATGGAGGTTGAGCGAAACATCCTAGCTCACAAGGGCATTTCCAAAAAAGTTAGTGCTACCATGGTTCAGGCCAGGAAACCTGTGACGTCAAAACACTATCATCATATCTGGAGGAGATATGTCTCTTGGTGCGAGGAACGCACGTATCCACCTGCAGAGTTCCATTTGGGTCGTTTCCTCCATTTCTTGCAGGCTGGTGTGGATAAGGGCTTACATCTGGGTTCCATTAAGGTCCAGATTTCAACCCTCTTAATTTTCTTCCAGAAGACATTGGCAGTCTTGATGGAGGTTCAGACCTTCTTGGAAGGGGTACTCCACATACAGCCTCCTTTTGTGCCGCCCACGGCACCCTGGGATTTGAATATAGTGTTGGAATTTCTACAGTCCTCCTGATTTGAGCCTCTGATGACTGTAGAAGACAAGTACCTCACATGGAAGACATTGATGTTATTGGCCCTGGCTTCTGCTAGGCGTGTCTCAGAATTGGGGGCCCTATTATGGCACTTCTGCTCCTCCGGAGGTGTTGAATGCTGTGCAAGCCTTGAAGATCTATGTCAAGAGAACGGCTCGGATCAGAAAGACGGATTCCTTGTTCGTGCTATATGATGTGCAGAAAAAGGGTTGCCCTGCTTCGAAGCAGTCCATTGCTCGTTGGCTTAGATTTACTATCCAACAGGCCTACAGTATGTGTCGGCAGCCTTACCTGTTCTTAGGTCTCTTAAGGCCCACTCTACAAGTTCAGTGGGCACTTCCTGGGCGGCTCCCCATGGAGTCTCGGCCCTGCAATTGTGCCGTGCTGCTACCTGGTCGGGGAAGAACACTTTTTTGTGAAGTTCTACAAGTTTGATACCCTGGCCAAGGAGGATACCCAGTTTGGGTAGGCGGTGCTGCAGAAGTCTCTGCATGTTCCCGCCTGTTCTGGAAGCTTTGGGACGTCCCCATCGTAATAAGTCTCCCCAATATCCCTTATGGATGCTAGAGAAAATAGTATTTTAATTACCTACCGGTAAATCCTTTTCTCGTAGCCCATAAGGGATATTGGGGCGCCCGCCTCTGTGCGGTGACTTTCCTGCAGGTTCTCTTTATATGGTTACCTGTTCAGCTGTTGCTGTTTTTTGTTGCTGGTCATTGTATATTAGTGGTGTGCTGGTGTGTAAATCTCACCACTCATTGGTGGTTATTCCGAATTGATCGCTCGCTAGCAGTTTTTAGCAGCCGTGCAAACGCTGTGCCGCCTCCCACTGGGAGTGTATTTTAGCTTAGCAGAAGTGCAAGCGAAAGGATCGCAGAGCGGCTACAAAAAAAAATTTGTGCAGTTTTAGAGTAGCTCAATACCTACTCAGCGCTTGCGATGACTTCGGACTGTTCAGTTCCTGTTTTGACGTCACAAACACGCCCTGCGTTCGCCCAGCCATGCCTGCGTTTTTCCTGCCACGCCTGCGTTTTTTCGAACACTCCCTGAAAACGGTCAGTTGACATCCAGAAACGCCCACTTCATGTTAATCACTCTGCGGCCAGTAGTGCGACTGAAAAGCTTCGCTAGACCTTGTGTGAAACTACATAATTTGTTGTAATAGTACGACGTGCGTGCGTGCGCATTCAGAAGTGCCATTTTTATTACCTCATCGCTGCACTGCGAACAACTCGGAATGACCCCCATTGTTCTGTTCCTTCTCTCATATATGTCCTTTCTCAATTGGGCACTGTTTTACCTATAACTGCATGTGGGAGGAGGCATAGAGGGGAGGAGCCAGCACACACAGTTGAAGAAATTTAAAGTGCACCAGCTCCTTTGCACCCCGTCTCCCCTATATCCCTTATGGACTACGAGAAAAGGATTTACCAGTAGGTAATTAAAATCCTATTTTTGTGAAAAGTAAAACTTTATGGTAACAAGAGTTTATAAGGTTATGGAAATAAAATATATAGTTATGAAACAATTGCAGATCTGAATGTGCAGAACAAAAGGGATGAAACGGTGTCTGCAGCTGGTGAATATTTCCTGCTAGTCGAATGGTAGACAGTAATCGTGTCAGTGTTCCCATTGCTGTGATCTGAAATTCCCACATGGGGTGGTGTTAGGAATAGGATGCAGGTGGAGGGATAAGGGATGGGGAGTTCTTAGGCTGCAGGGGGAGGGATTAGAGATGGGGAGTTCTTAGGCTGCAGGTGGAGGGATAACGGATGGGGAGTTCTTAGGCTGCAGGTGGAGGGATAAGGGATGGGGAGTTCTTAGGCTGCAGGGGGAGGGATAAGGGATGGGGAGTTCTTAGGCTGCAGGGGGAGGGATTAGAGATGGGGAGTTCTTAGGCTGCAGGGGGAGGGATTAGAGATGGGGAGTTCTTAGGCTGCATGGGGAGGGATTAGGGATGGGGAGTTGTTAGGGTTAGGCTGCAGGGGAGGGATTAGGGATGGGGAGTTCTTAGGCTGCAGGGGGAAGGATTAGAGATGGGGAGTTCTTAGGCTGCAGGGGGAGGGATTAGGGATGGGGAGTTCTTAGGCTGCAGGTGGAGGGATAAGGGATGGGGAGTTCTTAGGCTGCAGGTGGAGGGATAAGGGATGGGGAGTTCTTAGGCTGCAGGGGGAAGGATTAGAGATGGGGAGTTCTTAGGCTGCAGGGGGAGGGATTAGAGATGGGGAGTTCTTAGGCTGCAGGTGGAGGGATAAGGGATGGGGAGTTCTTAGGCTGCAGGTGGAGGGATAAGGGATGGGGAGTTCTTAGGCTGCAGGGGGAGGGATTAGAGATGGGGAGTTCTTAGGCTGCAGGGGGAGGGATTAGAGATGGGGAGTTCTTAGGCTGCATGGGGAGGGATTAGGGATGGGGAGTTGTTAGGGTTAGGCTGCAGGGGAGGGATTAGGGATGGGGAGTTGTTAGGGTTAGGCTGCAGGGGAGGGATTAGGGATGGGAAGTTGATAAGGTTAGGATGCAGGGGGTGGGATTAGGGATGGGGAGTTGATAGGATTAGGCTGCAGGGGATGGATTAGGGATGGGGAGTTGTTAGGCTGCAGGGGGAGGGATTAGGGATGGGGAGTTGTTAGGGTTAGGCTGCAGGGGGAGGGATTAGGGATGGGGAGTTGTTAGGGTTCGGTTTCACGTGGAGGGATTAGGGATGGGGAGTTGTTAGGGTTAGGCTGCAGGGGGAGGGATTAGAGATGGGGAGTTGTTAGGGTTAGGCTGCAGGGGGAGGGATTAGGGATGGGGAGTTGTTAGGGTTCGGTTTCACGTGGAGGGATTAGGGATGGGGAGTTGTTAGGGTTCGGTTTCACGTGGAGGGATTAGGGATGGGGAGTTGTTAGGGTTAGACTGCAGGGGGAGGGATTAGGGCTGGAGAGTTGTTAGGCTGCGGGGGGAGAAATTAGGGTTGGGGGCATTGTTAGGATGCATGGGGAGGGATGGGGTGGGGGTTGTTAGGGTTTGGCTTCAGGGGGAGGGATTAGGGTTGGGGGCGTTGTTAGGATGCATGGGGAGGGATGGGGTGGGGGTTGTTAGGCTGCAGGTGGAGGGATTAGGGTTGGGGCATTGTTAGGCTGCAGGGGGAGGAATGAGGGCATTGTTAGGGTTAGGCTGCAGGGGGAGGGATTAGGGCTGGAGAGTTGTTAGGCTGCGGGGGGAGAGATTAGGGTTGGGGGCATTGTTAGGATGCATGGGGAGGGATGGGGTGGGGGTTGTTAGGGTTTGGCTTCAGGGGGAGGGATTAGGGTTGGGGGCGTTGTTAGGATGCATGGGGAGGGATGGGGTGGGGGTTGTTAGGCTGCAGGTGGAGGGATTAGGGTTGGGGAGTTGTTAGGGTTAGGCTGCAGGGGGAGGGATTGGGGATGGGGAGTTGATAGAGTTAGGTTGCAGGGGGTGGGATTAGGGATCGGAACTTGTTAGGGTTAGGCTGCAGGGGGAGGGATTAGGGATGGGGAGTTGTTAGGGTTCGGTTTCAGGTGGAGGGATTAGGGATGGGGAGTTGTTAGGGTTAGACTGCAGGGGGAGGGATTAGGGCTGGAGAGTTGTTAGGCTGCAGGGGGAGAGATTAGGGTTGGCGCATTGTTAGGATGCATGGGGAGGGATGGGGTGGGGGTTGTTAGGGTTAGGCTGCAGGTGGAGGGATTAGAGTTGGGGCGTTATTAGGCTGCAGGGGGAGGAATGGGGGCATTGTTAGGGTTAGGCTGCAGGGGGAGGGATGGGGAGTTGTTAAAATGCAGGGAGAGGGATTAGGGATGGGGGTGTTAGGGTTAGGCTGCAGGGGAGGGATTAGGGATGGGGGTGTTGTTAGGGTTAGGCTGCAGGGGGAGGGATTAGGGATGGGGAGTTGATAGGCTGCAGGGGGAGAGATTAGGGTTGGGGGCAATGTTAACATGCAGGGGGAGGTATTAGAGATGGGGGTTGTTAGGGTTAGGCTGCAGGGGGAGGTATTAGAGATGGGGGTTGTTAGGGTTAGGCTGCAGGGGGAGGGATTAGGGATGTGGGCATGGTTAGGGTTAGGCTTCAGGGATAGGTATTATGGATGGGGTTGTTAGGGTTAGGCTGCAGGGGGAGAGATTAGGGATGGGGGCGTTGTTAGGGTTAGGCTGCAGGGGGAGAGATTAGGGATGGGGGCGTTGTTAGGGTTAGGCTGCAGGGGGAGGGATTAGGGATGGGGGTGTTGTTAGGGTTAGGCTGCAGGGTTGGGGGCGTTGTTAGGATTAGGGATGGGGGCGTTGTTAGCGTTAGGCTTCAGGGGGAGGGATTAGGGATGGGGGCATTTTTAGGCTTCAAGGGGAGGGATTATGGATGGGGTTGTAAGGGTTAGGCTGCAGGGGGAGGGATTAGGGCGTTAGGCTGCAGGGGGAGAGATTAGGGATGGGGCGTTGTTAGGGTTAGGCTGAGGGATTAGGGATGGGGCGTTGTTAGGGTTAGGCTGCAGGGGGAGAGATTAGGGATGGGGCGTTGTTAGGGTTAGGCTGCAGGGGGAGAGATTAGGGATGGGGGCGTTGTTAGGGTTAGGCTGCAGGGGGAGGGATTAGGGATGGGGGTGTTGTTAGGGTTAGGCTGCAGGGTTGGGGGCGTTGTTAGGATTAGGGATGGGGGCGTTGTTAGCGTTAGGCTTCAGGGGGAGGGATTAGGGATGGGGGCATTTTTAGGCTTCAGGGGGAGGGATTATGGATGGGGTTGTAAGGGTTAGGCTGCAGGGGGAGGGATTAGGGCGTTAGGCTGCAGGGGGAGAGATTAGGGATGGGGCGTTGTTAGGGTTAGGCTGCAGGGGGAGAGATTAGGGATTGGGGCGTTGTTAGGGCTAGGCTGCAGGGGGAGAGATTAGTGATGGGGGTATTGTTAGGTTTAGGCTGCAGGGGAAGGGATTAGGGCTGGTATGTTGTTAGGCTGCAGGGGGAGGGATTAGGGATGGGGGCTTTGTTAGCATTAGGCTGCAGGTGAAGGAATTAGGGATGGTGAGTTGTTAGGATTATACTGCAGCGGGAGAGATTAGGGATGGTGAGTTGTTAGGGTTAGGCTGCAAAGTGAGAGATTAGGGATGGGGAGTTGTTAGGCTGCAGGGGGAGGGATTAGGGATGGGGAAGTTGTTAGAGTTAGACTGCAGGTGGAGAGATTAGGGATAGGGGCTTTGTTAGGGTTAGGCAGCAGGGGGAGGGATTAGGGATGGGGGCGTTAGTGTTAGGCTGCAGGGGGAGGGATTAGGGATGTGGCCGTGGTTAGGGTTAGGCTGCAGGGTGAGGGATTAGGGATGGGGAGTTGTTCGGCTTTAGGGGGAGGGATTAGGGATGGGGGTGTTGTTAGGGTTAGGCTGCAGGGTTGGGGGCGTTGTTAGGATTAGGGATGGGGGCGTTGTTAGCGTTAGGCTTCAGGGGGAGGGATTAGGGATGGGGGCATTTTTAGGCTTCAGGGGGAGGGATTATGGATGGGGTTGTAAGGGTTAGGCTGCAGGGGGAGGGATTAGGGCGTTAGGCTGCAGGGGGAGAGATTAGGGATGGGGCGTTGTTAGGGTTAGGCTGCAGGGGGAGAGATTAGGGATTGGGGCGTTGTTAGGGCTAGGCTGCAGGGGGAGAGATTAGTGATGGGGGCATTGTTAGGTTTAGGCTGCAGGGGAAGGGATTAGGGCTGGTATATTGTTAGGCTGCAGGGGGAGGGATTAGGGATGGGGGCTTTGTTAGCATTAGGCTGCAGGTGAAGGAATTAGGGATGGTGAGTTGTTAGGATTATACTGCAGCGGGAGAGATTAGGGATGGTGAGTTGTTAGGGTTAGGCTGCAAAGTGAGAGATTAGGGATGGGGAGTTGTTAGGCTGCAGGGGGAGGGATTAGGGATGGGGAAGTTGTTAGAGTTAGACTGCAGGTGGAGAGATTAGGGATAGGGGCTTTGTTAGGGTTAGGCAGCAGGGGGAGGGATTAGGGATGGGGGCGTTAGTGTTAGGCTGCAGGGGGAGGGATTAGGGATGTGGCCGTGGTTAGGGTTAGGCTGCAGGGTGAGGGATTAGGGATGGGGAGTTGTTAGGCTTTAGGGGGAGGGATTAGGGATGGGGGTGTTGTTAGGGTTAGGCTGCAGGGTTGGGGGCGTTGTTAGGATTAGGGATGGGGGCGTTGTTAGCGTTAGGCTTCAGGGGGAGGGATTAGGGATGGGGGCATTTTTAGGCTTCAGGGGGAGGGATTATGGATGAGGTTGTAAGGGTTAGGCTGCAGGGGGAGGGATTAGGGCGTTAGGCTGCAGGGGGAGAGATTAGGGATGGGGCGTTGTTAGGGTTAGGCTGCAGGGGGAGAGATTAGGGATTGGGGCGTTGTTAGGGCTAGGCTGCAGGGGGAGAGATTAGTGATGGGGGCATTGTTAGGTTTAGGCTGCAGGGGAAGGGATTAGGGCTGGTATATTGTTAGGCTGCAGGGGGAGGGATTAGGGATGGGGGCTTTGTTTGCATTAGGCTGCAGGTGAAGGAATTAGGGATGGTGAGTTGTTAGGATTATACTGCAGCGGGAGAGATTAGGGATGGTGAGTTGTTAGGGTTAGGCTGCAAAGTGAGAGATTAGGGATGGGGACGTTGTTAGAGTTAGACTGCAGGTGGAGAGATTAGGGATAGGGTCTTTGTTAGGGTTAGGCTGCAGGGGGAGGGATTAGGGATGGGGGCGTTAGTGTTAGGCTGCAGGGGGAGGGATTAGGGATGTGGCCGTGGTTAGGGTTAGGCTGCAGGGTGAGGGATTAGGGATGGGGAGTTGTTAGGCTTTAGGGGGAGGGATTAGGGATGGGGACGTTGTTAGGGTTAGGCTGCAGGGGGAGAGATTAGGGATAGGGCCTTTGTTAGGGTTAGGCTGCAGGCTGAGGGATTAGGGATGGGGGCGTTGTTAGGGTTAGGCTGCAGGGGGAGAGATTTGGGATGGAGTCGTTGTTAGCGTTAGGCTTCAGGGGGAGGGATTAGGGATGGGGACGTTGTTAGGGTTAGGCTGCAGGGGGAGAGATTAGGGATAGGGCCTTTGTTAGGGTTAGGCTGCAGGCTGAGGGATTAGGGATGGGGGCGTTGTTAGGGTTAGGCTGCAGGCTGAGGGATTAGGGATGGGGGCGTTGTTAGGGTTAGGCTGCAGGGGGAGAGATTTGGGATGGAGTCGTTGTTAGCGTTAGGCTTCAGGGGGAGGGATTAGGGATGGAGTCGTTGTTAGCGTTAGGCTTCAGGGGGAGGGATTAGGGATGGGGACGTTGTTAGGGTTAGGCTGCAGGGGAGGGATTAGGGATAGGGGCTTTGTTAGGGTTAGGCTGCAGGCTGAGGGATTAGGGATGGGGACGTTGTTAGGGTTAGACTGCAGGTGGAGAGATTAGGGATAGGGGCGTTGTTAAGGTTAGGCTGCAGGGGGAGAGATTAGGGATCGGGGCGTTGTTAGCGTTAGGCTGCAGGGGGAGAGATTTGGGATGGAGTCGTTGTTAGGGTTAGGCTGCAGGGTGAGGGATTAGGGATGGGGGCGTTGTTAGGGTTAGGCTGCAGGGGGAGAGATTAGGGATCGAGGCGTTGTTAGCGTTAGGCTGCAGGGGGAGAGATTAGGGATAGGGGCTTTGTTAGGGTTAGGCTGCAGGGGGAGGGATTAGGGATGGGGGCGTTAGTGTTAGGCTGCAGGGGGAGGGATTAGGGATGGGGCGTGGTTAGGGTTAGGCTGCAGGGGGAGAGATTAGGGATCGGGGCGTTGTTAGCGTTAGGCTGCAGGGGGAGAGATTAGGGATAGGGGCTTTGTTAGGGTTAGGCTGCAGGGGGAGGGATTAGGGATGGGGGCGTTAGTGTTAGGCTGCAGGGGGAGGGATTAGGGATGTGGCCGTGGTTAGGGTTAGGCTGCAGGGGGAGAGATTAGGGATCGGTGGCGTTGTTAGGGTTAGGCTGCAGGTGGAGAGATTAGGGATGGAGCTTTGTTAGGGTTAGGCTGCAGGCTGAGGGATTAGGGATGGGGGCGTTGTTAGGGTTAGGCTGCAGGGGGAGAGATTAGGGATCGGGGCGTTGTTAGCGTTAGGCTGCAGGGGGAGAGATTAGGGATCGGGGCGTTGTTAGCGTTAGGCTGCAGGGGGAGAGATTTGGGATGGAGTCGTTGTTAGGGTTAGGCTGCAGGGGGATGGATTAGGGATGGGGGGGTTATGCTGTAATAGCACTGCCAGGGACCCAGAAGCAAAAATTGCAGCCGCCGGGAGAAGGTGAGAGACCATTATACCATAAGGGATGGTTTGTTTATCATGCTGACATATCAACTGGGTAGACTTGATTAATGTTAACATGGTCACTGTTGACATGCTGCATGTTGACATTTTAACTCTGTTGACATTCTCATGGCGACCTGATGAGTGTCGACAAGTCATACCATACCTATAAATCTGGGAATTAGTAAATTTCCTTACATGGACTTTTCCTGAGGCTGCTTCTGGGGATTAGCACACAGCAGGGGCGTAACTAGAACTTTGTGGGCCCCATAGCAAAATCCTGAAAGGGCCCCTCCCTGCCATTGTCACTACAACGCCCCTCAGGAGAGCAGGAGAGAGTGAGGGGTGTGAGAGAGAGACAAAGAGGGTGTCAGGGGCAGAGAGAGAGAGAAAAGCTGGGCATACATTATACAATTATACTGGTGGTTGGAATGGAAATCTGGTAATGGATGAGAACAAATGACAATCAACTATTTGCTACCAAACAGTGGAAAATGGTCAAAACCTGTCATTCAGACAAATTGGTTAAATCATGGCGTTAACCAATCTGCATGAATAACAGGTTTTGTCCGTTTTCCAGTGTTTGGGAGCAAATAGTCGATTGTCATTTGTTCTCATCGGGTGGTCTTCAGTATGCCGGCTGTCGGGATCCCGGTGCACAGTATACCGGCGCCGGAATCCCGACAGCCGGCATACTGACACTTATTCTCCCTTGTGGGGTCCACGACCCCCCTGGAGGGAGAATAAAATACGCGCCACCGTGCCCACAGTGTGGCGAGCGCAGCGAGCCCGCAAGGGGCTCAATTGCGCTCGCCACACTGTCGGTATGCCGACAGTCGGGCTCCCGGCGCCGGTATGCTGGTCACCGGGAGCCCGACCGCTGGCATACCATACTACACCCGTTCTCATCCACTACCGGATTTTCATTCCAACCACCAGATGTGACAGATTATCTGCCAGATAAATGTATAGTGTGTGTCCAGCTAAAGAGAGGAGCAAGTCAAAGAGGGAGAGAGAGACAGTGGGGCTAATTCAGACCTGATCGCTGCTAGCGGGCGATCAGGTCTGAACAGCGCAGGCGCCTCAGTGCCCCGGTACATGCCAGAGATGTGATCGGCATCTCAGCCCAGTGATCGCCTATGCCTGTCAATCAGCTGGATGGGAGGAGGCGGGCCAGCGGCGTTTGGCCGCCATTTTCTGGACTGTGCGGGGGTGGGCCGCTGCGGCTCTCTGGGTCACATGCAGCCGCTGTGACCCAGAGAGTGACGGGTAGCTCTCTGCCAGCATGCAGGAGCTGTGCTGGTAGGGAGCTACTCTTCAGGTACAAAAGCATCGCAGCCAGACATGCGGGGCGGACTAGCCTTTTGGTGGGGGTCCCACCGCATGTCTGTGAAGGTGATCGTAGATGTGCTAAATGTAGCACATCTACGATCAAGTCTGAATTATCCCCAATGTCAGGGAGGGAGAGAGAGAGACACGGGGGGTAATTCCAAGTGCACTGCAGGGGGGGCAGATATAACATTTTCAGAGAGAGTTAGATTTGGGTGAGTTATTTTGTTTCTGTGCAGGGTAAATACTGGCTGCTTTATTTTTACACTGCAATTTAGATTGCAGATTGAACTCACCACACCCAAATCTAACTCTCTCTGCAAATGTTATATCTGCCCCCCCTGCAGTGCACATGGTTTTGCCCAACTGCTAAAAAATTTCCTGCTGCGATCAACTTGGAATTACCCCCACTGTGAGCCTAATTCAGACCTGATTGCAGAAGCAAAATGTTTCTTTAATGGGCAAAACCATATTTCACTGCAGGTGGGGCAGATATACATACATCCCAACATGACCCTCTCCAGGAGGGACAAAATACTCTGTTTCTGTACTTGTCTCTTAATTTGTGATTGCCTGCACCTTTGTTGAACAGGTTAATGGATAAGAAAGGTGTTTCACCACAGGTGATGCCAATCATAAATCATGAGGGAAGAGCAGGAGCAGAGCATTGTGTCCTCCTGGAGAGGTCATGTTGGGAGGTATGACATAGGTATGAGCACTGGGTCAGTATTAGGGTACAGCACAGGTGATGGTAATCATACAGTAAGAGAGAAGAGCAGGAGCAGAGCATTGTGTCCTCCTGGAGAGGTCATGTTGTGAGGTATGACATAGGTATGAGCACTGGGTCAGTATTAGGGTACAGCACAGGTGATGGTAATCATACAGTAAGAGGGAAGAGCAGGAGCAGAGCATTGTGTCCTCCTGGAGGGGTCATGTTGGGAGGTATAACATAGGTATGAGCACTGAGTCAGTATTAGGGTACAGCACATGTGATTGTAATCATACAGTAAGAGAGAAGAGCAGGAGCAGAGTATTGTGTCCTCCTGGAGAGGTCATGTTGGGAGGTATGACATAGGTATGAGCACTGGGTCAGTATTAGGGTACAGCACAGGTGATGGTAATCATACAGTAAGAGAGAAGAGCAGGAGCAGAGTATTGAGTCCTCCTGGAGAGGTCATGTTGGGAGGTATGACATAGGTATGAGCACTGGGTCAGTATTAGGGTACAGCACAGGTGACAGTAATCATAAAGTAAGAGGGAAGAGCAGGAGCAGAGCATTGTGTCCTCCTGGAGAGGTCATGTTGTGAGGTATGACATAGGTATGAGCACTGGGTCAGTATTAGGGTACAGCACAGGTGATGGTAATCATACAGTAAGAGGGAAGAGCAGGAGCAGAGCATTGTGTCCTCCTGGAGGGGTCATGTTGGGAGGTATAACATAGGTATGAGCACTGAGTCAGTATTAGGGTACAGCACATGTGATTGTAATCATACAGTAAGAGGGAAGAGCAGGAGCAGAGTATTGTGTCCTCCTGGAGAGAGTCATGTTGGGAGGTATGACATAGGTATGTGCACTGGGTCAGTATTGGGGTACAGCACAGGTGATGGTAATCATAGAGTAAGAGGGAAGAGCAGGAGCAGAGCATTGTGTCCTCCTGGAGAGGTCATGTTGGGAGGTATGACATAGGTATGAGCACTGGGTCAGTATTAGGGTACAGCACAGGTGATGGTAATCATACAGTAAGAGGGAAGAGCAGGAGCAGAGTATTGTGTCCTCCTGGAGAGGGTCATGTTGGGAGGTATGACATAGGTATGAGCACTGGGTCAGTATTAGGGTACAGCACAGGTGATGGTAATCATACAGTAAGAGGGAAGAGCAGGAGCAGAGCATTGTGTCCTCCTGGAGAGGTCATGTTGGGAGGTATGACATAGGTATGAGCACTGGGTCAGAATTAGGGTACAGCACAGGTGATGGTAATCATACAGTAAGAGGGAAGAGCAGGAGCAGAGCATTGTGTCCTCCTGGAGGGGTCATGTTGGGAGGTATGACATAGGAATGAGCACTAGGTCAGTATTAGGGTACAACACAGGTGATGGTAATCATACAGTAAGAGGGAAGAGCAGGAGCAGAGCATTGTGTCCTCCTGGAGAGGTCATGTTGGGAGGTATGACATAGGTATGAGCACTGGGTCAGTATTAGGGTACAGCACATGTGATTGTAAACATACAGTAAGAGGGAAGAGCAGGAGTAGAGCATTGTGTCCTCCTGGAGAGGGTCATGTTGGGAGGTATGACATAGGTATGAGCACTGGGTCAGTATTAGGGTACAGCACAGGTGATGGTAATCATACAGTGTGACCGGACTGTGCCGTACGAAAGCCCTCACCGCTTTCACGTCTCGTCCCCAGTACACAGAATGGATGTTTAGGTCACATGAGACCTGGCCACATAGGGGATTCCCACTTACCGTCAGTAACCGCCTGTTACTGACTCCACCCACTGCGCTGTGGGCGGGTTTATGCTGCCACCACCAAACTCCTAACCTGCCGTGGCGTTTGGAACCACGGTTCTGCTCTGTATGTGCCGACACGCTGCCTTACCACACCTGTGTGGTGTTGATGAATCCCCACTAGTCGCTTGACTAGGCCTCTACCGGTAGCTGGCGGAAGGCGGAACTTGGAGACGTCGGGTGCTCCCTGGACTGCCGGAGAATGGGGCTATGTTTAGCATAGCCCTGCAGGTCACAAGATGAAGTGGTCGTCTTTAGGCAGAAGATCTTTTTTTGCCCAAATACAGCCTTCAAAAAGGCTCAGCAATACAGCAAGATGTTACAGCAGAATGAAACTGGTATAATACACTTGGAGCTCACAGGCTACCTCTTTTTATACAATAAAACCACACAGTACCACAGGGGGTCATGTCCCCCCTGAGTCCTTTAAATCCAATCAGGATATCTTACAAAATACAAATAAATAAATTACATTTCAAAAGGAGATAAGTGCATTAAGCATTATCCTCCTTCCTGTCACACAGACGTTTGGTATCAGTTTAACATTCACTATTGATAAATTTATCACATAGCTTCAATTACGGTTTGTATTTTATTTCCCAAACAAATGTTATTCCTTCCTGCATCTACCATTCAGGATTCGTATATCAATGAAACCAGCTACATAAATAAATACAGGTTCCCATCCCAATCTGACACTCACAGCCATTACCTGCCGTGCACTGTCCAACATCAAAAGGGTTTTGTCATTCACACCTCTGTGCTAGCAGAGGCGATTAGCATGCCACTTCCTATTCCCAGAGGATAGGAGATGCTTATTCAGGCAGATATAGTAAGTGCATTTTTCCCTTTAAAATACAGGTGACCACATCTCAAATATAAAGACATTTAAACATGCAATCCTACAATGGTGCACAGAGCACTACATATGACATGTTAAAACACATCATTAAATATATTTTGAAACAGTCCGCGCCCAGCGCCGTAAGTACGTTTAACAGTGACGCCAAGCGCCTATTGTCCAAATGGTGCCTGGTATCTGAGGATTAACCCCTTCAGTGCCATGGCCGCCATTAACCATGTGGCTGGGGGTCCACTCCGGCCACACTCCCCCCCCCCCCCCCTTCTCAATTCAAGCGGGAAAATCAGCGAGTTATGTCCCAACGATATGGCTTCTGGTCCCGCAGTCCCTTGGGTTGAAGGGGACGCTACCTAGGGGGTGTAGGCTCCGGCCTAGACAGTTCTTCCATATTATGGTGGCCCGATTCTTGTGGGGACACAATGTTCAAATATTCCACATGAAGTCCAAGTCTCCACCACAACAGTCTGTCAGATTTCCCCAAGGTAGGTTGCAGCCACCTAACAGGTGGGTGGTAAGTCACCACTGTGGGGGGCCAGTGACCCGAACAGAGTAAAAACTGGTCCAATGTACACACAAGTGCCACCCAAGATGTCCCTATTGCGGCATACCCCACCTCCCATCATAGCAGTATTCTGCTCAAACAGGCCACAGGGTGCTCTTGCCCATATAGCTCTTCCTGGCTCAGTACTGCTCCCTGTCCATGTAGTGGCGCAGTAGTTCGTATCACAATGTCCTGGTCAAGAATGTGCGCCATCAGCACTGGAGCGGGTAATAGAGCCTCCTCCAATGACTGGAATGCCAACTCACAAGCGGGTGCAAAGTCCACTGACTTGGGGATGCTCTTCCTAGTCATCTCTGTAAGGGGGTTCACTACAGAACTAAAGTCGGTGACAGCGTGTCTGTAGGGCCTTACAGGTTCTAAGGTCAGTACCTGTCTGGGTGATGTGAGCCAGGGACAGCCTCTGGTCACCTCTGCTTTGGGCCTATCCCTGTCTCCTCCCACATGGTGCCCCAGGCACTGCACTTCTGTCACTCCTATCTGGCAACTGTCTGTCCTAACTGGAACACCTGCCCTCCAATCTTCTGTTGACCTATGACTCGGGAAACCTACCCTGTCACCTAGGTCTGCTCTTTCCTCCTCATCCACTACCTGTGCCACAGTGATGGCGGCCAGACCACCAGCCTCTGGATCCTGTGTGGCATCCACTACAGGGAGGCTGCGTGTCTTCCCCCATCTACTGCGCACAGGCAGGGGACCTGCTAAGTCCACAGCAACTTGCTGTAAGGGTTCTCCTATTGGCAGAGGCCCGGAGACAACACAACCGCTGGAGTGCCCCAGCTGCCAATGCATGGCACCAGCCTTACAGTAGGTCTGGGCGTCATCCGACATTCCGGACCAGGGTAAGCTCTGTGACAGGAACTTCAGGGCACGGTGTATCTCACGGTTACTGTCCAAAGGGGTTTGGCTGGCAACCGACACCGGTTGCGCAGGAAAGTTCCCTGGGGGACCAGTTGGACACGTTCCCTATCTGGTCTATCCCCTCCCACTTTCCTGGCTACCCTGTACCTTATCCCTTCCCGCCAGGTCAAACTTCCTGCCCCAACCTTGTCAAGGCCGCTGCCAGAGTGGCGCCTCATGCCTTTCAGGGATGGGTCAGAGAGCTGAGCCTCCCTAAACTCCTGCCCGCGGCCCTCAATCTCTCCTAAATTGGGACACTCTACAGGGGGATCTAGGTGGGGACTACAAGGTTCAGTCTGGTAGGGGTCAGTCACGGAAAAGTCAGTGTGGTTTCTCATACTCACCGCCGGAGTTGGCAAACCACTTGGGTCAGGAGCATCATTGGGCACCCCCACAGGATCAAACGAGCTGGAACCAACATCCTCTGCGTTGCTAGGGGACGTAGGCATACCAGAGGCAAAAGGCATGCGGGGTCGATGTGCCACTCTAGCCGCTGTAATCTTTTCCTCTGGGCTGGTTGATGCTGTGGTTGGCTGTGCTGGCAGTTGTCTTGCAGCTGTAGTCTTTTCCTCTAGGCTGTGCTGTGCTGGAGTAGCTGATGTCAACGGTGGTTGTGGAACTTGACTCTGGGGAATGGTGCCAGCAAACGTGACGATCCCACCACACAGATCATTTCCTAGGACCACATCAGTTGGGAGACCATCCATGACGGCAACTTCTCGCAACTCTGGTCCAGCTCCCCAGTCCAGGTAGACTCTTGCCATGGGAACCTCTTTCTCCGTTCCATCTGCCAGGGTGACCTTGGCAGTGCGACCCTGCAATACTGCAGCAGGATCTATAAGGTGGGGGCTCGCCACAGTGATTGAGGCCCCAGAGTCTCTTAGGCCTTCCCCCTGCAGGGGTCCAACGTGGACCGGCTGCAGGTGCCTCCACATATTGTGTAGGGGCTGTTTGGCCATGCAGGTGACTCTCTCCGCAGAATGCACCTGTTTCTCGCCACACTCCATCGGACTGACTGGAGGGGGAAGAGTTTCTGTAAGCTCATCTCCACTTGTCAAACAAGCGAGCCGGGCACCAGCACTCGGATTTGGGGCACGAGTCTGGGGTGCTTGGGATGCAGGACAGTTCATCCTCAGATGTCCGATTTTCCCACAGCCATAGCACTTCTTCTCCAGTCGTGGCACCGATGATCTCTGATCACTTGCAGGGACACTGCGGTGCAGTTGCTGGCCAAGAGCACCTGGTTTGGAGGACGCTTGTCTTTGGGGGTGATGAGCCGAAGAGGGGGGTCCCTCTGGTTGTACAGTCTTTTGGGGCTGGCTGCTGGTTGGGTTCTTCTACCCCTGTAGCCGAATTGTCACATACTTGTCGGTTAACTGGGCAGCCATCTTTAAGCTGGGTGGCTCCCGGTCTAGCACCCACTCCTTCACTTCTGGGGCGCACCTGCGGTAGAACTGCTCCCTGCAGATCAGGTCGATCAGTGCATCCCATGTAGTGGCTTCACAATCCTTCACCCACTTTACCACGTACTGCCGCAGCTGGGTGGCGAACTGCTCATGGGTGCTGTTAGGGTTCTTGGGCAAGTCCCGGACCTTTTTTCGGTACGATTCTGGAGTGATGAAGAATCGCTGGAGGAGGGCCTTCGCGACTTCGTTGTAATCCCTACAGTCCTCCTTGGCCACTCCTCGATAGGCCTCCAAGGCCTCTCCATGCCGAGTGGGCACAAGGTGTCTCACCCACTCCGACTTGGGTAAATCATGTAGTTTACAAGTCCTTTCAAAAACTTGTAAATGTCCATCAATGTCCCCATCAATGTCTGCAAACTTGGCAAACTGAATGCGTCTCGATCTGTGTGCAGCAGCTGACAATGGCTCCCGGGGTACCATGGCTGGTGATGCCCGCTCCGCATGCCACATCCGAATGACAAGCATGCATTCTTGCTCTGTTGCCCTTTCCCCCAATTCCGCCAACCGATCCGCTAGGCTATCCGTAACGCCCCCCCCTGGAACGTTGGGATCCTGGCCCTGCTAGGGATTGCTGGGAAATATTGCTGCTGTGAGAGGGGGCGGGTCTTGTGGGTCTCACCGGTTCCTTACTAAGGGCCAATGTTGGGCTGTCCTCTCCGATGCTGACGCCCTCAGCGCTCTCTACCTCCATCCGGCGGGACTCCTCCAAGCTCATGAGCGCCGCCCTCATGACGCTCTTGGACGCGTTGGAAGGGATCTACACACCCTTCTGCCAACACATGATCTCCAAATCGTCCTTAGACATTCCGCTAAAGTCCGCCATCTTGTGCGTTCTCCTGCGCTGCAGTTACTCCTCTCCTGAGTAACTCGGCTTCTCCAATCAGGTGACCGAAAAGCCGCCTGGGATTATCCCACCGCTATGCCACCAATTTCTGTGACCTGGACGGTCCCGTACGAAAGCCCTCACCGCTTTCGCGTCTCGTCCCCAGTACACAGAAAGGATGTTTAGGTCACACGGGACATGGTCACATAGGTTATTCCCGCTTACCGTCAGTAACCGCCTGTTACTGACTCCACCCACTGCACTGTGGGCGGATTTATGCTGCCACCACCAAACTCCTAACCTGCCGTGGCATTTGGAACCATGGTTCTGCTCTGTATGTGCCGACACGCTGCCTTACCACACCTGTGTGGTGTTGACGAATCCCCACTAGTCGCTTGACTAGGCCTCTACTGGTAGCTGGCGGAAGGCGGAACTTGGAGACGTTGGGTGCTCCCTGGACAGCCGGAGAATGGGGCTATGTTTAGCATAGCCCTGCAGGTCACAAGATGAAGTGGTCGTCTTTAGGCAGAAGATCTTTTTTTGCCCAAATACAGCCTTCAAAAAGGCTCAGCAATACAGCAAGATGTTACAGCAGAATGAAACTGGTATAATACACTTGGAGCTCACAGGCTACCTCTTTTTATACAATAAAACCACACAGTACCACAGGGGGTCATGTCCCCCCTGAGTCCTTTTCATCCAATCAGGATATCTTACAAAATACAAATAAATAAATTACATTTCAAAAGGAGATAAGTGCATTAAGCAATATCCTCCTTCCTGTCACACAGACGTTTGGTATCAGTTTAACATTCACTATTGATAAATTTATCACATAGCTTCAAATACGGTTTGTATTTTATTTCCCAAACAAATGTTATTCCTTCCTGCATCTACCATTCAGGATTCGTATATCAATGAAACCAGCTACATAAATAAATACAGGTTCCCATCCCAATCTGACACTCACAGCCATTACCTGCCGTGCACTGTCCAACATCAAAAGGGTTTTGTCATTCACACCTCTGTGCTAGCAGAGGCGATTAGCATGCCACTTCCTATTCCCAGAGGATAGGAGATGCTTATTCAGGCAGATATAGTAAGTGCATTTTTCCCTTTAAAATACAGGTGACCACATCTCAAATATAAAGACATTTAAACATGCAATCCTACAATGGTGCACAGAGCACTACATATGACATGTTAAAACACATCATTAAACATATTTTTAAACAGTCCGTGCCCAGCGCCGTAAGTACGTTTAACAGTGACGCCAAACGCCTATTGTCCAAATGGTGCCTGGCATCTGAGGATTAACCCCTTCAGTGCCATGGCCTCCATTAACCATGTGGCTGGGGGCTCTCTCCGGCCACACTCCCCCCCCCCCCCCCCAATTCAAGCAGGAGGTACGACATAGGTATGAGCACTGGGTCAGTATTAGGGTACAGCACAGTAAGAGGGAAGAGCAGGAGCAGAGCATTGTGTCCTCCTGGAGAGGGTCATGTTGGGAGGTAGTACATAGGTATGAGCACTGGGTCAGTATTAGGGCACAGCACAGGTGATGGTAATCATACAGTAAGAGAGAAGTGCAGGAGCAGAGCATTGTGTCCTGGAGAGGGTCATGTTGGGAGGTATGACATAGGTATGAGCACTGGGTCAGTATCAGGGTACAGCACAGGTGATGGTAATCATACAGTAAGAGGGAAGAGCAGGAGCAGAGCATTGTGTCCTCCTGGAGAGGTCATGTTGGGAGGTATGACATAGGTATGAGCACTGGGTCAGTATTAGGGTACAGCGCAGGTGATGGTAATCATACCGTAAGAGGGAAGAGCAGGAGCAGAGCATTGTGTCCTCCTGGAGAGGTCATGTTGGGAGGTATGACATAGGTATGAGCACTGAGTCAGTATTAGGGTACAGCACAGGTGATGGTAATCATACAGTAAGAGGGAAGAGCAGGAGCAGAGCATTGTGTCCTCCTGGAGAGGTCATGTTGGGAGGTATGACATAGGTATGAGCACTGGGTCAGTATTAGGGTACAGCACAGGTGATGGTAATCATACAGTAAGAGGGAAGAGCAGGAGCAGAGCATTGTGTCCTCCTGGAGAGGTCATGTTGGGAGGTATGACATAGGTATGAGCACTGGGTCAGTATTAGGGTACAGCACAGGTGATGGTAATCATACAGTAAGAGAGAAGAGCAGGAACAGAGCATTGTGTCCTCCTGGAGAGGTCATGTGTGGAGGTATGACATAGGTATGAGCACTGGGTCAGTATTAGGGTACAGCACAGGTGATGGTAATCATACAGTAAGAGGGAAGAGCAGGAGCAGAGCATTGTGTCCTCCTGGAGAGGGTCATGTTGGGAGGTAGTACATAGGTATGAGTACTGGGTCAGTATTAGGGTACAGCACAGGTGATGGTAATCATACAGTAAGAGAGAAGTGCAGGAGCAGAGCATTGTGTCCTAGAGAGGGTCATGTTGGGAGGTATGACATAGGTATGAGCACTGGGTCAGTATTAGGGTACAGCACAGGTGATGGTAATCATACAGTAAGAGGGAAGAGCAGGAGCAGAGCATTGTGTCCTGGAGAGGGTCATGTTGGGAGGTATGACATAGGTATGAGCACTGGGTCAGTATTAGGGTACAGCACAGGTGATGGTAATTATACAGTAAGAGGGAAGAGCAGGAGCAGAGCATTGTGTCCTCCTGGAGAGGGTCATGTTGGGAGGTAGTACATAGGTATGAGTACTGGGTCAGTATTAGGGTACAGCACAGGTGATGGTAATCATACAGTAAGAGAGAAGTGCAGGAGCAGAGCATTGTGTCCTAGAGAGGGTCATGTTGGGAGGTATGACATAGGTATGAGCACTGGGTCAGTATTAGGGTACAGCGCAGGTGATGGTAATCATACAGTAAGAGGGAAGAGCAGGAGCAGAGCATTGTGTCCTCCTGGAGAGGTCATGTTGGGAGGTATGACATAGGTATGAGCACTGGGTCAGTATTAGGGTACAGCACAGGTGATGGTAATCATACAGTAAGAGAGAAGAGCAGGAACAGAGCATTGTGTCCTCCTGGAGAGGGTCATGTTGGAAGGTATGACATAGGTATGAGTACTGGGTCAGTATTAGGGTACAGCACAGGTGATGGTAATCATACAGTAAGAGGGAAGAGCAGGAGCAGAGCATTGTGTCCTCCTGGAGAGGTCATGTGTGGAGGTATGACATAGGTATGAGCACTGGGTCAGTATTAGGGTACAGCACAGGTGACAGTAATCATACAGTAAGAGGGAAGAGCAGGAGCAGAGCATTGTGTCCTCCTGGAGAGGTCATGTTGGGAGGTATGACATAGCTATGAGCACTGGGTCAGTATTAGGGTACAGCACAGGTGATGGTAATCATACAGTAAGAGGGAAGAGCAGGAGCAGAGCATTGTGTCCTGGAGAGGGTCATGTTGGGATGTATGACATAGGTATGAGCACTGGGTCAGTATTAGGGTACAGCGCAGGTGATGGTAATCATACAGTAAGAGGGAAGAGCAGGAGCAGAGCATTGTGTCCTCCTGGAGAGGTCATGTTGGGAGGTATGACATAGGTATGAGCACTGGGTCAGTATTAGGGTACAGCGCAGGTGATGGTAATCATACAGTAAGAGGGAAGAGCAGGAGCAGAGCATTGTGTCCTCCTGGAGAGGTCATGTTGGGAGGTATGACATAGGTATGAGCACTGGGTCAGTATTAGGGTACAGCACAGGTGATGGTAATCATACAGTAAGAGGGAAGAGCAGGAGCAGAGCATTGTGTCCTCCTGGAGAGGTCATGTTGGGAGGTATGACATAGGTATGAGCACTGGGTCAGTATTAGGGTACAGCACAGGTGATGGTAATCATACAGTAAGAGAGAAGAGCAGGAACAGAGCATTGTGTCCTCCTGGAGAGGTAATGTTGGGAGGTATGACATAGGTATGAGCACTGGGTCAGTATTAGGGTACAGCACAGGTGATGGTAATCATACAGTAAGAGGGAAGAGCAGGAGCAGAGCATTGTGTCCTCCTGGAGAGGGTCATGTTGGAAGGTATGACATAGGTATGAGTACTGGGTCAGTATTAGGGTACAGCACAGGTGATGGTAATCATACAGTAAGAGGGAAGAGCAGGAGCAGAGCATTGTGTCCTCCTGGAGAGGTCATGTGTGGAGGTATGACATAGGTATGAGCACTGGGTCAGTATTAGGGTACAGCACAGGTGACAGTAATCATACAGTAAGAGGGAAGAGCAGGAGCAGCGCATTGTGTCCTCCTGGAGAGGGTCATGTTGGGAGGTAGTACATAGGTATGAGCACTGGGTCAGTATTAGGGCACAGCACAGGTGATGGTAATCATACAGTAAGAGAGAAGTGCAGGAGCAGAGCATTGTGTCCTGGAGAGGGTCATGTTGGGAGGTATGACATAGGTATGAGCACTGGGTCAGTATTAGGGTACAGCACAGGTGATGGTAATCATACAGTAAGAGGGAAGAGCAGGAGCAGAGCATTGTGTCCTGGAGAGGGTCATGTTGGGAGGTATGACATAGGTATGAGCACTGGGTCAGTATTAGGGTACAGCACAGGTGATGGTAATTATACAGTAAGAGGGAAGAGCAGGAGCAGAGCATTGTGTCCTCCTGGAGAGGTCATGTTGGGAGGTATGACATAGGTATGAGCACTGGGTCAGTATTAGGGTACAGCGCAGGTGATGGTAATCATACAGTAAGAGGGAAGAGCAGGAGCAGAGCATTGTGTCCTCCTGGAGAGGTCATGTTGGGAGGTATGACATAGGTATGAGCACTGGGTCAGTATTAGGGTACAGCACAGGTGATGGTAATCATACAGTAAGAGGGAAGAGCAGGAGCAGAGCATTGTGTCCTCCTGGAGAGGTCATGTTGGGAGGTATGACATAGGTATGAACACTGGGTCAGTATTAGGGTACAGCACAGGTGATGGTAATCATACAGTAAGAGGGAAGAGCAGGAGCAGAGCATTGTGTCCTCCTGGAGAGGGTCATGTTGGGAGGTATGACATAGGTATGAGTACTGGGTCAGTATTAGGGTACAGCACAGGTGATGGTAATCATACAGTAAGAGGGAAGAGCAGGAGCAGAGCATTGTGTCCTCCTGGAGAGGTCATGTTGGGAGGTATGACATAGGTATGAGCACTGAGTCAGTATTAGGGTACAGCACAGGTGATGGTAATCATACATTAAGAGTTTTAAGAGTACATTAAGCATTGTGTCCTCCTGGAGAGGGACATGTTGGGAGGTATGGATATAACATGTGCAGAGAGTTAAGGTATGTACACACAGTGCGATATTTCTTACGATTTTGACTATATAGTCAAAATCGTTAGAAAATATAGTGCATATCGCACCATGGGGGTCATTCCGAGTTGATCGCTAGCGGCCGTTGTTCGTTGCGCAGCGATCAGTGAAAAAAACGGCTAATCTGCACATGTGTGTGCGCGCGACGTACGGGTACAAAGATCATTGTGGCTCTGCACAGGTTCTAGCGACGCATTCAGTCACACAGCCGATCGCAGGAAGATTGTGAGAGTAATTTCAACCAAATATGGGTGAGCATAAATGTACCCATTGATTTATTTCTTCCCAAATTGGGATACTACATTTATATTATTCCAGCGTGCTGACCTTGGATTTACCAGCTTCAATTCTCTACAAATGGACCGCAATATGGTTAATAAAACCAATTTATTGTAGATGATTATATTTTATTATGCTTATTCACTGCTATTGTTTCCATTAAGTCAATGTGTATTAAAGGTAAAATAAATTTGAGTATTTTTACAAGCGCTCCTTATTTGTTTGGCTTCATAAACATATTTTATGTATTTTGTTAAAAGGCATCCAGATTGCCACTAGGAGCTGCTCGCTTAAATGATATATTAAATAAATACATACAGGTGCTTTTTAATAATCAATTTTTATACATACACTTTTTTATATACTGTATATTGCGCCCAATTTACTAGGGTAAAATATCCCTTGTATTTCTTGTTTCTGGGTGTGAACTGACTGTTTTCTGGGAGTGTTTGGAAAAATGTAGGCGTGGCCGGGCGTTTGCTGGGCGGGTATCTGACGTCATTACCGTGCCACTCGTCGCAGCAATCATCGCACAGAATAAGTAACTACAGGGAGGGTCTTGTTCTGCACAAAATGTGTTTGCAGGCGCACTGCTGCAAAGCAAAAATACACTCCCGCGTGGGCGGCGACTATGCGTTTGCACGGCTGCTAAAAACTACTAGGGAGCGGTCAACTCGGAATGAGGGTCGGGAGGGTCACCCGATTTTCGGGAGCCTCCCGGCCATTCCGGGAGAGTAGGCAAGTATGGTGTAAAAATAACACAGCCAGTATTTACCCTGCACAGAAATGCTGACTACCAGCATCCCATACGATTCCTCATACGATTTCCCTTCAATCCGCCGTGGAACACATTGCACATGATTTGTTTGTTTTTTACATAAGATATGCAGACTGTCGGAAGACCCATCATATGTCCCCATATGGTGGATCGTATCGTATCATGATCGATTGTATGCCTCAAAAAAAGCACACTGACAGATGTGAGCTAAATTTACATAATTGCCTGGCTCTCACTAGGGGGTATATAAAGCATTTTACCTTTCTGCAGCAGGGTACATTGGTTTCCACAGGGAAACATCAGGGTGTAGAGTGGATCTTGATCTAGAGGCACCAACAGGATAAAGCTTTAGGCTGTCCCAGGATGCATTGAGGCCTCCTCTATAACACCGCCTCCAGGCACTGAGAGCTCAGTTTCGAGTTGGGGCCTGCAGCAGCAGATCACGTAACGGGGGCTGCACTGGGCAGCCCTGAAAAAGCTTATCTGAAGAAGATTCCTTCTCTGGGCTGTCAGGGTGACACTTCAGCGCTGCAGTTCCATCCCCTCCCAAGCAGCGTTGCATACTCCTGCGGCCTGTTCCCGGGTACTTGCGATGGAGACGTCCCGGCTAAGGCACACAGTCGCAGACCGCTCTCCTGGTTCGCGTAGCTGATACGGGGAGGAGGTAAGAGTTGCCCCCCGGTGGGACCTGCCATTAAATCGAGTTCCGCTGGCGTGGATACTGTCACCAAGCAGGGACCCCACTACACCACCGGGGCATACAGGTCAGGTGTACTAACACCCCATTTAATAAGGCTCACAGTACCCCGGGTTGAAGTCCAGCATAGGAGAGGAAGCGCTTAACCTATAGCCCCTCCCCCGTCCCAGGGTGCAATCTACTGCAGTGCAGACTTTCCCGCCATGGAGCTGCCTCACACACTCCCTGACTGAGACGCTAGGTGCTATCTTCTGAGCATAGCTGTGGCTGGTCTCTGGGACTGGAGGGCAAGGTCTCCCTTGTAAAGCCTCCTGTATACAGTGCTGAGCCTTTATTTCTTTATGCAAACAGCGTTAGTTGAGAAAGAGTGTATTATTTACAGAACATATTGTATTGGTATTCTGATATATCCTCTGGTTACTGACCGCGCTGTCATATAGAAATATATATTTCTCTGACGTCCTAGTGGATGCTGGGGACTCCGTCAGGACCATGGGGATTAGCGGCTCCGCAGGAGACAGGGCACAAAAATAAAGCTTTAGGATCAGGTGGTGTGCACTGGCTCCTCCCCCTATGACCCTCCTCCAAGCCTCAGTTAGGTTTTTGTGCCCGTCCGAGCAGGGTGCAATCTAGGTGGCTCTCCTAAAGAGCTGCTTAGAAAAAGTTTTTAGGTTTTTTATTTTCAGTGAGTCCTGCTGGCAACAGGCTCACTGCTACGAGGGACTTAGGGGAGAAGAAGTGAACTCACCTGCGTGCAGGATGGATTGGCTTCTTAGGCTACTGGACACCATTAGCTCCAGAGGGATCGAACACAGGCCCAGCCATGGAGTCCGGTCCCGGAGCCGCGCCGCCGACCCCCTTGCAGATGCCGAAAAGCGAAGAGGTCCAGAAACCGGCGGCAGAAGACTTTCAGTCTTCATGAGGTAGCGCACAGCACTGCAGCTGTGCGCCATTGTTGTCACACACTTCACACCAGCGGTCACGGAGGGTGCAGGGCGCTGCAGGGGGCGCCCTGGGCAGCAATGAGAATACCTTATTCTGGCTAAAAAATACATCACATATAGCCCCTGGGGCTATATGGATGTATTTAACCCCTGCCAGGTCTCTCAAACTCCGGAGAAGAGCCCGCCGAAATAGGGGGCGGGGCCTATCTCCTCAGCACACAGCGCCATTTTCCTGCTCAGCTCCGCTGCGAGGAAGGCTCCCAGGACTCTCCCCTGCACTGCACTACAGAAACAGGGTAAAACAGAGAGGGGGGGGCACTTTTTTTTGGCGTTTTTTATATATATTAAGCTGCTATAAGGGAGACAACACTTCTATAGGGTTGTTCCTATATATTTATAGCGCTTGGGTGTGTGCTGGCAAACTCTCCCTCTGTCTCCCCAAAGGGCTAGTGGGGTCCTGTCTTCGATAAGAGCATTCCCTGTGTGTCTGCTGTGTGTCGGTACGTGTGTGTCGACATGTATGAGGACGATGTTGGTGTGGAGGCGGAGCAATTGCCGGTAATGGTGATGTCACCCCCTAGGGAGTCGACACCGGAATGGATGGCTTTGTTTATGGAATTACGTGATAATGTCAGCACATTACAAAAATCAGTTGACGACATGAGACGGCCGGAAAAACAGTTAGTACCTGTACAGGCGTCTCAGACACCGTCAGGGGCTGTAAAACGCCCTTTACCTCAGTCGGTCGACACAGACCCAGACACGGACACCGAATCTAGTGTCGACGGTGAAGAAACAAACGTATTTTCCAGTAGGGCCACACGTTATATGATCACGGCAATGAAGGAGGCTTTGCATATCTCTGATACTGCATGTACCACAAAAAGGGGTATTATGTGGGGTCTGAAAAAACTACTTGTAGTTTTTCCTGAATCAGACGAATTGAATGAAGTGTGTGATGAAGCGTGGGTTAACCCCGATAGAAAACTGCTAATTTCAAAGAAGTTATTGGCATTATATCCTTTCCCGCCAGAGGTTAGGGCGCGCTGGGAAACACCCCCTAGGGTGGATAAGGCGCTCACACGCTTATCAAAACAAGTGGCGTTACCGTCTCCAGAAACGGCCGCCCTCAAGGATCCAGCGGATAGGAGGCTGGAAACTACCCTGAAAAGTATATACACTCATACTGGTGTTATACTGCGACCAGCCATCGCCTCAGCCTGGATGGGCAGCGCTGGGGTGGCTTGGTCGGATTCCCTGACTGAAAATATTGATACCCTAGATAGGGACAGTATTTTATTGACTTTAGAGCAATTAAAGGATGCTTTTCTTTATATGCGAGATGCTCAGAGGGATATTTGCACTCTGGCATCGAGAGTAAGTGCGATGTCCATATCTGCCAGAAGAAGTTTATGGACGCGACAATGGTCAGGTGATGCGGATTCCAAACGGCATATGGAAGTATTGCCGTATAAAGGGGAGGAATTATTTGGGGTCGGTCTATCGGATTTGGTGGCCACGGCAACAGCCGGGAAATCCACCTTTTTACCTCAGGTCCCCTCCCAACAGAAAAAGACACCGTCTTTTCAGCCGCAGTCCTTTCGTTCCTATAGGAACAAGCGGGCGAAAGGACAGTCATATTTGCCCCGAGGCAAAGGAAAGGGTAAGAGAGTGCACCAAGCAGCTTCTTCCCACGAGCAGAAGCCCCCCCCGGCTTCTGCAAAGCCCTCAGCATGACGTTGGGGCTTTACAAGCGGACTCAGGGGCGGTGGGGGGTCGACTCAAGAATTTCAGCGCACAGTGGGCTCACTCACAGGTGGACCCCTGGATCCTGCAGATAGTATCTCAGGGTTACAGGTTGGAATTCGAGAAGTCTCCCCCTCGCCGGTTCCTAAAGTCTGCTCTGCCAACGTCTCCCTCAGACAGACCCTGTGCATCCCTATAGTACCTGTCACCCTTTCCCCTGTCACCCTGTGCACCCCTATAGTACCTGATCCCTCTCCCCTGTCACCCTGTGTGTCCCTATAGTACTTGCCACCGTCTTCCCGAGCACCCTGTGTGCCCCTATAGTACCTGGCCCCTCTCCCCTGTGCATCCATATAGTACCTGACCCCTCTCCCCTGTGCATCCATATAGTACCTGACCCCTCTCCCCTGTGCATCCATATAGTACCTGACCCCTCTCCCCTGTGCATCCATATAGTACCTGACCCCTCTCCCCTGTGCATCCATATAGTTCCTGAGCCCTCTCTCCTGTGCATCCATATAGTACCTCACCCCTCTCCCCTGTGCATCCATATAGTACCTGACCCCTCTCCCCTGTCACCATGTGCACACCTATAGTACCTGACTCCTCTCCAATGTCCTCCTGTGCATCCATATAGTACCTCACCCCTCTCCCCTGTCCCATGTGCATCCATATGGTACCTAACCCCTCTCCCCTCTCATCCTGTGCACCCCTATAGCACCTGTCACCCTCTCCCCTGTCACCATGTGCACACCTATAGTACCTGACTCCTCTCCAATGTCCTCCTGTGCATCCATGTAGTACCTGAACCCTCTCCCCTGTGCATCCATATAGTACCTGACCCCTCTCCCCTGTGCATCCATATAGTACCTGACCCCTCTCCCCTGTCACCATGTGCACACCTATAGTACCTGACTCCTCTCCAATGTCCTCCTGTGCATCCATGTAGTACCTGAACCCTCTCCCCTGTGCATCCATATAGTACCTGACCCCTCTCCCCTGTGCATCCATATAGTACCTGACCCCTCTCCCCTGTCACCATGTGCACACCTATAGTACCTGACTCCTCTCCAATGTCCTCCTGTGCATCCATATAGTACCTGACCACTCTCCCCTGTGCATCCATATAGTTCCTGAGCCCTCTCTCCTGTGCATCCATATAGTACCTCACCCCTCTCCCCTGTGCATCCATATAGTACCTGACCCCTCTCCCCTGTCACCATGTGCACACCTATAGTACCTGACTCCTCTCCAATGTCCTCCTGTGCATCCATATAGTACCTCACCCCTCTCCCCTGTCCCATGTGCATCCATATGGTACCTAACCCCTCTCCCCTCTCATCCTGTGCACCCCTATAGCACCTGTCACCCTCTCCCCTGTCACCATGTGCACACCTATAGTACCTGACTCCTCTCCAATGTCCTCCTGTGCATCCATGTAGTACCTGAACCCTCTCCCCTGTGCATCCATATAGTACCTGACCCCTCTCCCCTGTGCATCCATATAGTACCTGACCCCTCTCCCCTGTCACCATGTGCACACCTATAGTACCTGACTCCTCTCCAATGTCCTCCTGTGCATCCATGTAGTACCTGAACCCTCTCCCCTGTGCATCCATATAGTTCCTGACCCCTCTCCCCTGTGCATCCATATAGTACCTGACCCCTCTCCCCTGTCACCATGTGCACACCTATAGTACCTGACTCCTCTCCAATGTCCTCCTGTGCATCCATATAGTACCTCACCCCTCTCCCCTGTCCCATGTGCATCCATATGGTACCTAACCCCACTCCCCTATCATCCTGTGCACCCCTATAGCACCTGTCACCCTCTCCCCTGTCACCATGTGCACACCTATAGTACCTGACTCCTCTCCAATGTCCTCCTGTGCATCCATGTAGTACCTGAACCCTCTCCCCTGTGCATCCATATAGTACCTGACCCCTCTCCCCTGTGCATCCATATAGTACCTGACCCCTCTCCCCTGTCACCATGTGCACACCTATAGTACCTGACTCCTCTCCAATGTCCTCCTGTGCATCCATGTAGTACCTGAACCCTCTCCCCTGTGCATCCATATAGTACCTGACCCCTCTCCCCTGTGCATCCATATAGTACCTGACCCCTCTCCCCTGTCACCATGTGCGCACCTATAGTACCTGACTCCTCTCCAATGTCCTCCTGTGCATCCATGTAGTACCTGAACCCTCTCCCCTGTGCATCCATATAGTACCTGACCCCTCTCCCCTGTGCATCCATATTTCTCTGACGTCCTAGTGGATGCTGGGAACTCCGTAAGGACCATGGGGAATAGACGGGCTCCGCAGGAGACTGGGCACTCTAAAAGAAAGATTAGGTACTATCTGGTGTGCACTGGCTCCTCCCTCTATGCCCCTCCTCCAGACCTCAGTTAGATTTCTGTGCATGGCCGAGCTGGATGCACACTAGGGGCTCTCCTGAGCTCCTAGAAAGAAAGTATATGTTAGGTTTTTTATTTTACAGTGAGACCTGCTGGCAACAGGCTCACTGCAACGAGGGACTAAGGGGAGAAGAAGCGAACCTACCTGCTTGCAGCTAGCTTGGGCTTCTTAGGCTACTGGACACCATTAGCTCCAGAGGGATCGACCGCAGGACCCGTCCTTGGTGTTCGTTCCCGGAGCCGCGCCGCTGTCCCCCTTACAGAGCCAGAAGCATGAAGATGGTCCGGAAAATCGGCTGCAGAAGACTTCTGTCTTCACCAAGGTAGCGCACAGCACTGCAGCTGTGCGCCATTGCTCCTCATACACACTTCACACTCCGGTCACTGAGGGTGCAGGGCGCTTGGGGGGGGCGCCCTGAGCAGCAATAAAAACACCTTGGCTGGCAAAATAATCACAATATATAGCCCCAGAGGCTATATATGTGATAATTACCCCTGCCAGAATCCATAAAAAAGCGGGAGAAAAGTCCGCGAAAAAGGGGCGGAGCTATCTCCCTCAGCACACTGGCGCCATTTTTTCTTCACAGTGTAACTGGAAGACAGCTCCCCGGGCTCTCCCCTGTAGTTTTCAGGCTCAAAGGGTTAAAAAGAGAGGGGGGGCACTAAATTTAGGCGCAATATTGTTTATACAAGCAGCTATTGGGGAAAATTCACTCAGTGATAGTGTTTATCCCTACATTATATAGCGCTCTGGTGTGTGCTGGCATACTCTCTCTCTGTCTCCCCAAAGGGCTGTGTGGGGTCCTGTCCTCAGTCAGAGCATTCCCTGTGTGTGTGCGGTGTGTCGGTACGGCTGTGTCGACATGTTTGATGAGGAGGCTTATGTGGAGGCGGAGCAGATGCCGATAAATGGGATGTCGCCCCCTGTGGGTCGACACCAGAGTGGATGGATAGGTGGAAGGTATTAACCGACAGTGTCAACTACTTACATAAAAGGCTGGATGACGTAACAGCTATGGGACAGCCGGCTTCTCAGCCCGCGCCTGCCCAGGCGTCTCAAAGGCCATCAGGGGCTCAAAAACGCCCGCTCCCTCAGATGGCAGACACAGATGTCGACACGGAGTCTGACTCCAGTGTCGACGAGGTTGAGACATATACACAATCCACTAGGAACATCCGTTACATGATCCCGGCAATAAAAAATGTGTTACACATTTCTGACATTAACCCAAGTACCACTAAAAAAGGGTTTTATGTTTGGGGAGAAAAAGCAGGCAGTGTTTTGTTCCCCCATCAAATGAGTGAATGAAGTGTGAAAAAGCGTGGTTTCCCCCGATAAGAAACTGGTAATTTCTAAAAAGTTACTGATGGCGTACCTTTTCCCGCCAGAGGATAAGTTACGCTGGGAGATATCCCCTAGGGTGGATAAGGCGCTCACACGTTTGTCAAAAAAGGTGGCACTGCCGTCTTAGGATACGGCCACTTTGAAGGTACCTGCTGATAAAAAGCAGGAGGCTATCCTGAAGTCTGTATTTACACACTCAGGTACTAGACTGAGACCTGCAGATAGTGCTGCTGCAGCGTGGTCTGTAACCCTGTCAAACAGGGATACTATTTTGCGAACATAAGTCGTCGTCTTATATATGAGGGATGCACAGAGGGATATTTTGCCGGCTGGCATCCAGAATTAATGCAATGGCCATTCTGTCAGGAGGGTATTAGAGACCCGACACTGGACAGGTGATGCTGACTTTAAAAGGCACATAGAGCCTTATAAGGGTGAGGAATTGTTTGGGGATGGTCTCTGGGACCTCGTATCCACAGCAACAGCTGGGAAGAAAAATTTTTACCTCAGGTTTCCTCACAGCCTAAGAAAGCACTGTATTATCAGGTACAGTCCTTTCGGCTTCAGAAAAGCAAGCGGGTCAAAGGCGCTTCCTTTCTGCACAGAGACGAGGGAAGAGGGAAAAAGCTGCACCAGTCAGCCAGTTCCCAGAATCAAAATTCTTCCCCCGCTTCCTCTGAGTCCACCGCATGACGCGGGGGCTCCACAGGCGTAGCCAGGTACGGTGGGGGGCCGCCTCAAAAATTTCAGCGATCAGTGGGCTCGCTCACATGGATCCCTGGATCCTTCAAGTAGTATCTCAGGGGTACAGGCTGGAATTCGAGGCGTCTCCCCCCCGCCGTTTCCTCAAATCTGCCTTGCCGACAACTCCCTCAGGCAGGGAGGCTGTGCTAGAGGCAATTCACAAGCTGTATTCCCAGCAGGTGATAGTCAAGGTGCCCCTACTTCCACAAGGACGGGGTTACTATTCCACACTGTTTGTGGTACCGAAACCGGACGGTTCGGTGAGACCCATTTTAAATTTGAAGTCCTTGAACACATACATAAAAAAATTCAAGTTCAAGATGGAATCGCTCAGGGCGGTTATTGCAAGCCTGGAGGAGGGGAATTACATGGTATCCCTGGACATCAAGGATGCTTACCTACATGTGCCCATTTACCATCCTCACCAGGAGTACCTCAGATTTGTGGTACAGGATTGCCATTACCAATTCCAAACACTGCCGTTTGGACTGTCCACGGCACCGAGGGTCTTTACCAAGGTAATGGCAGATATGATGATACTCCTTCGAAAAAAGGGAGTTTTTAATTATCCCGTACTTGGACGATCTCCTTATAAAGGCGAGGTCCATGGAGCAGTTGTTGGTCGGAGTAGCACTATCTCGGGAAGTGCTACAACAGCACGGATGGATTCTATACATTCCAAAGTCACAGCTGGTTCCTACCACACGCCTGCTGTTCCTTGGGATGGTTCTGGACACAGAACAGAAAAAAAAAGTGTTTCTCCCGCAGGAGAAAGCCAAGGAGCTGTCATCTCTAGTCAGAGACCTCCTGAAACCAAAACAGGTATCGGTGCATCACTGCACACGAGTCCTGGGAAAAATGGTAGCTTCTTACGAAGCAAAATTCCATTCGGCAGGTTCCATGCAAGAACCTTTCAGTGGGACCTCTTGGACAAGTGGTCGGAATCGCATCTTCAGATGCATCGGCTGATAACCCTGTCTCCAAGGACCAGGGTATCTCTACTGTGGTGGCTGCAGAGTGCTCATCTTCAAGAGAGCCGCAGATTCGGCATACAGGACTGGGTCCTGGTAACCACGGATGCCAGCCTTCGAGGCTGGGGGGCAGTCACACGGGGAAGAAATTTCCAAGGACTTTGGTCAAGTCAGGAGTCGTCCCTACACATAAATATTCTGGAACTGAGGGCCATTTACAATGCCCTAAGTCTGGCAAGGCCTCTGCTTCAAAACCAGCCGGTACTGATCCAATCAGACAACATCACGGCAGTCGCCCATGTAAACCGACAGGGCGGCACAAGAAGCAGGATGGCGATGGCAGAAGCCACAAGCATTCTCCGATGGGTGGAAAATCACGTCTTAGCACTGTCAGCAGTGTTCATTCCGGGAGTGGACAACTGGGAAGCAGACTTCCTCAGCAGACACGACCGACACCCGGGAGAGTGGGGACTTCATCCAGAAGTCTTCCAACTGTTGGTAAACCGTTGGGAAAGGCCACAGGTGGACATGATGGCGTCCCGCCTAAACAAAAAACTAGATATTGCGCCAGGTCAAGGGACCCTCAGGCAATAGCTGTGGACGCTCTAGTGACACCGTGGGTGTACCAGTCGGTTTATGTATTCCCTCCTCTGCCTCTCATACCAAAGGTACTGAGAATAATAAGAAAACGAGGAGTAAGAACGATACTCGTGGTTCCGGATGGGCCAAGAAGAGCTTGGTACCCAGAACTTCAAGAAATAATATCAGAGGACCCATGGCCTCTACCGCTCAGACAGGATCTGCTACAGCAGGGGCCCTGTCTGTTCCAAGACTTACCGCGGCTGCGTTGGACGGCATGGCGGTTGAATTCCGGATCCTAAAGCAAAAGGGCATTCCGGAGGAAGTCATTCCTACGCTGATAAAAGCCAGGAAAGAAGTAACCGCAAACCATTATCGCCGTATTTGGCGAAAATATGTTGCGTGGTGTGAGGCCAGGAAGGCCCCACCAGAGGAATTTCAGCTGGGTCGTTTTCTGCACTTCCTACAGTCAGGAGTGACTATGGGCCTAAAATTGGGTTCCATTAGGGTCCAGATTTCGGCTCTGTCGATTTTCTTCCAGAAAGAACTGGCTTCACTGCCTGGAGTTCAGACATTTGTAAAGGGAGTGCTACATATTCAGCCCCTTTTTTGTGCATTCTGTGGCACCTTGGGATCTCAACGTGGTGTTGAGTTTCTTAAAATCACATTGGTTTGAGCCACTTAAAACTGTGGATTTGAAATATCTCACGTGGAAAGTGGTCATGTTATTGGCCTTGGCTTCGGCCAGGCGTGTGTCAGAATTGGCGGCTTTGTCATGTAAAAGCCCTTATCTGATTTTCCATATGGATAGGGCAGAATTGAGGACTCGTCCCCAGTTTCTCCCTAAGGTGGTATCAGCTTTTCACTTGAACCAACCTATTGTAGTGCCTGCGGCTACTAGGGACTTGGAAGATTCCAAGTTACTGGACGTAGTCAGGGCCTTAAAAATTTATATTTCCAGGACGGCTGGAGTCAGGAAAACTGACTCGTTTTTTATCCTGTAGGCACCCAACAAAATAGGTGCTCCTGCTTCTAAGCAGACTATTGCTCGCTGAATTTGTAGCACAATTCAGCTGGCGCATTCTGCGGCTGGATTGCCGCATCCTAAATCAGTAACAGCCCATTCCACGAGGAAAGTGGGCTCATCTTGGGCGGCTGCCCGAGGGGTCTCGGCTTTACAACTTTGCCGAGCTGCAACTTGGTCAGGGGCAAACACGTTTGCTAAATTCTACAAATTTGATACCCTGGCTGAGGAGGACCTTGAGTTCTCTCATTCGGTGCTGCAGAGTCATCCGCACTCTCCCGCCCGTTTGGGAGCTTTGGTATAATCCCCATGGTCCTTACGGAGTTCCCAGCATCCACTAGGACGTCAGAGAAAATAAGATTTTACTCACCGGTAAATCTATTTCTCGTAGTCCGTAGTGGATGCTGGGCGCCCATCCCAAGTGCGGATTGTCTGCAATACTTGTATATAGTTATTGCCTAACTTAAGGGTTATTGTTGAGCCATCTGTTGAGAGGCTCAGTTATATTTCATACTGTTAACTGGGTATAGTATCACGAGTTATACGGTGTTATTGGTGTGGCTGGTATGAGTCTTACCCGGGATTCAAAATCCTTCCTTATTGTGTCAGCTCTTCCGGGCACAGTATCCTAACTGAGGTCTGGAGGAGGGGCATAGAGGGAGGAGCCAGTGCACACCAGATAGTACCTAATCTTTCTTTTAGAGTGCCCAGTCTCCTGCGGAGCCCGTCTATTCCCCATGGTCCTTACGGAGTTCCCAGCATCCACTACGGACTACGAGAAATAGATTTACCGGTGAGTAAAATCTTATTATTACCTGACCCCTCTCTCCTATTACCCTGTATGCCTCTATAGTACCTGACCCCTCTCCCTTGTCATCCTGTGCACCCCTATAATACTTGACCCCTCTCCCCTGTCCCATGTGCATCCATATGGTACATGATCCTACTCCCCTGTCACCCTGTGCACCCCTATAGTACCTGTCACCCTGTGCACCCCTATAGTACCTGACCCCTCTCCCCTGTGTGTCCCTATAGTACTTGCCACCGTCTTCCCTAGCACCCTGTGTGCCCCTATAGTACCTGGCCCCTCTCCCCTGTGCATCCATATAGTACCTGACCCCTCTCCCCTGTGCATCCATATAGTACCTGACCCCTCTCTCCTGTGCATCCATATAGTACCTGACCCCTCTCCCCTGTGCATCCATATAGTACCTGACCCCTCTCCCCTGTGCATCCACATAGTACCTGACCCCTCTCCCCTGTGCATCCATATAGTACCTGACCCCTCTCCCCTGTGCATCCATATAGTACCTGACCCCTCTCCCCTGTGCATCCATATAGTATCTGACCCCTCTCCCCTGTTGCCCTGTACACCCTTATATTATCTGACCCCTCTATCCTTTCACCTGAGGAATCGCTATAGTAACTGACCCCTCTCCCCTGTGCATCCACATAGTACCTGACCCCTCTCCCCTGTGCATCCATATAGTACCTGACCCCTCTCCCCTGTGCATCCATATAGTACCTGACCCCTCTCCCCTGTGCATCCATATAGTACCTGACCCCTCTCCCCTGTTGCCCTGTACACCCTTATATTATCTGACCCCTCTATCCTTTCACCTGAGGAATCGCTATAGTACCTGACCCCTCTCCCCTGTGCATCCACATAGTACCTGACCCCTCTCCCCTGTGCATCCATATAGTACCTGACCCCTCTCCCCTGTTGCCCTGTACACCCTTATATTATCTGACCCCTCTATCCTTTCACCTGAGGAATCGCTATAGTACCTGACCCCTCTCCCCTGTGCATCCACATAGTACCTGACCCCTCTCCCCTGTGAATCAATATAGTACCTGACCCCTCTCCCTTGTCATCCTGTGCACCCCTATAGTACCTGACCCTCTCCCTTGTCACCCAGTGCGCCCCTATAGTACCTGACCCCTGTCACCCTGTGCACCCCTATGGCACGTGACACCCTTCCCCCTAGCACCCTGTGTGCCCCTATAGTACGTGACCCTCTCCCCTGTCACCCTGTGTGCCCCTATAGAACCTGACCCCTCTCCCTTGTCACCCAGTGCGCCCCTATAGCACGTGTCACCCTCTGCCCTGTCACCCTGTGCACCCCTATGGCACGTGACACCCTCCGCCCTAGCACCCTGTGTGCCCCTATAGTACCCGACCCCTCTCCCTTGTCACCCAGTGCGCCCCTATAGTACCCAACCCCTCTCCCTTGTCACCCTGTGTGCCCCTATAGTACCTGACCCCTCTCCCTTGTCACCCTGTGTGCCCCTATAGTACCTGACCCCTGTCACCCTGTGCACCCCTATGGCAGGTGACACCCTTCCCCCTAGCACCCTGTGTGCCCCTATAGTACGTGACCCTCTCCCCTGTCACCCAGTGCGCCCCTATAGTACCTGACCCCTCTCCCTTGTCACCCTGTGTGCCCCTATAGTACCCGACCCCTCTCCCTTGTCACCCTGTGTGCCCCTATAGTACCCGACCCCTCTCCCTTGTCACCCAGTGCGCCCCTATAGTACCTGACTCCTCTCCAGTGTCCTCCTGTGCATCCATATAGTACCTCACCCCTCTCCCCTGTGCATCCATATAGTACCTGACCCCTCTCCCCTGTGCATCCATATAGTACCTCACCCCTCTCCCCTGTGCATCCATATAGTACCTCACCCCTCTCCCCTGTGCATCCATATAGTACCTGACCCCTCTCCCTTGTCATCCTGTGCACCCCTATAGTAGGTCTCACCGTCTCCCCTAGCACCCTGTGTGTTCCTATAGTACCTGACCCTCTCCCTTGTCACCCTGTGTGCCCCTATAGCACTTGTCACCGTCTTCCCTAGCACCCTGTGTGCCCCCATAGTACCTGACCCTCTCCCCTGTCACCCTGTGCACCCCTATAGCACATGTCACCGTCTCCCCTGTCATCCTGTGCACCCCTATGGTACGTGACCCCTCTCCCTTGTCAACCAGTGCGCCCCTATAGTACCTGACCCCAGTCACCCTGTGCACCCCTATGGCACGTGACACCCTCCACCCTAGCACCCTGTGTGCCCCTATAGTACGTGACCCCTCTCCCTTGTCACCCAATGCGCCCCTATAGTACCTGACCCCTGTAACCCTGTGCACCCCTATGGCACGTGACACCCTCCCCCCCTAGCACCCTGTGTGCCCCTATAGTACCGACCCCTCTCCCTTGTCACCCAGTGCACCCCTATAGTACCTGACCCCTCTCCCTTGTCACCCTGTGTGCCCCTATAGTACCTGACCCCTCTCCCTTGTCACCCAGTGCGCCCCTATAGTACCTGACCCCAGTCACCCTGTGCACCCCTATGGCACGTGACACCCTCCACCCTAGCACCCTGTGTGCCCCTATAGTACCTGACCCCTGTAACCCTGTGCACCCCTATGGCACATGACACCCTTCCCCCTAGCACCCTGTGTGCCCCTATAGTACCCGACCCCTCTCCCTTGTCACCCAGTGCGCCCCTATAGTACCCAACCCCTCTCCCTTGTCACCCAGTGCGCCCCTATACTGTAGTGCCCACCACACTCTCTCCTGTTGGCTTGATCAAGTCCACAGAAGTGGATGAAATGCATTGCTGTTTCCTTTCCAGATCACTAGCATGAATACGGGACTATATATCTACTGACTGGGGCGTGGAATCAGGCAACTGATCTTCTATACACCTCAGAGCCATTATCGCCCCGGCCATAGGAGCTGGCGGCACTTCCTATCCGCCACCTACCTGACCGGCCAAGAGAGAGGGATATTCAGCAGCACTGGAATAGCATCAGGAACCGCATCCCTTCTACCATCTGGCACTGCTGGTAAATGCCTGGTGGACCATTCCAGCCATGCCGAGAGACCAGGGCTGGCCGAGCTCTCTGCTTGGCTGCCTGGCTCACATAGACAAGGGCTGTGTGAGCAGCTCCGCTTCCCAGCGCTGGTTTTATCAAGTGCGGCTTGTCATAATACCAAAGAGCATTTGATCTCAGTGACAGTTTTTACCTAAGGCTGCACCCCCCCCCCCCCCCCCCCGCCCCGCCAGGTACAATCCACCGCCCAGCTCACTGTCAATGTGTGAGACTGCACTGGCTTCACTGTGACTGGCTGTGTCTTCCTCTTGGAAGTCCTGCCTGCCAGTCACAGACACTACAGGCAGTGCCATCGGGAGGTGTTTCTTCCCTCCAGGACTGCCAGACTGGGCTGCGATTAGCAGAGAGCTGGCTTCCTGTAGGACGCCACTCCCTGCCTCGTCAGCCCTGACCGGCTTCTATGGACTGCAGCCAATGCAGTCTATAGAAGCCGTGGTTTTGTGCATGCGCAGTACCATCGCCGCTACTGTGCATGCGCCAGGTCCCGGCGTCTGTGAACTGTACATAGAACAGGTGCTGGGACCCAGGCGGCAGCGGAGACAGGGTGGCGGAGATCCAGCGGCAATGCCAGTGGCAGCCCTCCTTATCCACCAAGGTAGGAGCCGCCGCTGGATATGATTCATGTTTGTAAGTAAAGCAAAAAATTCAATAAACTTTGTATCTGGAACAAACCAGGAGATCATTCAGATCTGATCGCTGGGCTGCTAATTTTGCTGTCCTTCTTTCAGTTAGTCACCGCCTCCAGGGGGAGTGTATATTTGCTGTGTAAGCGTGCGATCCTATGTGTACGCCGAGCTGCTAAAATCCACTTTGTGCAGTCTGTGTGCAGCCCAGGCCTTACTCCTACAGTGCTATCACAGCAGGCTGATCGGGGCCGGAGCCGACGTCAAACACACTCCCTGGAAATGCTTGGGAATGCCTGCGTTTTTCTGGACACTCCCAATAGACGGTCAGTTACCACAAATGGCTTCCTCTTGTCAATCACCATGTGAACGCCCGTGCGATCGGATTTTTTGCACCATCCCGTCGCTGACCGGCAATGCCCTTTGTTGCTATACAACGCACGTGCGCATTACGGTGCATACTCTTGCGCAGTTAGTACCTGATTGCCCGCTGTGCGAGAACGCACAGCATCGATAAGATCTCAATGATCCCCCATGTTACAATGCAAGGGGAGCAAATAATAGGAATTTAATACCTACCGGTAATTCCTTTTCTCCTAGTCCGTAATGGATACTGGGGTCTTGTACTTTAGTACCATGGGGTATAGATCAGGTCCACTGGAGCCTGGCACTTTAAAACTTTTAGTGTATGTATGTGTGTGCTTGCTCCTCCCCTCTATGCCCAGTATCTACTACAGACTAGGAGAAAAGGAATTACCGGTAGGTATTAAATTCCTATTTTCTCTTACGTCCTAGTGGATACTAGGGTCTTGTACTTTAGTACCATGGGGAAGTCCCAAAGCTCCCAAATGGGTGGGAGAGTGCTGAGATCCCTGCAAAACCGCCTGACCAAACTGAAGGTCATCCTTGGCCAAGGTATCGAACCTATAGAATTTGACAAACGTGTTCGAACCAGACCAAGTTGCAGCTCGGCATAATTGTAGGGCCGAAACACCCCAGGCAGCCGCCCAGGAAGAGCCCACAGACCTCGTTGAGTGGGCTTGAATAGACATCTTCAAAGGCAGAGCCGCCGAAGCATTGGCCTGTTGAATGGTCAACCGAAGCCAGCGAGCAATAGATTGCTTAGAAGCTGGCCGACCAATCTTGGAGGCATCATAAAGGACAAACAGCGAGACAGATTTCCGATGATGGGCCGTCCTTTTGACATACATCTTCAGAGCCATGACCACATCAAAGGACTCAGGACCAACGGAAGCATCAGACAACACTGGAACCACAATAGGCTGATTCACATGGAAAGCCGACAACACCTTAGGCAAAAACATGCCTGGCAGACGCCAAGGCCAATAACATCACCGTTTTCCAGGGGAATTATTAGCTTGAGTATGTGCTATTAAGTCAAATACCCTGATGGTGTTGTCTCTTGCTTCTCTACTGAGTACAAAGCCGACCTCGTCTGGGTGAACAATCTCCGGCAGGAGTGGGCTGAGATGGTTGGCCAGAAGTTTGGCGTAGAGCTTAACGTCCATGTTTAATAATGAGATGGGTCTGTAGCTAGACGGGAGCGAGGGGTCTTTACCTTCCTTTGGTATCACTGTAATGTGGGCACCGAGAGATTGGCTAGAGAAAGGATTCTCCACTGAGACTGCATTGCAGGCTCGCAAAAGGAGTGGTACCAGTTTCTCTTTATATGCCTGTGAAAAGAACACTGGGATAGTGTTTGAGGGCAGGTATGTTTGTCCCAGGTTCTTGTCTTACATGTTTTAGAAAATGAAAACTTCTAGGAAAATGCTTTTGTTTTGTTAGAACCTTTTCAGTTTGCTGGAAAAGCTGGATAAGGGCCCTGAGAGAGAGATAGGGCGAGTTCCAGACATTGGGCCCAGTTCGGATCTTTGGCCTCACAGAAGGCTAATCAGGGCTTTCAGCTGTGCAAGAGTCTTATAGGGCTTCTAGCCTGATTAATGTGTGCAGACTGCCTGGGAAGACTGCAGGATCTCTGTGAGAGAAACACGCTTCCTGATACAAGTGAGCTATACAGTGTTTACTGGAGAACTCTGTGTTTTTGTTTAGTGATAGTTAGGAACATCTTGTGTTTAGTTAGTGCCGGACAGGCAAGGTATTTTCTTTTGCTGTTTGTTTTATTTTCTGTATAATAAAACTGGCTGGGGCCAGTTGTACCGGAAACTGGACTTGTGTGGTTCCTCAGCTGCTGCATGCTGCCATTTATCCCAGGAAACGGCACCTTGTACCCTTACAGTGTTACAATGCCTTATAATAAGTTATTGGAAAACCGTCTGGTCCCGGACTCCTACCAGAGGGGGAGGTCCCCATGGCCGTAATCAGCTCCGATTCTGTAAAAGGGGCTTCTAGTGCCCGGGTCACCTCTAAGGGAAGATTAGGAAAAGAGACTGAGTGCAGGAATTTCTCTAGTTCAAGTTTATGAGCTGCGAGTTCAGCAGGTGAACGGTGTTTTGTAAGGTTATATAAGTCTGTATAATATTCGTGAAATATGGCAGCTATGTCTTTGTTCCTGGCATGGAGGCTCCCACTAGAGACCTTCAACTTTGTTACAAATGTAAGGGATCTCTGTGCCCGAGCCATTAACTTCCCTGGCTTATTCCCACATCTATAATATTTATGACGGTACCATCGGAATGCACGGCGGGTACCATCATCAAGTAATTTATTTAATGAAGCACGCGCCTTTCGAAGTTCCAATAGTGTATCGTGTGTGAGAGAGGCTTTATGTGTCTGTTCCAATGTCTGTTTTTTGTAGAGATGAGCGGATTCGGTTTTACTCGGTTTTACTCGGTTCTCAAAACCGAATCTTATTGGCTCACGGATGTCACGTGTTTTGGATAGCCAATAAGATTCGGTTTTGAGAACCGAGTAAAACCGAGTAAAACCGAATCCGCTCATCTCTAGTTTTTTGGACAGCAGAGCTAATCGGCACTCGTTTTTTTTCTTTTTAATATATGCACCCATCTGAATGCATTTAACCCTTATAACACACTTATGGGCCTCCCAGATGGTTACCGGTAAACAGTCATCAATAGTGTTCAGCGAAATATCCTCATCTATAGCTGTTTCTAGTTGGGTATGGCTGTCGGTGTCCTGGAGTAGCTGTTCATTAAACCGCCACTGCCATTGTGTCGGTGGCGAACTTCGTAAAGATAGTGTAAGTGAAATAGGGGAATGATCTGACCCCACAATTTGGCCAATGGTAGCATCCAACAACATATCCAAGTGTCTATGGCTCACGCAGAGATAGTCAATACGAGAATATGAGTTGTGGGGGTTCGAGTAGAAGGTGAAGTCTCTGTCGGCTGGGTGAAGGAGACGCCATGAATCCACTAATTGGAAATCGCGTAAGATCGACCGAAAATGTCTAGCGGCTAGCCTGCTTCTGCGAGGTCCTAGAAGTACCAGTTGAGGAATCAATCGCTGGCTCTAGTGTCCAATTAAAATCCCCCCCACTATCAAGACACCCTCTATACAATCCTCGATGGATTCTAGACTCTGCCTGAAAAACTGTATCTGGTTTTGATTAGGGAAGTAAAGATTAACAAACGTAAATACCTGTTGGTCTATGGTGGCTTTAATCATCAACCCTCTACCGTCTCCCATCGCTTTTTCCGTCATCTCACTAATCCTAAGGTGTTTAGCGAGTAAGATAGCTCTCCCTCTCGATTTTGCACCTGAATAGTCATTAAAAAAAACCTACGGGGAAATGACAGAAGCAGAGACTTGGCGATGCTCCTTTCTTAAAATGTGTTTCTTGTAGAAACACCACTTCTCTCTCTCTCTGTGTAATGTGTGCAATAAGTGCGATCTCTTCTCCGGGATGTTTAATCCCTTGACATTATTAGACCAGATTTTTAACTTCGCCATTGTTGTATAATGTGAGTGACACCACTATATGGATATATCTCCTGTCCCAAGGTGGGCCCAAAGCTAATATTGCTGACAGTACCTGAATGGAAAAGGTGGGGATGGGAAGGACAAGGAAAACACAGAGGGGAAACAAAAACAAGCAAACATAGGTCTGGACATGTGTAGGCATGCAATGTAAACAGAGTAATCAGATATTCCGACCTGTTACAGTAAGCAAGTAGCAAAATAGAAAAAATATCAATGTTGTCAATCTAAAACAAGAACACTCTGCATTTAGAGCCACGGCCATCTAAAAATGGCCCACAGTCACAAAAAGTTACTGCAGAGCCGGGGCAAGAGGGGAGTAGTGAGTGTAACATTCCTACGTAACATCTGAAAAACTTGGAAATATAAAAAAGGACTATATTCGAACAGCCATCTCAACAGGCAACAAAAAAAAAGGTACGATGGCAGTGGGGGTTAATGCAACCCCACCAGTGCACTAAATAATCAACTAGAATAATAGAACTGGTTTACAATAGCCTTCAGTACGGCCTCCAGATTCAGATGTGGTAATCAAACCATTTAGAGAAAAAAAACAAACGGTAAAAACATATTAGAAAACAGGTAGCAGTCCACATGGCTCACACGAGTATGAATATAAAGTCAAAGGAGAAATGAGACAAGTCAAGTATCCTCACGTGACACCCCAGTCTGGTTGGTTCTGGAACGTCTTCGGGAGTGACCCGCTTTCTTCCAGACCTCTCTCTGTGGTTGGGTTGCGGGGGGGGGGGGGAGGGTAAGGGGGTCCAGCCAAATAGGTAGACTAAGCACTGGTAGGCCAAGAGTCCTACAGAATTGAGGAACATCTTCATATTCCTGTAAGATGAGGCGGGTACCTTCATGTGTCACCTGGATATTTAGTGGGAAGCCCCATCGAAATTTAATCTCCCGATTCCGGAGAGCATCTGTGAGAGGTTTCAGAAGGCGTCTCTGTTGTAAAGTGTGCCATGATAGGTCTTGGAAAACCTGAACCTGGTGGACCCTGAAGTCAATGTTTGACACCTGTCTAGATCTTCGTAGTATTTCTTCTTTTTCATGAAAATAATGTAACCGACAAATGATGTCCCGAGGCCTCTCAGAGGGGGGGGGGCCCTCGGGCAAAGAGCTCGATATGCCCTGTCGAATAGAATTTTTGAGCCTGTAGAGGCACCCAGTATCTCAATAAATATCTTCTTTAAGGCAGCTATGATGTCTTGGGGTAGAACGTCTTCAGGGATACCCTTAACTCGGAGATTGGTTCGACGACCCCTATCATCCATATCCGTAAGTCTGCGTGTAGCGTCTGTAAGTGAGCGTGAGTGACGCGATATCAGGTCATGCAGATCAGCGATTTTGGATTCCATATCGTCTGTATGTACCTCCAGTGTCTCCACTCTGTCTCCCACCTGTGTTAAATCAGCTTGTAAAGCCGAAATTCTGGACTGAATAGAGTCTTGAATTCATTTCTCCATTGACTGCAAATACTGTTGAAAATCTTGGCGAGTCGGGAGAGAACGCAATTGTGCCAGTATGGCGGCCATGTCGGTGGCATCAGCTCCGGATGTCATCATTGGAGTGGGTTGATGTTGCTCCTTGGCAATGTCACCGTCCGTCTAGGCAACCGCTGCCGTAGGGGTCACTGGTATGGTGAATTATGATCACCGACAGGAGTTTTGAATAAAGAGTGAAACGCTGAGATTCGTGAGGGTTTGGGTAAGGGTCTGTTATGTTTCCTTGAGGTACGTTGCTTCGTCATGTGTCAGATCAATCAGGACTGGTATAAGGTATGCATTTATGATATGGGAGAAATGGCTGAACGTAGTCAAGGCAGGATCACACTGCACATTCCCTTCTACGTGGCATGGCTAAATTACATTCATGGTGGAAGCAGTGTCATAGAACGGAGGTGACGCCGCCGCGTCTGAGAATGAAACATATAGTATTCAAGGTATCCAGTAGGGTGGCCAGTGATCCGCTATGTGAGGCGGGGGTCAGGATCCACAGAAATCACAGTTCTGGTAGGTTCTCAATCAATGAAGGTTGTGATCATGCATTTCTCTCAGTGGGCCACAAGAGGGAGAGCCAGGCTCATCCATTCCCCTCCAGCTATCTGTTATAGATTTTACAGAGTAGTATGAAAACAGGGAGAATAGATGTAATGTACATGTGAGGATAATCTGCATGTATAGCAAAGAGAGTTGTGCACTTTTTAGCAGGAGTGTACAACAGTGCACTATAGTTCCTTTATGTGAGGTCATTCAATGTGGTACAGAGGATGCAGCCTCTGTATGTAGTGGAAGGAACAGGGCCGGTTCAAGCCCGCTCTGCGCCCGGGCAGGAAACGGGGCGTGGCTTAATACAGGGGCGTGGTCAGTTACGCCCCCTGTAATTTAGTAGCGCCGCTTGAATGCTGAGCGGTGCGCGATGACATCATCGCGCACCGCACAGCAAAAGGTCCTCTCTACGAAGGGAAACTAGACGCGTAGCGTCTAGTTCCCTTTGTGGAGAGGACCTTGCTGTGCGGTGCGCGATGATGTCATCGCGCACCGCTCAGCAAAGGTACTCTCCACGAAGGGAAACTAGATGCTACGCGTCTAGTTCCCTTCACAGGAGGCACAGACGGGGGACACAGCGGGCAGCGGAGGCGGACGGGGGACACAGCGGACGGGGGACACAGCGGGCAGCAGTGGCGGATCTTGCCATGGTGCAGCGCCCTCCGGATGGCGCGAGCGCCCTCCGGAAGGCGGCGCCCCGGACAATAGTCCTGCTTGCCCGTGGCAAGATCCGCTACTGGGAAGGAAGTCACTCTCCTACGTGGGCAGCAGCTGAGAAAATGTACTGAGAGGCAACAGGAGTTGTTGGGACAGCACACAGAAGCCACAGACTGCTCAGCTACCTCATCTAGCTCTGCACTTGGCTCCAAGCAGGCTCTCCCCCTGTGGTGGCTAGCAAGGATTCCTCCTCCAATATGGCCACCGAGATCTGCTGCTGCTGGCAAGAGAGCTCCTCCAGGGGACCACAGCCTCACACAGCACCCCTGGACACCTCCTTCTCCTGGCCAGGGATCAGGAGCTCAGGAGCCGGGCAGCGCAGGTCACTACAGCAGGTGAGCGCTGTGTCTGAGGCGCCGGCCGCCGGGTCTCCACTTCCAGTCCGCGGTTCCCGGAAGCCCGTCCCGGCCACACCATAAAATCTAGCTCCCGGCATCAGAGGAGCAAGTAGGCCGGGGTCTGCAGGGAGGGCAGGGAATGGTCCTGAGTCGCAGGCCGCTCAGTCAGCGTCTCAGCGCAGGCAGGAGCAACAGGGGCACAGTGAGTATGTACTGAAATATTATGAAACAGGTCTATTTCTGACCTAGTGCAGTGGGAGCTCAGCAAATGTACGTCTGCCTCCTAAGCCTGCCAAGCCACCCGAAATTTGGATTTTAATGGAGCCTAAATGTAGTCCCATATCCACTCCAGCTTGCAGGAAAAGTAGAAAACGACCAATTCTGAATTCCACGGGAGACACCTTTCTACTTTCACACCAGGTAACATACTTTTTCCAGATACGATGATAGTGTTTCGACGTAACCATCTTCCTGGCCTTGACCACAGTGGAAATAACCCTGGAGGGAAGACCTTTTCTTGCTAGAATCTCCCTCTCAACTTCCAAGCCATCAAACGTAGCCGCAGTAAGTCTGGAAAGACGAACGGACCTTGCTGAAGAAGATCTTCAGTCACATGACCTCCTCCATGAGCCCGACGGCTCACTATCCCGATGGTCAGAATGCCGACCAACAGGGACTATTTCCACTCGTGGAAGCCCGCAGCGTGACGAGCGCAGCGAGCCCGCAAGGGGCTTGCTGCACTCGCCCCTCCCCGCCGGGATCCCGGCGTCAGTATGCTGCCGGGATCCCGGCGTCGGTAAGGTGACCGGCGGTCAGGAGACCGCCGGTCACCAGTACTACACCCAGACTATCAATTTTATCCGCTTTATCATAGAATTTCTGACGGAGCTTCTGTAGTATAGCAGCTGCGCGTCGTGATAAAAGAAGTAAAGAACATTTAACTGACCTCTGAGGTTATCAATCTGGGAGCGTAGGGAGTCGCTTGGGGCATTTTTATGTTGGGCTAAGAGCACAGATATTTTTGATTCTAATGAGGAAATTTCCCGTGCTGCTTTCTTACGTATAGCGGAGGCCTTGGACATGAAGTGACCACAGATAGTGGCTTTGTGCGCTTCCCAAAGAAGACTAGGAGAGACTTCTGGGGAGGCATTTTCCTTGAAAAAAAATTCCAAAGTTGATTTGGTGTCTAAAAGAGTGGAGGGATGTGAAAGAAGGGTGTCATCTAGACGCCATTTACGTGTTTTATTAGGGGTTCTATAGATTTCTATGAGGATATAGACCCCCGCATGGTCTGTCCATGAGCAAGGAGTGATACCTGCATCAGAAATCAGTGTCGTGAGTGATTGAGACACTTGGATCATATCGATCCGAGAATAATGTTGGTGAGGTGCAGAGAAGTGGGTATAATCCCTAGCAGTGGAGTGTTTAAGACGCCAGGTATCTCTCAGATTAAGCTGTGCGAGGGAGGAAATTAACGTGAGAGAGGCCTCAGTCGGGGATGCTTCCTTCTTATTTTTAGGAGGGTTAGATTTATCTAAGAGGGGATCGATCACAGTATTAAAATCCACACCTAAAATGATGTGGCCCTGCGCTACTCTGTTAAGACGCTGAAAGAGTGTGCAGAAAAAAACGTGATTGGTCTTGATTCGGGGCATACACAGACACAAGTGTTAGGGTTTCTGTACGAAGTGTACCAATTACCACAATGTACCTGCCTGCAGGGTCTGCTATTGTTGCGGTATGTACAAATGGGATACTACGATGAATCAGTATAGCCACCCCCCTTTTCTTACAATCAGCAGAAGCAAAAAAGGTTTGTGCAAACTGCTTACCTTGAAGTCGAGAGTGTGTACCAGTGAAGTGGGTCTCCTGAAGGAAGACTATGTCAGCTTTTTCCCTCCTACAGGCGGACAACATCACTGTACGTTTCTTGGGAGAATTAAGCCCGTTAACATTTACAGAGAAAAACTTAAGAGCCATGTGATACCACAGAATGGAAAAGAATCAACGGAGACCCATCCCGGGGAGGAAGAGAAAAAGAGTAAGAAAAGGGAAAGCAAGAAACAAGGAGCAGAGATATAGAGAAAGAGAGAGTGATAGAAAACCCATACGGGGAAAAACCCTGAAACATAGGGTCCCAGTCAAGGACCGCTACACAAATAATAGACATTATATACTTAATCACAGATAAAGGGAGCACGGGGGTAGTGGGAGCAGAAAACCAGGTCCCTCTGGACCGCAACATTTAAGAAAATTCAGCTATATAACCCGGAACACACACAAAAGAAAGAAGAACGTACTGTGTCGTAAGGAAAGAAAAAGAAAAAAAAAAGGGGGGGGGGGGGGGGAATAAGGGAAAAGAGGGAGGGGAACAAGGGCAAGGGGGGGGAATAGGGGAAAGAAAAGGAGACAAGGGAAAATCGGGGTAAGCAAAGCCAGCCCAGCACAATAACATAGAGCTAGGCTTAACATATAACAAATATCAAAGCCCGGTGTGCCATATCAAAACCTATAACAGTTGAGTGAAAGAAGTAAGACGGGGGCCGTGGCCCCCACCTGCCAACAAAGAACATTTGAGGAGGAGACACATCTCTAGAATAGTGAGAACTATCTTATTGTAATCAAAAGTGTCCACTAAGATCAGGGAGGGTCAGTAGTGCCATTGCGTTGACAGGTCACCCTTGTCCATTCAGGCAGTGGGATCCGAGGGTGCCGTGGACCGGGGGAAGAGGCAGTCTCGCTATCAGGTGATGGTACAGGGAGGAGATCTAGCTTAGCCAACAAATCCTGACCCTGAGCTAAAGTTTTAACGGAGTGGGTGGAATTGTTCACTGAAATCTGTAGCATAAAAGGGAATCCCCATCTGTACCGTATTTGATGCTGCCGTAGTATCCTAGTAACGGGCTGGAGATCTCGTCGTTTCTGAATAATAGACGGGGCTAGATCCTGGAAGACCTGCAGTTGCATATCCCGGAAGTCGATCACTGGGGAGTCTCTAACCGACATTAGGATCCGTTCCTTTGAGCGAAAATAATGTAGACGCACTATGACATCCCTGGGTGGTTGTGAAGGAGCTGGTTTCGCTCGGAGTGCTCTGTGAGCCCTATCGCAGAGACAATCGCCATCAGAGAGGTCAGGTAATACGTGTTGAAAGAAATCTTTGAAAAAGGACGGTAGGGCCGAGCTAAGAATCGATTCCGCTACATTGCGGATACGCAAATTATTGCGACGGGAACGATTCTCTTGATCTTCTTGTCGTTCTTTGAGATCCTCCATCTCATCATGGAGTCTAGAGAGTTCCGAGTCTAGGCGTTGCTGAGAGCGGCAGAGGTCGTCCGTCTTAAGGCCCATACACACTTGACGATAAAATGAGCGACGTCGTTCATTTCAGCACTCATCAACGACGTCGCTCATTATATCGTCAAGTGTGTATGCATCCGACGACCACCGATGCGCGGCCCCGCAGGACGTTAACGACCCTCGCTTATCTGTGGAGCATGTATGCTCAATTTCCACTATGGTCGTTACCGACCAGAGACGTCGTTGAATGTGTATGGTGTGAACGACCAACGACCAAGCCACTGTTCACCAGCCCTGTTCCCAGCTCATTATTTTAATAAACTGTTCAGCTTGGATGCTTCAACGATGAATGGTCTTTGGTCTTTGGTCGTTGGTCTTTGGTCGTTGGTAGTGTGTATGCTCATGTCGTTTGCTCAGCTGTTCAAGGGAAGTTCAAGGGAAGTCGTTAACGACGGTCGTTAACGATGTGTGCATCGTCGTGTATGGGCCTTTAGATTCAAGAGCGTCTGTATGATTGCCAAGGGCCGTGAGGTCAGATTTGAAGTCGGCAATAGCTGTGGAGAGTTCTTGCTTAAAGGCAGACTGGACCCCCTCAAGTAAACTTGTCATAACTGCTTGGATCTGTGGGTCTATACCCGTCTCTGATGAACAGGGGGAGGAAGGAGAGTCCGTGAGCAATGCAGGAGGAGGAGGGCCCTTGGCTTTTGGCCCAAAAAAGTTTGTGGGGGCCTGTGAATTTTTTTTATTTTTTTGCGCCATTGTGGACTAATAGGATAGGCGGGACGTCACAAATGTAAAAAGGGAGACACAGACGCTGCTTGGCAGATGTATGTTAAATAGAAAGGTGTGATGGGTATTAAGAAAACTGTCGCGGTCCAGGTAGGACAAATTGCAGTATTAGGTCATCATCCTGTGTGATGTGAAGAGGACAGGAGTTGCCCTGAAATATTGCGATCCAGGGGTTTGGCACCCTGCAGGCTGGGGCAAGCGCGGATTACGCTGTGTCAGGGGGGAGAGACAGGAGCTGGTGGCTTGATGACTGTAGTTCCAATGCAGCTGACCCCGATGTGCGGCACCGAAGCCGGCGGCTACCACACGGCTCCGGAGCTCATTTTTGTGCAGGTCAGGAAGAACAGGGCTCAGGCAGCAGCAGGAAGATGCCCCTCTAACACCAGACCAGCAGAGAGGGGGTGATGACTGCCTCAACACAGGGCCCAGGCGCTGAGAGGCCCTCTGGGGACACCACCGCAGGTAAGAGCCTGGCCGGAGCTGCAGGAAAGGTGGTGAGGGGGTGCGTAGGCCAGCGGGGACCAGGGTATGGTGTCCGGACCCCAGACAGCCGCAGCCCGCGCCTCCCGGAAGTCCGCGACGGGGAACCTCCAAATTCCAGGTCCCGGTCCCCGGAGGATGCGTAGGCCGCAGGCCACAACGGATAGTGCGGCACGGGGATAGCGGCCGGCGGGTCTCCAGGGGGATCCCACCAAGGTGCGGAGGTAGCAGGGAGGGCTGCGGCAGGTGGGGAGGGTGTCTTCAGGCCGCCAGGAGCCTCCGTCGGGCCGCACAGCGCTCACGGAGCCCGTATCCGGGCAGTCCCGCAACTTCAGTCCCCGGCTTCCGGAGGTGCAGCAGGCCGCGGTCTCAGGGAGCTGCAAAAACGGGGCCCAGCACAGCAGGTACCTTCTCACAGCTGTGGGCAGACCCAAGGGTGGCAGGTAGAGCCAAAGGGCACAACAGGAGGTAAGGTGATGTTGAGGGTCTGCTGTCTTGGGTCAGTGTACAAATTGAGGCCCCGGCTTCTGAAGGATTGGTAGGCCGCAACCCACACAGATGCAGGACACATCCGTCGGCTACTCGAACCACACCATCCGATGCAGGGGGTCTCCAATATGTGGGAGGGTGTACCCCAAATCACCAGGGAGCAGTTTAAATAGCATAAAATGTATTCCCAAGGCAGGAGCTCCAGCTCAGCACATCTACTCGGGTCTGCTGTCAAGCCACGCCCCGATACTTTCTTTCTTTCAACATAGTGGCAACTTAAATATAACTTGCTAACCGTTATCTGCATAATTTCCCCACCGCACTGTAATGCATACTCCAGAACTCAGTGGCTAACTTAGCCAGACTCACAACTGTAGTAATGATCTGCTTACTCAGGGGCCACCTCACACAAGCTCCGCTATCTGGTCGTGCAGCGTCGCGCTGCCAGTGTATCCTCCTCCGATCACTGTCACCCGGTTACTGAGTGGAACGATTACACCGCTCTGCTTCCCCTCTGTGCACAGTAACTTTTGTCTCTCCTTCTGAGCTGCAGTAAATAACAGCATGTGGAATGTTCACTCCATACAACGCTGGTCACTGCTTGAATCTCACACACTCTGTAAGTCTCCTTCAGAGCAGGCTCCTCTGGCGTCTGACGTCACATCCCCCTCTCAGCTTATCTCCTGCTTCTCTGCTTTCCCGCTTTCCCTTCAGGCACAGTCAGATTCTCCTGGGTCTCAGCACCCTCCAGATTGTTTTCCTTCTGCACAGCCTCGGTTGTCTAGCACCCAGGCTGCAATTGTAGAATCCCAGACTGTCGCAGTTCATCACGTTCACAAGTGACACAATCGAGCCACAGCTTGTAACCCTTTCCTATGTTTCCATAAAAGGGGTATCCCTCAGGATTGGGATGCCACAAATTCCCCACTGAAATGAGGCGTGTCCTCACGCCTTACAACACAGAGACCTGCAAACAGTTATTGAATAAAAGTACATCAATATCTGTATCGGGCCGGCAGTTGGCCCCGCGTAGAGCGGATCGACCATCTCTCCTCTGATGGGCCAATTACCTCACTTTGATCAATTGACTCAGTCACATCAGGAACAGGCACAAGGTACAAGGGGACAGACATCTATCACATGATCATTACCAATGCCAGACATAGAACAGAGTACAGTTTCAGAACTGATCATACGGTGTAACAGCCCCCACACTGGCCAGAACACATTCAACATTTCAGATGTAGGATCGCTATTGCAGGGGGACTCAGATGTACTTGACCTCTCCGCCTCTGTGAGCTGCGGTTCCACCGTCTCTCGATGACTAGACAAGTATTTTTTTAGCTGGTTACGATGAACAACCATTGATCTCTCGTAGTCAAGGCTTGCAATCCTGTATACATCACTCTCTGGATATGGAATTTCAGTGATTTTATAGGGAGTTCTCTCCCAATATCCATCCAGCTTACTTCCACAACGGTTTTGCCTCTTCCATACCAGTTCTCCAACAGTGAGAGGTCCAGCCTTTGCATGGCAGTTATAATCATAAGCTTGATGTCTCTGCCCCTGTTCCATACGTTGTTTGACAACAGCATAGGCGGTCTGTAGGCTCCTCTGGTGCTCCAGTACCCAATCCGTCTGTGGCATATCCCCTTGAGTGACCTCCTCCGGGACGGATAGTCGTACATCTGCAGGTAGTCGCCCTTGTCTGCCGAATAGGAGATAGAATGGGGTATGTCATGCTCGGCGTAAGTTGGGGTTCTGACAACCAAGTTTTGGCTGAAGGGACAGCTACCTGTGAGGAGAGTAAACGAGGTGGCTGAATGCAATTCCTCCTCATGGGGTGGAAGCCAAACTAAGTGTTAACATTGGCCGGAGGGCGCAAAGAAAAGGAGGACTTCATATAAAGATAACTGTAGTTTTAATGAATAATCAGGCTGTACACGAACATTGGAGAAATTGAAGAAACTAGAAGAATTAGAGTCTATGGTTAAATGACTTGAAGAGTGAAGCTGAAGAACTCCGTTAAAGAAGAACTGAAGACTGTGTTTTATGATTAAAAGACGAGGCTGAAGTACTTGGACTTCGAAGAAATGAAGACGTGGTTTGTGATTGAAAGACGAGGCTGAAGAACTTGGACTTTGAAGAAATGAAGACTGGTTTGTGATTGAAAGACAAGGCTGAAGAACTTGGACTTTGAAGAAATGAAGACGTCTGCGGGAACCGCCGTTAGCACCTGGAGCTCCTCTACAACCTGGGACCCCGTGAACGCTTCCACGAGTCGCAACGGACATAGACAGCAGGACTGCAGCAGCATTTAGGTTACCGATGGATGAGAACAACCAAGACCAGGGAACCAGAAGTAACCTGGGAGCACAGAGCTGGAGAACCTTTCACAAGGAGATAACTTGAAGCACTGGCACTCTCCCTCTGAGCCAGCCCCCTTTTGTAAGGGGAGAACACACAGGATTGGCTGGACACAGATTGGGAACTTCATTGGTAATACTCTGGTCTCCAACGTGGCTGCCCCCAGCACAGGAGACATACTTAGCTGTTAGCACACAGCTTTAGCCAGCTTCTGTCCCTGACACACTATACTGTGTTACCACCAGAGGACCTTACCGCAGCGATCCCCGCCGCAGCGCCCGGCTCTCCAGACCCTTGGCCCCCAGCCCTTGGCAGCCGCCAGGTGGACCCGCCGTCAGCAGCTCCCTGCCGCCACAGCTGTGCCAACCAGCGGTATGGTAACCTGCGGGAGCACCCGCCGGAGGTAAGGCTCCGGAGCCTGACAGGGTATACCCGGTGGAGCTGTGTTCTGTATTGTTATACAGGAATGTGATTTCTGAGAGAAGATCGGGCCAATTCCTTCTAGCCTCCGTGGGTATAATGACCGAAGCATGTTGATGAGTGGTTCATTCGTTCGCACTGTCCATTGCATTGGGGGTGATACATTGTCGTATGCAATTTTCGACACCCATAGAGGTCACACAATTCCTGGAACAAGCGGGACTCAAAAGCAGATCCCTGGTTTGTCAATATCTTTTCGGGGTAGCCATACGGTCTCACAAAGGCTCTCCACAATAGTTCTGCTGTCGTGGATGCAGTCAAGTCCTTAACTGGAAGGGCATCGATGAATTTGGAGTAGTGGTCAATTATGGTGATTGCGTACTGATAGGCACTCCTGCTAGGTTCCAGTTTAACATGATCAATCGCCACCAACTCGAGTGGATGATGTGTCACTATGGGTCACTATGGGATGTAGCACTGCTCGCTGATCTGCAGGGGGTTTCTTCTTCATCGAACAATTCGGACAATTCGAATTCCACTCTTCAATATCCTCTCTCATGTTCACCCAATAGAATCACCGTCTCAGTGTGGCTTCTAGCTTTTGTAGGCCAAAATACCCAGACTGATCGTGATAGGCTTCCAGCACTCAGTCACTATCACGTCTGGTCAGCACAATCTGCGTTACCGCCAGGTGAGTCTTGAGATTGACCCCATGGCGAACCGACAACCCTTTGCGGATTCGTAGTAGTTCTCTCTGTCTCCACAGCTTTATCAGTTCTGGATCTAGTGTCTGCCATTCTTGTCTTGACAACAGCCTTCTTGAGATCAATAAGATTTTCAACTTTTCCAGAACAGGGTTAGAACTCTGTACTTGCACCCAATCGGTGCTATCGGGAGGCGATTGTTGATCACATTTTGCTGTCTGGGCCAGAACATTGGTGGGGGTCTTTTTCCAACAGTTCACTGCAGCTTGGAACCGAGGGATCTCCACTTCCTCCTACTCATCTTCACCCACTTCTGGCGCCGTTACCGATGGTAATCTGAATAGTGCGTCAGCGTTAGCGTTGGCTTTGCCACTCCGATATTTGATCGTGAAATTGTAGTTCGTCAGTCTAGAATACCATCGTTGTTCCAATGTTACCCATATTCAGGTAGGCCAGAGGAATATTATCGGTGAAGGTTATGAATTGTGTCGCTAACAGATAATCTTTGAACTTTTCAGTTATGGCCCATACCAGCGCCAAGAACTCCAGTTTGAATGCGCTGTAGTTGGCATCATTGCGCTCGGTTCTCCTGAGACTCCTGCTTGCGTAGGCAATGACACGTTCTTGCCCCTGCTGGTCTTGTGACAGTACAGCTCCCAGACCACAATTGCTTGCGTCGGTGTACAGGTGAATTGGTCGACTATAATCTGGATACGCAAGAATCGGGGCCTCCTTCAACAGGCTCTTCAGTTTATCAAACGCAGTTTGTTGAGCCTCTGTCCATGCCACAGGTAACTTCTTCCCATGCCAAGCTGAGGGTACTTCACAAAGCAGTTCGTGGAGAGGGGCTGCAACCTGGGCGAATCGTGGGACGAATCTCCTGTAGTATCCAACAAATCCGAGGAAACTTCTCACTTCCTTTACAGTCATGGGTACTGGCCAGTCCCGGACAACAGAAATCTTATCTGGGTCAGGGGCAACTCCATTGGTGCCCACGATGTGTCCCAAGTATTGGACGCTGGTCTTCAATAGATGGCATTTGGAGGGTTTTAGTTTTAGACCGTATCCTGCCAGGTGCTGGAATACATCACTTAGGTGTTGCAGATGCTCCTCGTAAGTTTTAGAGTAGATAATTACATCATCGAGGTAGAGGAGTATGCCCAAGGCAGTGCTCCGTCATCCTCTGAAAAGTTCCTGGGGCATTCGAAGAAACTTGTATAGGCCCATGGGCGTGGTGAACGCTGTCTTTTCTCTATCCGCCGCTGCCACCTCTACCTGCCAGCAGCCACTGGTTAGGTCCGGCGTCAAAAAATAGGCAGATGAATTGAGGGCAGTGAGTGACTCTTCAATGCGGGGTAAGGAATATGCATCCTTGTGAGTAATCTGATTGAGCTTCCTGTAGTCTACGCAAAAACGTAGACTTCCATCCTTCTGTACCAGAACCATAGGCGCCGCCCAAGGGCTGTGACTTTCGCTAATCACCCCAGGGGCCTTCATCTCTTCCAGCATCTTGCGCACAGATTGGTATAGCGTGGGGGCTAAAGGCCGGTGGCGTTCTTTAATAGGGGGTGCTTCTCCAGTGGGAATATGGTGCTGGATGTCGCGGACTTTCCCAAAATCAGCGGGATGTTGGCTGAAACTTCGGGCATTCTCTTGGATCATGTGTATTACCCCTTCCTGGTGTTTCACTGATGTATTCTCATCTCCTATGTGAATTTAGCGCCACCATTCAATCTTCTCTTCAGCAGGCTCTACCACTTGCGTGAGGGTTTGGGCGGTCGCCGTGGATACTTCGGCCATGTCCTGGAAAGTCACCCAAGATAGGCTCGCCATGATTTGGCGGCGATAGAGTCGGACCGGATAATCATTGGGTTTGAGGATCCTTACTGGCACCTTTACTCCCGTCACTGTCACCATGGCCCGTGCAATTGCGATATTGTTTCTTACGGTGGTCAGACATGCTTCCACCACCGCATCATAGGTTCTCCCTTCTGGGCCGCATTTGGCCTTCCCCCATACCACAGTTTCTGTATTTGGCTGAAGCATCAGGGGTCTGTTGCTGGCAACCCTCACTTTACTCACTTCTCCATCATGCTTAATGAACCGTTGCTGTCCATGTAGGGTTCTTATCATCACGCTGAGGGCCCTCTGTGTATCGGGTGGTGCCACGGTAAGTTCTGTATTTAAGGCTGATATTAGCACGGCTGGGCAACTTTGAAGTATATTCATCTCCACAATGATGGGAGGAATAGTCGGATCATCCACATCAGTGATCAGGCACCCTTGATTACTCAGCTCGGTTTGTCCGATATTGAAGTGTAGTTCGCAGTAGCCTCTGCACTGGATATCAAGCCCGTTACTGGCCATCAGCCTCAGCCATGATGGGGGAGGAGGGATCATGTCCATCATGCCACAATGCTGGTAGTACGCCCCTACCTGGATGGTGGTTCCTTGTGATCCTGTGTCGAGCATGGCTAGTACAGGGGTTCCATTAATCCAAATGGTGATGGCAGGGCACCGGCCCACGTATTTGGGACACCAGTCTTCTGGGTTTGGACCTACAGGGATCGTTCTCACCCGAGGGGTGGTCCCTGGCCTCGTGGAGTTGTCATTAAACGGCTCCGACAGCCGGCAATTCTGTTCTATGTGGCCACTTCGGCTACATCTTCAGCATATAGGTCGGCCTAATGAGTCAAATTGGTCGGTATCTCTTTTACCTCTTCCTGGAGGGGGTTCCCACCGATCGTTTCTTCCTTCCCACCGGCCTGCCCTCCAATTGGACTCATTCCTTTCTGAAGGCACCCGTCTCATTAACCTCTGTAGTTCCCGACTGATGGTATCAATCCCTACGGTTAATTCTTCTATTCGACCTTTCAGGTCATTCACTGAATCGGTTTGGGAATTCTGTCCCGTCTGTACAACTGTTTGTTTTGATTCAGGGGCCTCTCGCGTCGGCTTTTGGAGGTCTTCATCATCCTTCTTCTCTTGGTAACCCGGCATCTCTGGGAAGTGAGCAGCCTCCTTGAAATCTAGAAACTAATTTCTAGAGAGTTAAAGTCTCAGTAACCGCAGTTGGGCGCCGATTCCTTCTCCGCTTGCGCCTTCCATGAACCGGTTGATTAGCGTCTCATCCACCTCTTTCACTTCCGAAGGATCCATCTCTTGTATTTTCTTCAGCGCCTCTTGCAAAATCAGGGCAAAATCTCGTAGTGACTCCCCAGTACATTGCTTTCTGGCATAGAAGTCGTATTTTAATTCTGCCAACGTGCTTGTGTCGAATTTTGTCGCTAAACGCTGGAATATTTGGTCTACATCTGTTTTCTCGGTGTCCGGCCACAATATTACCTCTCTTAGAGCTGAGTCTTTTAGTTGGCCGATCAATAGTTCGACTTGTTGTTGGTTAGCCAGGGGATACAGCCTATACATAGATTGTAACTTGTTCTTGAATACTGTCCATGAACTTGAGTCTTTCTTGTTCTTATTCCCTGAGTATGTAGGGAGCCATGGTGCTTCAAAGTAATATGGGAGTGTAATAGGATTCACATTGGCCACTGTTGGTGCTGTGGTTATTCTTGGTCCCGGCGTACCCGGCTGTGGCGTTGCCGGTGTCTCTTTGTTTTGGTCTGTCACGGACATGTTCTTTTCCCCAATAGAACAACAATACAAGATACAGCGCCTGGGCGCTCACAATGGAACACTTCCCTTGATGTGAAAGGTTGAAAGCGTCTTGAAATTTCTTTCTTCTGAATTGTTCATGGGAAGTTCATGTTCATGTAAAAAAGAGAGACAAATATACACGCACTCTTCGTGTATTACTTCCAAACAATGCGGAATATCACTCTCCCTTCCCAAAAAATAATTTATCCAATCGGTGAAGTGTTGGGGGGACTCCCCCTTCCAGTTCACTTACACAAGTGGGAAATAAGTCAGCATATCATGAAACAGTATGATGAAGTACGTCCTGTTCAAGCATTCAATTCAACAGGGGAAACTCCCCTTTCCAATACACTTACACAGATATGAAAATCAAGAGGCATATAATCATGAAATTCCCCGATGAAATGTACCGTCACCAAATGGAGAAGGATGCCGGGGTTGCCCCCTTGCAAAGCACTTACGATCAAATGGATATCACAAGCTTGTAAGGTGAGTCTTTATAAATTCGCTCCAAATCTCCAGCCTTTGGCTCAAATTTTCCCCAAAATGAAAGCAGGAAAAAAGGAGGTTTGAAGTAAAAAGTAGAATTTATTAAAACAAACAGATACTGATAAAATGAATGGTATTCATACCCTGGAGGGTCGGAGGGGAAGAAGTTGGTGTACAGAAAAAACGGGGCCCCGCTAATCTGATCTCCTCCTAGTCTCCCACGGGTAAGTTGATCCAAAGTAGGTCTCTCCACCAACGCGTTTCGGCCCGTTCCAGGGTCTTTGTCAAGGTATGAGAGACCTCCTTCTAACTAAACTTTTATACTCTCCTAATTAAACAATGGGACACAGATGTGTGGGTTGAGGGGCAAATATCCTGAAACATGTATAATATTATAACATATGTGGGTGCCTAAAACAGGTATGTGTATACATGGTCCCGGGCATTGATGTATAGAACGGAGACAAAACGGAAATGACGTCAGTCCCGGAAGTGACATATATCCACTTCCTGCCACTCGATTTTCTTATGTGGACAGGTGAATCCTTAGTAGGCTTAATTGCAGATCCGGTCCGGCCATAATCGTCCTCCCTGGGGGTGATATATGTTCCGCTCACGGTCTCCTCCGTCCACGTGCCTCACGTAAGATGGCCGTCGCGTGACTTCCGTCTTTTGACGCCATTTTATATGCCCCACTTCCGGTCCCTTTTCTCTGCTCAACAGCGTTATATTGCACTTAGTATGGAATGATTTCCATTATACATGCCGTTCCATCTACAATAAGGATCATGGTTTAGTTTCTAGATACATATTAATACACTTAAAAACAATCATAATAAAAAACACCTGATATAATGCCCGAAATAAAACATATAAAAACATCATAAAAACCATTTGATTTCAAAATCTTGATTTAACCCTACTGGCGCCAGAGTTTTATAAGTGTGAATATATTTCATTTCAGTTTGTGCTAAACGGGCCGCCACATTCTTATCCCTCTCCGTAGGTTTGATATTTTTGATACCAAAGAAGCTTTTGATATGGCCTGTCGAACACTTATGCACTGATTTAAAATGTGCAGATAGAGAATGTGTCTCCAGACCCTTTCGAATATTTCTTAAATGCTCGCCCAATCTGACCTTTAAAGGTCTAGTGGTTCGTCCAATATATACCTTGTTGCAATCACATACTATTGCATAGACAACATTGGCGGTATTACATGTGATGAATTCCATAATTTTATGATCTTGACCATTGATGTTAATTATTTCATATTTAGTTGTGAAACCCCCACCGATGTTACGGCACCCTATGCAGTCAATACATCTATAGAAGCCTTTGGATCTATTATATCCTGATCTTTTGGCTTCCGGATGTAAACTTCTGACTAGTTGGGATTTAATGCTGGGGGCTCTCCTATATATATGTAGGGGTTTATTAGGTAAATGGGGTCCTATTACAGGATCTAACTTAAGAGTGGTCCAATGTCTTTTTAAAGATCTTCTCAATTTCCCTATATTGGGCATTATAATCAGTAATAAATGCCCATTGGGTCTCTGTATTTTTTTCCCCGTTTTGTTTGTTAGGGCACAATAAATCCAATATAGTGTATTAATATGTATCTAGAAACTAAACCATGATCCTTATTGTAGATGGAACGGCATGTATAATGGAAATCATTCCATACTAAGTGCAATATAACGCTGTTGAGCAGAGAAAAGGGACCGGAAGTGGGGCATATAAAATGGCGTCAAAAGACGGAAGTCACGCGACGGCCATCTTACGTGAGGCACGTGGACGGAGGAGACCGTGAGCGGAACATATATCACCCCCAGGGAGGACGATTATGGCCGGACCGGATCTGCAATTAAGCCTACTAAGGATTCACCTGTCCACATAAGAAAATCGAGTAGCAGGAAGTGGATATATGTCACTTCCGGGACTGACGTCATTTCCGTTTTGTCTCCGTTCTATACATCAATGCCCGGGACCATGTATACACATACCTGTTTTAGGCACCCACATATGTAATGTTATAATATTATACATGTTTCAGGATATTTGCCCCTCAACCCACACATCTGTGTCCCATTGTTTAATTAGGAGAGTATAAAAGTTTAGTTAGAAGGAGGTCTCTCATACCTTGACAAAGACCCTGGAACGGGCCGAAACGCGTTGGTGGAGAGACCTACTTTGGATCAACTTACCCGTGGGAGACTAGGAGGAGATCAGATTAGCGGGGCCCCGTTTTTTCTGTACACCAACTTCTTCCCCTCCGACCCTCCAGGGTATGAATACCATTCATTTTATCAGTATCTGTTTGTTTTAATAAATTCTACTTTTTACTTCAAACCTCCTTTTTTCCTGCTTTCATTTTGGGGAAAATTTGAGCCAAAGGCTGGAGATTTGGAGCGAATTTATAAAGACTCACCTTACAAGCTTGTGATATCCATTTGATCGTAAGTGCTTTGCAAGGGGGCAACCCCGGCATCCTTCTCCATTTGGTGACGGTACATTTCATCGGGGAATTTCATGATTATATGCCTCTTGATTTTCATATCTGTGTAAGTGTATTGGAAAGGGGAGTTTCCCCTGTTGAATTGAATGCTTGAACAGGACGTACTTCATCATACTGTTTCATGATATGCTGACTTATTTCCCACTTGTGTAAGTGAACTGGAAGGGGGAGTCCCCCCAACACTTCACCGATTGGATAAATTATTTTTTGGGAAGGGAGAGTGATATTCCGCATTGTTTGGAAGTAATACACGAAGAGTGCGTGTATATTTGTCTCTCTTTTTTACATGAACATGAACTTCCCATGAACAATTCAGAAGAAAGAAATTTCAAGACGCTTTCAACCTTTCACATCAAGGGAAGTGTTCCATTGTGAGCGCCCAGGCGCTGTATCTTGTATTGTTGTTCTATTGTTACTGTTTTGGGGGGATTGGTTGTGATTCCCCTTCAAGATACTGCCATAGGCTGCTCCTTATTAGCGCACAGAGGCACCTCATTGTTCACTTTTGCATAATGTTCTTTTCCCCATTCGTTATCCTGTTCGTAGGATGCCAAATTCTATTTGTGATAACCTCGGGTTAATCCCTTGTGGCAATGCTCTTACCAGAATCCAGTATTACGATGATACTCTCTCTCTCTTCACGGAGAGGTCTGAAGATATGAGTGACAGCCTCTTGAGTATGAAAAACAACGTTCATTAATAATGCAGGTTTATTTATTTCAAGAACCAGTGCCTGTAATACCGTCTGTACACTATCACAGTAGTAACTCATGATAAAGCTAAATATTTATCGTATATAAAACACTTTAAGAGGTCTAAGAACACTGTACGCTATCTACGTAAGAAGTACCGTAAGGGTACGCAAGTTGCGTAACGATCGCTCAACCGTAGTCGAGACGCTCAAGCGTCACGTTCGCTTACGGCCCAGAGATCACAGGCAGGCACGCTATTGGCTGCCGACTAACGTAATGATTCGCTATAGCGTAGCGGACGCTCGGGACCACGAGGAGATCACCAGCGGTGCAGACGCTTACAACGTTAAACCTTTATAGTGTGGTGATAACGTGTAAATGCAACCTGGTGTAACCTGATTAACTCACAAGCTGTTTGAGCGTCACCGACGCTCTGAGATTACTTAACACTATAAGGAATACACAGATACCTGGGCTTAGGGTCCAAAACCTATTATATGTATTATAACTATTATACTTGCAAAAGGAATCACAGTACAAATGATACACTACAATATAACATAGACTACCTAACCAGATAACTACACGGGAAATACAATACAATACAATTACGTTTAAGGGAAAATAAGAGAGGAAAAGGAGAAGAGAGAGAGAGAGAAAGAAATGGCTTACAATAACAAGAAGATCAATATGATTGCAGAGAAAGCTTACACATGTGAGGAACAATCGCTGCGCAGTCAGTCAATGCTGAGAATCTTTGTTTAGAAAGTACTTGAGCTTACCCATGCTGCCTGTCCCTATATACACAACACCCAGCAACACAATTGTCCCTACAATGCCGCATGGGGCAGAAGCTTGACTCCATTTTGGGAAAACTCCACTTGATTCCAAAGACTACACCACATGGCTGAAAGGGGGAGGGGAAAATACCCGGCAGCAGCCATTTTAGATTTGCAGGCCCAAACACATGGCACTCTCTACTACACCACAATCACATAGCAGAAAACACAAGACTCCATTTATTCCAAAATGTCCAAGCCTCAAAACAACGCATATGTTCTGATTTTACAATTCCAAACAATCTAAATACTTCACAGGGCACAAACAAGTTACATTCACACAGCTGCGCAAGCCTCACCATCCCCAAGCCATTTGTTTCTCCAAACCAACCACTCTATGCTTACCCATCATTCCACAACTACCCCACCACAAAACACACATTTAAAACTACTCTATGCCAATAAGCCATGAGATATTGAGATTATGATACTTAGCCTTTTATGCCTGGCGATGATCCAGCCATGCTTCTGAGACCTCTGTTCTGAGTGCACCCACATCACATCTGCTCTCTGTGGCAACCAGCAACACTGACCCCAACCCCCCCCCAGACAGGAACTATCCTCCTGTGTGTCTGTTCCTAGGGGAGGGGTCTCTCTCTCTCCTTTGTATATGCTAATCAGGTTCAGCCCTGAAAATCTTAGTAAAGGATTTGCTTGATCATCCATTGTTCCCAACAAAGTGATTTTAGCTTTTATACATTCAATCATATCTATCCGCTACAATGTCCCACAACTTAATAACAAGTATCAAATTAATCTACGCATTGAGCTGGTTGTTTTAATACCAAACATGATGTCTGGTGCTTGATATTATTATAATTATGTACTGTATGAAATAAGTGTCGAATCCATCTCCGTGCCATGTCCGAGCAAATGCGTGTGTTTCCATATATTGCTGTCCTCGCTGCGCATATTTGCAAGTATAGCGACTTAAATGTGTGTGGTTTGTATGCTCTCTCTATGTAATATTTTTTTTTGACTTTGACAGTCCACCCTTTGGCAGTCACCAATAACTGCCACTTCCTAAAACATTTCAAAAAGAGAAAAATATATGTCATATGTAAATACATTTCTATGATTGGGTAAGGGAGGAGAGAAGAAGGGTGGAAAAAGGTATGACCTAGTGAGATAGCAGAAGTATGTATGTATGAATCCATGTTTGGGGGGTCATGTATCATCGTGCCGTACGTGTTTTAAATCAAGCTTCGAGGTATTTCGAAGTATACATTTGAATTCCTTCTTATCCCGTATTAAGGGTCTGTGGATGGGCTGTCAAACTCTACCGAGCTCGTTTCGGCTTTTGGTTGCAACAAAATGGGGGAGCACATTTTAGTTGATGATACATGAATGGGGGAGGTATGTGGTTGCTGATATCTGTGCCTGTGTTCCCTATCGACTATGTGTGTCATTACCTGAGGGTTGTAGAGATGAAGATAAAGAACACTTATGGAAAATGCAGTGGTATTCTATGTCAGGTTAATGTACATCTGTCGGTTGAAGTTTTGTTCGGTATCAGTTGAAAGTCGTCTTCTTTGCGCTGTTTTGCCCATTAGGTGCGAGCAAAAAGCTTTGTCAATGCCAATAGATTTACAAAAAATGTTGGGCTAGCGTAAGTTTAAGAATTCTAGGGAAACTGGGGATCCATGGCAAAGTTCATCAAATGTCCGTATCTAAAGTGGTCAAAACTTCTTCTTTGGTCAATCCGTTGTCTGTATATCGTCTCGTCAAATTCCTCGTCCAAGTGGGTCTTGTTACCTTGGAGCAAACGGAAAAACAGGTGAAAGAAACGGACCGTATAATCGCATTTTCATTACATCATTGTTTCTATCGTTGGGTCATAGATCAAATCCAGGTTAATTACAGTTTCCTCACTCCTCAAACTCATCACTCTTGTACTTTGTTTGCACTTCATTAAAGCCTGACCGCATCTAAATATCAAGCCAATTGATATGACAACACCTAAGATACATAGGAGAAACTTCCCAACATCCATTATGACTCCTTGAGCCCAGTCTCCTAAACCGGAGAACCAATTTCGCGGGTTCAACCATGACACCCAACCAGTCAGCTCATTACCTACAGCAGCAAGAGTGAGATTGTGTTTTCGGCGAAATTCCCACTTCAATTGGAGAATATCGTCCATCTTTTGGTCTATGACCTCGACCGGATCCTCGGTGCTATTCGTAATATATGTGCAACATTTCACGCCGTATTGTGTTGCCAGTGTGACACAATATCCGCCTGTCACTGCTGTGAGGTAATTGAGAACCATTCTATGCTGTACCAGTTCTGTTTTGTAAGCCTGAAGTTCTCTTCCAGTATACCTAAACGTATCATCATACATTTCAGTGATATTATCTAACAAATTTGAGAGCGCCGATATGTATTTATCATTCAGCACTCCTCTAGCGGTGCGGGTGAAATCTAACGCGATTAAGAATTGAATCCCGGTGGATTCACTTATCAGATCAGAGGCCGGATGCTCTGTCTTCTCTATCAGGTGCCTTTTAACAACGTGCTCGTAATGGGTGTGAGTATAAGGAGCTTGGGCACCACGGTGTATGTCTTTCATTTTGTCATGTGATACAGTCATTACTTCAGGCAGTACTTTTCCAATATAACACAATCCTTCAGAGTTTGGGGCAAGCCACTTGTACGCCTTTCTCCCGCATATGAAATATGCATCATCGGGGAGAACATATGGGACGGAGTAGGACATAACCATATTACACACCTTCCATGTGAAATCTCCTAACCCTAATTCTTCCATCTGCTTAGTACACGTATCAGGTTGTACGATATGTGCACAGTATCCTGGTGATACCTCTCCAACTCTAGTAATCCTATTTCCTAAGGTATACCTATACCGGAAAGATTTTCCTCTACCGGCTATGTGGCGTACAAGCTCTGTATCTGTAGGCATTCTATCTGCTCTATGCGAAAAGGTCATGGTTTGGTTACTCCATGACACTTCCCAATTTCCCGGCTTTCGGGGATTGGAGATGTTGAAACATAATAGGGACCTATCCACATGGTATTGGTGGAGCTTCAAACTAGGAGGGCTGGAGATATTAAACCTCCGGTCCACCGGTCTCCCACCATTTAACTCAAGTACCTCCCCTAACGTTAAAGGAAATGGTACTAGCCCTGATTTTCTGTGACCTTGAGGTACTTGAGAGCATACCCAACAATCTGTTTTATTAAGCACACTACCCACTAAAGAGTGATAGTCACTCAAGGGATGCCGGTCCATATGGATATTAAAACTGGATTGGCATTTCTTAATACACCCATCCTCAATGACATTATCACAGAGCCTACAGATACAGTTTTCTTCAGCTAATAATCCTTAAAAGAAAAATGTTTACAAATAACATGGCTGCTAGATCGTTTCCGGTACTCGCCTTTGCTTGGTGATTGGGTTGCTATTGGAAATTTACACCTCCATCTTTATCATCAGGACCTTTCTGGATCCTTTCACGACCTCACTGATACTCTCCCCGGAACAGACTGCTCTGGTCAACATCATGGTCAACAGGAAAATCCAGATCACAGTCTCTTGGGGCAAGTCCATCTTACAGGAGGAGAAAAGAAGAAATTTGTAATGGGGGTACAGAAAATCAGTTTGAGGGGGAGAGAAACTTGTTACGATAATTAGTTCTCTCGTCTTGTTGTTCTTCTTGTTCTGCTGTCTTCTCAAAGGTGCTGTCTCTCAGTCTTCCAAACGAACATTCTGGTGATGCAATATTCCCTCCAAACCAGCGATCTTTCTGTAAGGAGCAAAAATCTTGTATTACCATTTGTCTAACTGATGGGTGACATACCATCTTTAAAACATGAAAGCATGAGTGAGAAGAGAGAGAAAACAACAACAGCAAAAAAAACAAAGAGAGAGAACAATTTATGTGCATGTGTATATTACTTAAATCAACAATAGCCATCAATAGGAAAAGAGAAAAAAAAAAAAAAAAAATTTCAAACATTTCAAAACACTGTCAGATCATCAGGCTGTCATATCTACATGTCCAATGGTTTCCTTGCGCAGTCCCTCCCCCCAGCACTTCCATATTCCATTGTCTGTATCTGGCCAGAATACATTGGTGCGGATAGGTCATGCTGGGGTTTGGTAGACTTTTGCAAAGACCAAGTATGTATGCAATGTTTGAATCCTACCAATAATCGTCAGAGATGGGGAGAGAGAAAACGAAACATTTCACAGATACATTTACAACGTTTCACCCGGTCATTCCTGTGTTTTCAGGGAATGACCTCCCAATTTATTAACTATAACCTCAGGCTTACCATCAGTCCTAATGATCACCTTTCCTGACTGCACATTATGGGTGTGGGCCAAAATTTTTCCTATATGATCCCTGATTATAATTTTGTGTGTTATAACTTTGCTCATTTCTTGGTCTAGGGGGTCTGACTTTATGTGGGTTATTACAGTTGCTGGCATAATGCCCTTCTCTTCTACAATTATAACAAATCCTTGGTTTCCTCCAAGTGTCAATGACCTGAGGTTTTGGTTGATTTGATGCCTCCTCAAACGCTCGGATGCTCATCGCCATCAACCGTTCTCCCTGCGCTTCCCTGGTTCTTTGGATATTGCGGTCATGCTCGATAGCGGACTCTCTTAATGCAGCCACCGAGATGCCTCTCCAGTGAGGTATGGAGGTTTGTACCCTGATTTTTAGTGTGTCTTTTAAGCTGTCCATTAATACAGACACAGCTACCTCTCTGTGGTGTACGTTAGTGTCAATGTCATCTATACCCGTGTACCTAGCCATATCCTGCAGAGCCCGGTGAAAATACTCTGATGCGGATTCACCTTCTTTTTGTTTTATTGTAAAGATTTTATTCCATTTTACTACTGTGGGAAAATATTCTTTCAACTGTAGATTGATTCTTTTTACATTATCTTGGTTATACTCGTTTGTTAGTGGCACTTCCTCATCTAGCTTACAATCAGCGATAAATTTCAATGAATCAACATCGGGGGGTAAACATGCCCTCAAAACTGTCCTCCAATCTTTGTTATTTGGCTCTGCAGTATGTCCTAGCACTCTAATGTATCTTTGACAAGCAACTAAGTCTTTCCTGGGATCAGGAAATTCAGACAGAATTGTTCTTAATTCTGTTCGGGAAAAGGGGCAGTACATGGCGATGTTCCTGACGGGGGTGACTCCTGAAGAGTCAGTTTTCCCATTTGGTACTGCAATTACCCTGACAGGATTAAGTCCAGTAACGTCATTCTGAATTGATTCTACAATATGAGGTACATTTGTTTGTGCGTAATGTATAATACCATACGTACCTGTGGACACGACCTCACCTGACCCTCCATTAGGGGGTTTGATTACAGTCTTTACCGATTGGGTCGCGTCCACCTGGATGTCTTGTGTGATGGCTTCTGGAAGAGGTGCCGACATCGTTCTGGGCTCACTTTCTTGTTGGTGTTCCTGAGGAAAGTTTGACATGGGGTGCGACTTGCATGGGTTAATAGTTGTACATTCAACAGTATTACAATTATCTTTGTTACATTTATTACACTTATTCTTATCATCTATACTACAGTTGCTAAGAGCGTTTTTATTGTTCACCCTTGTGCTTTTCTCCGCAACCATAATCCCCTCCATTGCCATGTCTCTCCTCTCAAGATGAAAGTTAGGTATGTAAGTTACATTTCTCTGCATGTCACTTTCCTGTAGCCATATCTGCAAACAATCATCATTTTTAACTCGTTGTTTCCAGGATTTTATGAGACCGATCCTCCGCCTTAAATTATGCAACACCTCTAAGTCAAAACTACCTATCCCGGGAAATGATGCCTTATCCCCCGCAGTCATTCGTGTCCATTCATCACAAAAGGTCTCAGTGTGGGGACCATACCTCCTCCACATTACTAGCCGAGCAGACCCTCGGGGTCTGCAAGCCTCTGGAGTCTGAATCCTGACCTCCGACCGTCTCTGTATTGTGCACTTGGCTGCCATTGTGGACCTGTCTAACACAGAAAAACTTCCTAAAATGCACCAAACACAGAACTTCGTTGGAAATCCTTAAAGCTCTTCCACTGAACTTCTTCTGCTCCGGGTATCTCCGGTCCGCCTTCTAGCAGACACGTGTAGCCGTTGCAGGCCCTATCTTTAGAGATTTTCCTGAGAAAATTCCCTTCCTTTTTCTTTACACAAATCACGCTTGCATGTGCTCCCTACAACACGTATGAGGGCAAGATTTACGCATGGATATACGACCTCATATCACGTTGCGTTATTGGTCACACATACAACCGTGCGGTCCAATCGTACCACTTATAGACACTTGTTGCCCATAAATGGTAGGATCATTGGCCAGAGCGTAATACAACGAAAACTTTATCACACTCTGTTGCACGTTTTCACTTCAGGCCGTGCTCATAGATCACACAGATCACAAAGTCCACAAAGCGGGATTCAATACCGTTTTATCACATAGATCACAAAGTCCACAAAGCGGGATTCAATACACTCATACCGTTTTCAACCCACTATCATTCTTATAGTTTTCTGATCAGAAAAAAATCATTTCCCGTAGTCTGATAGCTCTCCCCAGAGGTGTTGCAGTAAAGTAAGGTATTTAAACTAAGTTTTGGAAAGCTGAAATCAATTTGTGCTATTTATCGCTTTGCGTTATTTACCGCGTTGCGCTACTTATCGCCTGTTGTTTGAGTTACGTGGGCGTACCCAGACGCTCCGTTGCGTAATATACGCTGCGTGCGTCGGCCTTTGGATTGCGTACGCAAGTCTTTGTTAGAGACACGTGTACGCAAAGCAAAGATCCACCGTAACACAATTTATACTTTTATCAATGTAGATGATCCTTGATCATCTACCACACACCACACTGACTTCGCCTTATCTCCCAGGCAAAAACTGTGTGTTTGTCTACACTTTAACTATATTACCTTTACTCAAACTATTGAAATAGCGGCAAATCTCTCTCAGCACGTTTATCAACTATAAACTGGCAAACAGGAGAGTGACATACGAAAATACACAAATGAAAAGGAAATGCAGATATATATGTGTGCGTGCAAGACAGAAAAATAAACAGTTTTAAAAGACACTAGCGTTTTGCTCTTACCTCCGGTTCCCGGATTCCTTCAGCACCCTTTACCTAAGCGAAGCAGACGCTTATCCCGTCAGCACTACGAGGGATACAACCTCCCGCCCTTTGCTGATGGATAATGTCTGCTGATATTACCTAGTGCAGATATGTGAAGGACTGGACGGCCCCAATTGATAAAGCTAAATATTTATCGTATATAAAACACTTTAAGAGGTCTAAGAACACTGTACGCTATCTACGTAAGAAGTACCGTAAGGGTACGCAAGTTGCGTAACGATCGCTCAACCGTAGTCGAGACGCTCAAGCGTCACGTTCGCTTACGGCCCAGAGATCACAGGCAGGCACGCTATTGGCTGCCGACTAACGTAATGATTCGCTATAGCGTAGCGGACGCTCGGGACCACGAGGAGATCACCAGCGGTGCAGACGCTTACAACGTTAAACCTTTATAGTGTGGTGATAACGTGTAAATGCAACCTGGTGTAACCTGATTAACTCACAAGCTGTTTGAGCGTCACCGACGCTCTGAGATTACTTAACACTATAAGGAATACACAGATACCTGGGCTTAGGGTCCAAAACCTATTATATGTATTATAACTATTATACTTGCAAAAGGAATCACAGTACAAATGATACACTACAATATAACATAGACTACCTAACCAGATAACTACACGGGAAATACAATACAATACAATTACGTTTAAGGGAAAATAAGAGAGGAAAAGGAGAAGAGAGAGAGAGAGAGAAAGAAATGGCTTACAATAACAAGAAGATCAATATGATTGCAGAGAAAGCTTACACATGTGAGGAACAATCGCTGCGCAGTCAGTCAATGCTGAGAATCTTTGTTTAGAAAGTACTTGAGCTTACCCATGCTGCCTGTCCCTATATACACAACACCCAGCAACACAATTGTCCCTACAATGCCGCATGGGGCAGAAGCTTGACTCCATTTTGGGAAAACTCCACTTGATTCCAAAGACTACACCACATGGCTGAAAGGGGGAGGGGAAAATACCCGGCAGCAGCCATTTTAGATTTGCAGGCCCAAACACATGGCACTCTCTACTACACCACAATCACATAGCAGAAAACACAAGACTCCATTTATTCCAAAATGTCCAAGCCTCAAAACAACGCATATGTTCTGATTTTACAATTCCAAACAATCTAAATACTTCACAGGGCACAAACAAGTTACATTCACACAGCTGCGCAAGCCTCACCATCCCCAAGCCATTTGTTTCTCCAAACCAACCACTCTATGCTTACCCATCATTCCACAACTACCCCACCACAAAACACACATTTAAAACTACTCTATGCCAATAAGCCATGAGATATTGAGATTATGATACTTAGCCTTTTATGCCTGGCGATGATCCAGCCATGCTTCTGAGACCTCTGTTCTGAGTGCACCCACATCACATCTGCTCTCTGTGGCAACCAGCAACACTGACCCCAACCCCCCCCAGACAGGAACTATCCTCCTGTGTGTCTGTTCCTAGGGGAGGGGTCTCTCTCTCTCCTTTGTATATGCTAATCAGGTTCAGCCCTGAAAATCTTAGTAAAGGATTTGCTTGATCATCCATTGTTCCCAACAAAGTGATTTTAGCTTTTATACATTCAATCATATCTATCCGCTACAATGTCCCACAACTTAATAACAAGTATCAAATTAATCTACGCATTGAGCTGGTTGTTTTAATACCAAACATGATGTCTGGTGCTTGATATTATTATAATTATGTACTGTATGAAATAAGTGTCGAATCCATCTCCGTGCCATGTCCGAGCAAATGCGTGTGTTTCCATATATTGCTGTCCTCGCTGCGCATATTTGCAAGTATAGCGACTTAAATGTGTGTGGTTTGTATGCTCTCTCTATGTAATATTTTTTTTTTACTTTGACACTCAGTACATGGGATCACAATAATGATAACTTTAGTCACAAACTTTGCATATGATTACCTGTTGCCTGATACTTTCTTTCTTTCAACGTAGTGGCAACTTATATATAACTTGCTAACCGTTATCTGCATAAATCAGTAATTGGCACAGCCACTCTAGGGTTATTACATGAGTGACTCAAATTGGACCTTTAGGCAGGGCCCAACTCTGTTACTTTTTATTAAGCCTGTTAGGTGATTTTAACACCTTTCAAGAATAAACTTCAACCAGGTGACGCTACAGTGTCAAGGATCACTTGCTTAATAAATGTCAGTTTCATTGGGACAGCAGTGATTTAGCTTGTAAAGGCAGTATTCAGTCATTCGTGACCAGAGTCTCTCTCTTATATAGTCTGCCAGCCTTGGAGTCTACTGAGGGGCAGGGGGGCCTTTATATTACTTCACACTTCTTCTGATTGCTAATCATGGGTCTTTACACCCATTCGCAACTGTTTAATATAGTGTATGAGACTGTCCCAGTCGTTAGGCTGCCCCGCTGGCATGGGAGGGACTGCGGTCTGCGCTATTTCCCCACTGCACTGTAATGCATACTCCAGAACTCAGTGGCTAACTTAGCCAGACTCACGTGTCCTACAACTGTAGTAATGATCTACTTGCTCAGGGGCCACCTCACACAAGCTCCGCTATGTGGCCGTGCAGCGTCGCGCTGCCAGTGTATCCTCTCCTCCGATCACTGTCACCCGGTTACTGAGTGGAACGATCACACCGCTCTGCTTCCCCTCTGTGCACAGTAACTTTTGTCTTTCCTTCTGAGCTGCAGTAAATAACAGCATGTGAAATGTTCACTCCATACAACGCTGGTCCCTGCTTGAATCTCACACACGGTGTAAGCTCCGTCAGGTGCAGTCTATCTCAGATCAGGCTCCTCTGGCATCTGACGTCACATCCCTCTCTCCTGCTTCTCTGCTTTCCCACTCTCCCCTCAGGCACAGTCAGATCTGGGTCTCAACACCCTCCAGATTGTTTTCGTTCTGCACAGCCTCGGTTGCCTAGCACCCAGGCTGCAATTGTAGAATCCCAGACTGTCACAGTTCAAGTTCACAAGTGACACAATCGAGCCACAGCTTGTAACCATTTTCTATGTTTCCATAAAAGGGGTATCCCTCAGGGTTGGGATGCCACAGACACTGCTACAATGTTCTGCAGAGGATTATGTGAGGGCACACGGTGATGCCAGCGGCCTCCCTATACAGCGGACGGCAGCTGGAACATGTCCACAGAGGAGCATCTGCCCACAGCCGCTTCCCCCGGTGTCCCACGATCCCTCCCACCCATTATAGCAAGCATTCTCCCATGGTACTTGTCCAGTGTCAATGCAGGGGATGCCATCTGTGTCCGGTGGTGGCTCCAGCATCATGAAGGCAACGCAGCACTAACCACATGGTAGGGTCTAGTTTCCCTTCGTGGAGAGGACCTTTCCCATAAGCCCCTGTGTCCATGTCACAAACTATTTGGAATAGTAAGCTGTGGCGAGCCAAGTGGAGCGAGACACCGAACCCGAAGCGTCCAATGGTGCATAAAAAAAAATACCCTCAAACGAACGGAGAAAACATTTAGGTGCTGTAAGGGCGGAAGTTCTCTCCTGCCCTCTCGTTATGTCACTTCCAGGTCCTGATCATGAAGAGAACATAGACACAACCCTAACCACATGGACCACCCGGGCCAAGTGACGGGATGAATGGGGAGGAGTGGGGTTGTGGGAGGAGCGTTGCAGCAGACATGGTTGGTTTGACCCCCCTGTCTCTGGACCTGCTCTCTCCAGTAGCAACTACAGCACCGGGGGGGTCCTAATTTCTATCTGTAGTGGTTATTTTTGCTAGCCCGCAGCGGCGGACTAGCAGTGGTGGCTTGTTCGGTACATGATGGGGTGGGGAGGTGATACCCTCTGCAGCTGTGAAAGGTCATCTGAATGCCGAGGTCAGGCGGACGGAGGGTGAGTTGGCTGATACTGACTGCTGGCCTGGTGGTGGCGGTGGGACAATTGCTAACGTCCGTGGCTGCAGCATGAAAGGTACCATTGGTGGGGGTGGGGGAGGAGGTTAAATCATCCATGGCTGCAGCAGCAGCTCCAGCACGGCTGCACGGGGGTACCATCAGTAGCACCTTAGGTAAAGCAGGGGGTGGGTGGGCTGGCTGGCTGACACTGGTGGGCGGCTCTACCTGTGACCAGTAGGACTGGAGATTTACCGCTAGGCAATCTGGCCATGTCCGGGCCCCTGGAACCTGCCGTGCCCTAGGTGGCTGCCTTTGTTGCCTAGCAGAAAGTCTGTCACTGCGTTCACCACAGAAAAGCATGCACACACATGTACACCATATATGTGCCAGGGAGAGGATTACAGGCCACAGCTGCAGCACACATAGCTGCTATGTAAGATTCATTTCCCCCAAAGCCCTACACAGCCCAAACAGTGGAGGTGCTAAAAATACTTTGGAACCCAAACACAAGCCCCCTCTGGCAGCTTGCTGCACTTACGGGTAAATGTATTATAGCGGCACGATCACACATCATTACCGAGGCGAAGCAGGAAGGGACATCGACAAGATGTACTAAGATCTTGTCCATGTATCTGCTGTCTCTCTCTGTCCCTGCCACCTCTCTCTATGTATCTGCTGTCTCTGTTCCTGCCACCGCTCTCCCTATCTATATCCCTGCTGTCTCAATCTGTCCCTGCCGCCACTCTCTCTATGTATCTCTCTCTCTATCCCTGCCGCCTTTCTCTATGTATCTGCTGTCTATCTCTATCCCTGCCACCACTCTCCCTATCCCTGCTGGCTCGATCTGTCCCTGCCACCACTCTCTCTATGTATCTGTCTCTCTATCCCTGCTGCCTCTATGTATCTACTGTCTCTATCCCTGCCACCACTCTCCCTATAGTCCTGCTGTCTCGATCTGTCCCTGCCGCCACTCTCTCGATGTATATACATCAACAGCAAGAGATTAAAGAAGGAGAGTATAGGCCCTTTAAAAGACAAGTTGGGAGTCTTAGTCAAAAATGATAATGACATAGCAGACAAACTAAAATTAGTTTTTTTTCAATGGTATTTACAAGAGAGGACCAAATTCAAACTCAATAATGATAATGTCACACTGATAAGTGCTTATTTAAGTGAGGAGGTAGTCTGTGACCATTTAAAAAATGTAAAGATTAAAAAGTTACCGGGTCCCGATGGAATTCACCCAAGGGTTCTAATGGAGCTTCACTCTGAACTTACAAGACCGCTATTTTTGATCTTTAAAGATTCAGTTATATCAGGTATGGTTCCCAAAGACTGGCGTATAGCAGAAGTAGTGCATATATTAAAAAAGGGAAGTAAAGCTGAACCGGGTAATTATAGACCAGTTAGTCTTACATCTATAGTGGGGTAAGTATTGGAAGGTATTCTAAGGGATAGTATTCAGAAGTTCCTTGAAGCCAATAAGGTCATTAAAAGGAATCAACCATGGATTTGTGAAGGACAGATCATGTCAAACCAACTTACTTGGCTTTTATGAAACCGTAAGTGCGAACCTTGATCAGGGTAAGGAGGTGGATGTAATCTTTTTAGACTTTGCAAAAGCTTTCGACACAGTACCACACATGAGACTTATCTATAAGCTACAAGAAATAGGGGTAGAGGGCACAATATGCACCTGGGTCAAAAATTGGTTAGATAATAGGGAGCAGCGCGTTGTGGTTAATGGATCATTTTCAAATTGGACTGAAGTGCTAAGTGGTGTGCCACAAGGATCTGTACTAGGACCGCTATTGTTCAACATTTTCATTAACGACTTTACAGCAGGTCGAGAGAGCATGGTGTAAATTTTTGCAGACAATACCAAATTGTGTAAGGTTATAAATACAGAGGAGGATGCTGTGTCTCTTCAGAACGACTTCGTTAAACTAGAAGCATGGGCAGCCAAATGGAGAATGAGGTTCAATACAGACAAGTGTAAGGTAATGCACGGTGGTAGCAAGAACAAAAATAACACCTACATACTAAATGGAGTAATATTAGGGGATACTGTACTGGAAAAGGACTTAGGTGTTCACATAGATAACAAACTAAGCAGCAGTACCCAAAGTAGGATTGCAGCAAAGAAGGCAAACAAAGGTATTAGCATGCATAAAACGGGGAATTGATGCAAGGGACGAGGGTGTTATACTCCCGTTATATATATCACTAGTGAGGCCACATCTTGAATACTGTGTAAAATTTTGGGCACCATACTACAAAAAGGATATCCTGGAGCTAGAAAAGGTTCAGAGGCGGGCGACCAAAATAATTAAGGGCATGGAGACGCTGGAATACGAGGAAAGGCTTGCAAGGCTAGGCATGTTTACACTGGAAAAGAGACTAAGAGGGTACATGATCAACATCTACAAATATATAAGGGGACAATACACAGAGCTTGTGCGGGACCTGTTTTTGGTAAGATCAGCACAGAGGACACGTGCACACTCGCTTAGGTTAGAGGAGAGGAGATTCCACAGAATGCGGCATAAAGGTTTTTTCACAGTAAGGACGATACGTGTTTGGAATTCCCTGCCTGAGGGAGTTGTAATGGCGGACTCAGTCAACACCTTTAAGAATGGGTTAAATCCCTAATGGATAAGGATATCCAGGGTTATGGTGCGTAGTCACGCACTATAGTTACTATAAAAAGAGGAATAAAACACAACGGCTGACATCAGCATCAGACAAAATTTAGACCAAAATAATCCTGCATAGGAGACCACAAATAGGTTGAACCTCGATGGACAAATTGTATTTTTTCAACCTTAGATACTAGGTTACTATGTATCTGTCTCTCTGTCCCTGCTGCCACTCTATGTATCTGCTGTCCCTCTCTATCCCCGACACCACTCTCCCTATCTATATCTGTGCTGTCTCTCTGTCCCTGCTGCCACTCTCTCAATGTATCCGTCTCTCTGTCCCTGCTGCCACTCTCTATGTATCTTCTGTCTCTCTATCCCTGCCACAACTCTCCCTATCTATATCTGTGCTGTCTCTGTGTCCCTGCCGCCACTCTCCCTATTTGTATCCCTGCTGCCACTCTCTCTATGTAGGTCTCTCTGTCCCTGGCGCCACTCTATGTATCTGTCTCTGCCGCCACTCTCTCTATGTATCTGCTGTCTCACTCTATCCCTGCCACCACTTTCTCTATCTATATCCCTGCTGTCTCTGTCGGTCTCTGCCGCCACTCTATGTATCTGTCTCTCCGTCCCTGCCGCCACTCTCTCTATGTATCTGTCTCTCCGTCCCTGCCGCCACTCTCTCTATCTATGTCCCTTCCAGAGGTTAAAGTGAGCTGGAATGGGTCAGAACTGGTTCCGTCAGTTCCAATTGGAGACTGAATGCCGTTTCGCCTCCTCTGGCTCACCTAACCCAGAATGTGAGCCTGGAGCCATATGCTGCATGTGGATTCCGGGCGCCCACTGAGGTGCTGTTACCAGTGGATGCCAACACCTTCCCCTCAGCGGCAGCCGGAGCTCACTCATGAGCTCCGGCTTCCGGCTGTGTGCAGCACTATGGGAGAGACGTCATGGCGTCTCTCCCATAGATCCGAGGAGCAGGCGGCCAGGCGGAAGTCAGTGGTCCAGAAGTAGGAGCGGCGCTGGTGAGTATTGTGTGTTTTTTTTTTTTTTTACAGTGTGTGAAGCAGCGCTACAAGGGGGCATCTTCTTCTGGGGGGCATAACTACTGGGGGCAATTGTACTGGGGACAGCTTCTACTGGGGGCATCTATACTGGTGCATAACTACTGGGGGCAACTGTACTGGGGACAGCTTCTACTGGGGGCATCTATACTGGTGCATAACTACTGGGGGCAACTGAACTGGGGGAAGTTTCTACTGGGGGCATCACTACAGGGGCCATAACTACAGGGGGCATTACCACTGGGGGCACTTCTAATGAGGGCATTGCATAGGGGGCACTTAATAAGGGGCATAACTCCTGGGGACATAAGGGGCACCAATACTATGGGCTTTACATAAGGGGCACTACGACTACAGTGGGCATTGCATAAGGGGCACTTCTACTGAGGGCATTGTATAGGGTGTGCTACTGCTGTGGTCATGTTGGGTCACCATGCCCCTTTTTTGCCTTTAGACCTGGGGGGGGGGGGGGGAGGGGTGAGTTCCACCTCCTCTCAAGGACTACTTTAAGCACTGGTCCTTGCTGACTCTCTGTCCCTGCTGTCTGTTTCTTTACCTGCTGCCACTCTCCCCATCTATGTGCCTGCTGTCTCAATCTGTCCCTGCTGCCACTCTCTCTATGTATCTGCTGTCTCTCTATCCCTGCCACCACTCTCTCTATCTATATCCTTGCTGTCTCTGTGTCCCTGCCGCCTCTCTCTGTCCCTGCCGCCACTCTCTCTCTGTATTTGTCTCTCTTTGTTCATGATGGTTACAGGCACGGCGCTAGTTCCTGGCTCTGGGCAGCTGATGGTTACCGGCACGGTGCTAGTTCCTGGCTCTGGGCAGCTGATGGTTACAGGCACGGTGCTAGTTCCTGGCTCTGGGCAGGTGATGGTTACAGGCACGGCGCTAGTTCCTGGCTCTGGGCAGCTGATGGTTACCGGCACGGTGCTAGTTCCTGGCTCTGGGCAGCTGATGGTTACCGGCACGGTGCTAGTTCCTGGCTCTGGGCAGCTGATGGTTACCGGCACGGCGCTAGTTCCTGGCTCTGGGCAGCTGATGGTTACAGGCACGGTGCTAGTTCCTGGCTCTGGGCAGCTGATGGTTACAGGCACGGCGCTAGTTCCTGGCTCTGGGCAGCTGATGGTTACAGGCACGGCGCTAGTTCCTGGCTCTGGGCAGCTGATGGTTACAGGCACAGCGCTAGTTCCTGGCTCTGGGCAGCTGATGGTTACAGACACGGCGCTAGTTCCTGGCTCTGGGCAGCTGATGGTTACCGGCACGGTGCTAGTTCCTGGCTCTGGGCAGCTGGTGATTACAGGCATGGCGCTAGTTCCTGGCTCTGGGCAGCTGATGGTTACCGGCACGGCACTAGTTCCTGGCTCTGGGCAGCTGATGGTTACCGGCACGGTGCTAGTTCCTGGCTCTGGGCAGTTGGTGATTACAGGCATGGTGCTAGTTCCTGGCTCTGGGCAGCTGATGGTTACCGGCACGGCGCTAGTTCCTGGCTCTGGGCAGCTGATGGTTACCGGCACGGTGCTAGTTCCTGGCTCTGGGCAGCTGATGGTTACAGGCACGGCGCTAGTTCCTGGCTCTGGGCAGCTGATGGTTACCGGCACGCCGCTAGTTCCTGGCTCTGAGCAGCTGATGGTTACAGGCACGGCGCTAGTTCCTGGCTCTGGGCAGCTGATGGTTACAGGCACGGCGCTAGTTCCTGGCTCTGGGCAGCTGATGGTTACCGGCACGGCGCTAGTTCCTGGCTCTGGGCAGCTGATGGTTACAGGCACGGCGCTAGTTCCTGGCTCTGGGCAGCTGATGGTTACCGGCACGGTGCTAGTTCCTGGCTCTGGGCAGTTGGTGATTACAGGCACGGCGCTAGTTCCTGGCTCTGGGCAGCTAATGGTTACAGGCACGGCGCTAGTTATTGGCTCTGGGCAGCTGATGGTTACAGGCACGGCGCTAGTTCCTGTCTCTGGGCAGCTGATGGTTACCGGCACGGTGCTAGTTCCTGGCTCTGGGCAGCTGATGGTTACCGGCACGGTGCTAGTTCCTGGCTCTGGGCAGCTGATGGTTACAGGCAAGAAATATTATTATTATAATGAAGCATTTGCAAAAAGGTGTCTTTAGAATAAAAGGCTTTCTGTTTAGTATTTTCCTTTCTTTTGCCCCATCAACTGCCCTACAACATTTTCTTTTTCCTGTTGGGCAGGAGGAGGAGGCCTGTGTAAAAGACATGCTTTAAAATGCTTAAGGCAGATGTTCTCAAATGCAGTCCCTCAAGGCACCCAACGGTCCAGGTTTTAGGTATATCCTGGGCTCAGCACAGATGGTTAAATCAAATTGACTGAGGTGCTTATTAAGTCACTTGTGGCCAAGCAGGGCTACATTTAAAACCTGGACTGTTGGGGCACCTTGAGGACCGCGTTTGAGAACCTCTGGCTTAGGGTGTTCATCATTTCATAGTGATTCGTCTTGAGGAAGTCTCCGTTGCTAGGAGACTAAACGCGTTGACGCCCCTTTTCTACGAGTTCATCATTGGACACCCGTTATTTGGCAGACAGGCTCTTTACCATTTCGGCTCCCGACACCCCGTTCGGTGTACATACTACAGCCAAGTGACCTCTAGGAACCGCACCGCACCTCCGCTGTGAGGTAAAAAGTTATTTCAGCTACTCACGGCATTTTGTTATTTGGAAACTGCTGCGGCTATGGATATGAACGGATCTCCGCAGTGAGACCACTATAACACCAGCCATCAGCGGATGTGCTTTTCCATACTGCTACCATCAGCTGAATAAATTACGTCCCTTGTGGGGAAGTTCCTATTATAACACCATCTTATGGTCAATTGACGGCTTCTCTAACGGAGGTCAGAGCATTCTAGCAAGTTTGCTTTCCAATTATTACTGAGGCATCAACCAAAAATCTTCATCTCTACCTCGTGCATTTGCACACAGGACCCTGTGATAAACTCCAGGAACCAGCACGGGGGTAATTATTATTGTTTTTGCCTCTAATAACTTTTTTATTAGCTAATGCGGAGCCTTCTGTGGACAGTCCATATGATTTTACACTGGGACGCCAGTGATAGAATCATTTGACATTCTTTGCTAGAGAGCTTCTCTCTCAAGATAACCATTTTTGCACTTTAGATATATTGTATACTATTGTAACAGCACGTTTACAATTATAGATAGTGTTTCTGCTTACATATATTAGAGGTAGTAACCTCTGAATTTTTAAACTGCTAATCTTCTATGTATTGTTTGGTTTATGTGTCTATGTGGTATTTAACTGTTTGATAAAATATTTTCTTTTTAAAAGGTCAAGCCTCATTGAGTCAATTATTCTCCATGCTAGACTGCATTTAATTAATTAATCAATTGATTTTAAGTGATTTTTGGAGCGCAGAGCATTCCTTTTGTTTGTGTTTCATATTGTTTTTCAGCCTAGCCAGCTGTTTTGCTCAGCAGCCGCAATATCACCATCTCTATATTGATCACCAGTTGGTAAATTTATTATTAATTATTATTTATAGCGCCAGATATATACAGTTTGAGATTCATCTCCAGCTGTATCTATATACAAAATTTCATAGTGATGCCTGAGACGTGCATCTGGAGCTATCGGGTGAAGGCACTTTGCGACCAGCATCTTTGCTGAATTAGGCAAATCTAAATTAGGGTCTCTCGCCCTTGGATAAAAACCTTACAAATGAAAAACAGTGTAAATTGTGACTGTGTAGGAGCGCAGGACAGATGGGAAAGACGGTAACAAAACAAGTCTCAAATTAGCCTCTATATGAAATGAAAAGACATCATCATGTTTCAGAATCATTTCCCTTTAATAATGAAAAAACAAACATTCAGGATACACCGCATGCATCTGGTAGATTTATTACACCTTTCACAGCAAATACTGTACCCTTCCTAATACCTTTATTCTTACCCAACCCCTTACAAATCAAGCAAATACCAGGTGCACTTAACACAAAACTCCTCGGATCAGCTTTCCAACCATGTATGAAGATGTGCAAAACCTCAAACTGCAGAGCATTAAGCAATTTATCGTACTACATTTATTTATTGCTCAGTACCCGTCCTCATCTAGAAAGGATCGATTTCCACTTGTCGCAGACACTCTGGGGAACTAGCCACCGTCACTACAAATAAACTGACCGGCAATTGGTAATCCTGGACAATGATGTGCGCCAAACTTCTTTTTCAATTCTAAAACTATTTTGAGGGTTGGTGTGCAAGAATTACTGGATAAATTCGTTTCCAAACCAAATTAATGTAATGTTTAGATTCAGGGTTAAAAAAAAAAAAAGATCTTCTGCAAAACTATAATGCCGCATGAAAAGTCACTGCAACCAGCGAGTGCAAAACACTCAAACTATATTCTAGGTTCTCATCCTCTGGTATAGAATGTCTTACACGTCGGAATTACCAAGATGACGCCAGCAGGTGGACAGGGTTGAATGCGATACATTAGCTTTTTATCATTGAATACATTTGTTTTATCAGTTTTAATTTGTTATCGCCTCCGCTTTACATTACACGTTCACAAGAGAGGCAGTGAAAGGTCAGCGAGTGATAATCAGCACGGGTTAAGACTTAATCCGCAATGTTAACTTTATGGCGCTTGTATTCTAGACATACATCCTAGCGCTGTGCGGGAAGCAGCAGTCGGCAGGCTGGATCACAGTGAGAAGATCAGCAGCAGGGCCGTGGCCAGACTCAGAACAAGCGCCGTCATGGGAAGGGAGATGGGACTTCTGCTGTTACACAGGTTCCTTTGGCAGCAACTTATCTCGAAGTTTGAAATCTGCAGATCCTCCTTCACAGCCTTCGGAGTACACCTATCCAGGGCACGGCAGCCATATCGGGTCACACTCACAGCTAGAAGACCGCAGAGATAAAAACATTACGTGTGTGCTGTAAGTAAGTCTGGTGCACTTGTAGATTGAAAGCATTAAATACAGAGAATGATGTCATGCAAGTGGGCGGAGCCTATTTACAGAGTAACAAATAGATAATTACAACATGATGAAATGTCCGGAACGATCCCTTTGGTTCAACACATTGATTTTCTGTCTATTACAGATAAGAAAATGACTGGATAACGGTGTGGTTTTCCCAACTTCCAGCAGAAGTGTCAGGCATAGGAGTACCACCATTCTGCTTACCAAATAAAGGGCTGGAATTTATATTCTATAACATTAAAGCGCCATGGTGCGGGCGTAGAACGGTGTGCAAGGTTTTTGTTCTCCTTTCAGATTTCCCCTCTACTACCACAGTACCATAGACCGTCTAGGTGGGTAGTGCCATCTCACCCCGTTTGGGCTCCTCGCCATGTTTTTTACAACGTAATCCCGCGAATGGGATGTATATAGCGACACTTTTATATAATAAACTATACTGGGGCAGTATTAATTATGAAACATACTGCCTACTATCTATTAAACATGCGGTTGCACTATTGATTCAGATCGATGTGCATTGCGGGTAGTTACCTGGCTTGTTTCTGTGTGAGGTTATCGTGTGCAGATAATCGGGGTTATAGCAGCGCTCAATGAAGGACCCTCATGGATAATTTGATCTGTTAAACTTTATATTATGTGACTTCTACGTAAACATTGTTGTCTAAGGCAATTCCCAAGAACGTGACATGCAACACTCAGGAAGTGTAAAAGGGAAAAGGAGGAGAAGGCGGCTCATCATCAGCTGTACGAGATACGCCTAGCGAATGAGATGCACCTCCCCTATTATACATAATGATATGGTTTCATGTCAGCAGGGATCACAGTAATGCCCAGGCGTCCAACTGAATGAATGCCATGTATACAAATATTACACGCTACTAGGATATACATACCGGTTCTGCTAAGTGTCATACAGGCATCTTGATTTGATCCACAAATTTCCTTCGTCTGACACTTGTCAGCAGTGTAGTCGCATTTGTAGCACTCAAGAGCATGACCTGTACAAACATAACCAACGCGTGAGACCTGTGCAAACATATAACCAACGCGCGAGACCTGTGCAAACATATAACCAACGCGCGAAACCTGTGCAAACATAACCAACGCGCGAAACCTGTGCAAACATATAACCAACGCGCGAGACCTGTGCAAACATATAACCAACGTGCGAGACCTGTGCAAACATATAACCAACGTGCGAGACCTGTGCAAACATATAACCAACGCGCGAGACCTGTGCAAACATATAACCAACGCGTGAGACCTGTGCAAACATATAACCAACGCGTGAGACCTGTGCAAACATATGACCAACGCGTGAGACCTGTGCAAACATATAACCAACGCGCGAGACCTGCACAAACATATAACCAACGCGCGAGACCTGCTCGAACATATAACCAACGCGCGAGACCTGTTCAAACATATAACCAACGCGTGAGACCTGTACAAACATATAACCAACGCGCGAGACCTGTACAAACATATAACCAACGCGTGGGACACACATACAGAACCTGATGCAAACCAGTCAATCAGCTCCTGACTGCCATGTCACAGGCTGGGTTTGAAGAATGACAGGAGCTGGTTGGCTGGTACTTTAAAGCTGTCCACTTTATCTCCAACCAAGGTTTAGTAAATAGTCCCCTATGTAATATTATATACAGTGTACTGCATATAGAGGCGGCAACTTCAATAATGGAACTGTGAAGATGACAGGTGTATTCAATAGATGTCGGATCCTTGCCAACGGAAAGGATCCAACATCTGAGTATTCGATGAGCGGTGGATTTGGCTGTTCACGACAATGCCAATCCGACTTTTATTTCTCTTACGTCCTAGAGGATGCTGGGGTCCACATTAGTACCATGGGGTATAGACGGGTCCACCAGGAGCCATTGGCACTTTAAGAGTTTGAGAGTGTGGGCTGGCTCCTCCCTCTATGCCCCTCCTACCAGACTCAGTTTATAAAATGTGCCCAGAGGAGCCGGTCACAGCTAGGGGAGCTCTTCAGAGCCTTTCTAGAAAAGTTTATTTGCAGCGAGGGACTAAGTGGGTGAGCAGTGTCCGCCCTGTGCGGTCGGAGCCACTGTCTCTGCTTACTGGACACTGAGCGCCAGAGGGGTCGGATCGTTCTCCGCCACAGGGGACCGCTCGCCCCAGCAGCATGACGCCAACCCCTTACAGTGCTGAAGAAGTGGTGAGTGAGACACCGACCCCCCCTAGCAAGTGGGGGGCCGGTGTGAGGATGGCGGCAGCGGGGAGGGAGCGCAGTATTAACTGCGCTCCTAGGAAGGCCCAGCGGCACATGGTGCAGCGCTGTGAGGTGCGCTCTGGGCCAGCGCTTACCCCCTACACTGGTCCAGAAGACTGTCGGGGTCCACGTATCTCAGCCAGCACATTTTACCTCAGGCCAGTATAATACTTGAAGAGCGGGAAGACAGCGCCATTAAGGGGGCGGAGCTTCTCCTCAGAGTGGACCCAGCAGTGGTTCAGCGCCATTTTCCTGCCTGCACAGCGCTGAGAGGAAGAACAGGTCCCTCCACAGCAACTCCAGCTATCTGTACACGGTACCAGGGGGCTGTAGAAGGGAGGGGAGGCTGTAATAAGACTGTGTCCTATTAAGGTGCACAATCAGCGCTACAAGGGGTCTCCCTTTGGTATAAAAGTGCTGTGTGTGGGTTAGCTCCAATCTCTGTGTCTCTCTTTCCATTCTTGGGGGGGAAACTCTGGCTGCCCTCAAGTGTGTGTGTGTGTGTGTGTGTGTGTGTGTGTGTGTGTGTGTGTGTGTGTGTGTGTGTGTGTGTGTGTGTGTGTGTGTGTGTGTGTGTCTCTCTCCCAGGATGATCCCATTCCATATAATCAGGATAGCACTGGTTTAGCACAGATACCAGCGAGGGAACCTGAGTGGTTTTCCTCTATCAAATCTTGGATTTCTCCGATTTCGGACAGGGTTGCTAGTAATGAATCTGCAACCCAGGTGTTACAGAGCTCTATGGCAGTATGGCCGTTTTCTGGTACCTCAGGACGACCCGCTATATACCCCCAAACACGTGCGCTTGTGCATGTCACACAAGACGACACGGATACAGATTCTGACACCACAGACGGTGATGGGGATGTGTTGCGGGGGTCCGCATCCCTTGCAAAGGGGGTGCAATTGTTGATAGAGGCTATCAGGGATGTGTTGAATGTTGATACCACACCTGAGCAGGTTGAAGAGGCTTTTTTCACTGAAAATAAAAAAGCCTTGCTAACCGTCCCTGCGTCAAAGGAATTGAATGCTATATTTGAAAAAGCATGGGTAAACCCTGAGAAAAAATTCCAGGTGGCGTTTCCTTTTCCTGAGAAGGATAGGAAAAAAATGGGAAAACCCGCTGATTGTTGACGCATCTGTGCCCAGACTCTAAGAAGGTGGTTTTGCCTGTTCCAGGATCTACCGCCTTAAAGGAGCCGGCTGATAGAAAAATTCATAACACACTTAGATCCTAGATACGGAAGTGCAAAAGGTGTTTCTTCCGCAGGAAAAGGCGTTGGTGATACATGCAATGGTCCGGGATGTCCTGAAGCCAGCCCGGGTGTCTGTTCATCAATGCATTCACCTATTGGGAAAGATGGTGGCCTCTTAAGAGGCTCTCCAGTACGGGAAGTTCCACGCTCGGACTTCTAACTGGATCTCCTGGACAAGTGGTCGGGATCTCAAAGGCCAGGATTTCGCTCCTCTGGTGGCTCCAATTTCCCCACCTTCTGGAGGGCCGCAGGTTCGGGATTCAGGACTGGGTCCTTCTAACCACGGATGCGAGCCTCCGGGGCTGGGAAGCAGTCACTCAGGGAGTATCCTTCCAAGGACGGTGGTCAGGCCTGGAAGCCGGCCTGCCCATCAACATCCTGGAACTAAGAGCCGTCTACAACAGTCTTCTTCAGGCGGCCCCTCTTCTAAGAAATCGGGTCATTCAAGTGCAGTCGGACAACGTAACAACAGTGGCTTACATAAACCGACAAGGTGGAACGAAGAGTAGAGCGGCAATGTCAGAGGTGACAAGAATACTTCTCTGGACAGAAAAACACGCGTTGGTGCAGTCAGCCATCTTCATTCCGGGAGTAGACAACGGGGAAGCAGACTTCCTCAGCAGACATGATCTCTATCCAGGGGAGTGGGGTCTCCATCCGGAGGTGTTCAAGGAAATAACAGATCCTTGGGGCTTACCCAAATAGACATGATGGCCTCTCGTCTCAACAAGAAGCTTTGGTGTTATTGTTCCAGGTTGAGGGACCCACAGGCAGTGGCAGTTGACGCCATGGTGTCTCCGTGGGTGTTCCAGTCAGTGTACGCGTTTCCACCACTCCCACTCATCCCAAGAATCCTAAAGCTCATAAGGAGAACAAGGGTTCAAGCGATCCTCATTGCCCCAGACTGGCCAAGAAGGGCTTGGTACGTGGACCTTCTGAATCTACTGCATGAAGAGCCGAGGCCTCTTCCTCTTCGGGAGGACCTGCTGCAGCAGGGTCCGTTTGCCTATGAAGACTTACTGCGGCTACGTTTGACGGCATGGAAGTTGAGCGCCCGATACTTGCTCGGAAGGGCATTCCGAAGAAGGTTATTCCTACCCTCATACAGGCTAGGAAAGGGGTATCGTCTAAACATTACCATTGTATTTGGAAGAAATATGTCTCTTGGTGTGAATCCAAGAAGTTTCCTACAGTGGAGTTTCAACTCGGACGTTTTCTTCTCTTCCTGCAAGCAGGAGTGGATATGGGCCTGAGGTTGGGATCTGTGAAGGTCCAGATTTCTGCCCTATCCATTTTCTTTCAGAAACAATTGGCTGCCCTCCCTGAGGTTCAAACCTTTTTGAAGGGAGTTCTGCATATCCAACCTCCCTTTGTACCGCCTACGGTGCCTTGGGACCTTAACGTGGTGTTGCAGTTCCTCCAGTCGGATTGGTTTGAACCTCTACAGGGGGTATTGGTCAAATTTCTTACGTGGAAGGCGGTCACGTTGTTGGCCTTAGCTTCTGCTAGACGCTTGTCTGAATTGGGGGCTTTATCCTGTATCCACGAAGATAGAGCTGAGCTCCGGACACGTCCGCAGTTTCTTCCGAAGGTTGTGTCAGCATTTCATATCAACCAACCTATTGTGGTGCCAGTGGCTACTGACTCCTCAATTACATCAAAGTACTTGGATGTTGTAAGGGCTCTGAAGATATATGTGAAGAAAACTTCTTGTCACAGAAAATCGGACTGTTTGTCCTATATGATCCCAAGAAAATTGGGTGCCCTGCTTCCAAGCAGACTATTTCTCACTGGATTAGGTTCACTATCCAGCACGCTTATTCTGGATTGCAGTGTCCAAAATAAGGCCCACTCTACTCATAAGGTGGGGTTTTCCTGGGCAGCTGCCCGGGGTGTCTCGGCATTGCAACTTTGCAGAGCGGCTACTTGGTCTGGGTCGAACACGTTTGCAAAGTTTTACAAGTTCGATACTTTGGCCTCTGATGATCTGAAGTTCAGTCAATCAGTTCTGCAGGAGCCTCTGCGCTCTCCCTCCCGTTCTGGGAGCTTTGGTACATCCCCATGGTACTAATGTGGACCCCAGCATCCTCTAGGACGTAAGAGAAAATAGGATTTTGGTGCCTACCGGTAAATCCTTTTCTCGTAGTCCGTAGAGGATGCTGGGCGCCCGCCCAGCGCTTCGTTTTCCTACAAATGTTATTTGGTTCAGTACAACTTCGTTTTAGTTGAGTACTGCATTGTTACTTGGTAAGTAATGTTTCAGCAGTTGCTGAGTTTCAAGCAAGTTGGCTTGACGTGCCTTGTATGTGTGAGCTGGTGTGAATCTCGCCACTATCTGTGTTAAATCCTTCTCTCGAAGAGGTCCGTCTCCACGGGCACAGTTTCTAGACTGAGTCTGGTAGAAGGGGCATAGAGGGAGGAGCCAGCCCACACTCTCAAACTCTTAAAGTGCCAGTGGCTCCTGGTGGACCAGTCTATACCCCATGGTACTAATGTGGACCCCAGCATCCTCTACGGACTATGAGAAAAGGATTTACCGGTATGTACCAAAATCCTATTTAAAGTCGGATTGACATTGTCGGAAACAGGGCCAAAACCTGTCAAATTTGGCCGCGGAATCCGACAAAACACATGGGGATCCGCAGCTATTCCGACGATCCACGTGTTTTCCGACAAGTCAGAATTCCCAATTTGTCCTAAAATCTGAGGCAGGATTGAATAGGTCGGAACAGGTTCCGACCTAAAAAAGTCTTTCCGACAAGACTGCAGTTTCCAGCAAGAATTGAACACAATATCTTACACACAGAAAACACTTTTACCTAAACTCTATTAAAGGTTCTGGTAAAACATAAAATTTTATACTTACAGTAATTCTGATACAATATTAGGGGAGGTTGTTGGTAGACAGTTAAAAGGTGGACAGTCAATAGGTCGACACCATAGACTTGACAGCGTCAAAAGGTCGACAGGGTCAATAGGGTTTTTAGGTTTTCTTTTTACGACTTTTTCCTTATTTACTATCCATGCCACATACTATTACCTTCAGTAACCTTGTTGCGAGTGAAGCGTGCTCGCGAGGGAACGCATTTCCCCAAATTTTGCTTATAATAAAAAATAAAAAAAGGGTTTAAAAATGCAAAATAACAAATAGTTTTTTGTGTCGACCTTTGACCCTATGGTGTAGACCAAATGACTGTCTATCTTTATAGTGTCTAACTTCTGTACCACACCCCAATATTAGAGTAATTCCACAAAGATAGAAACATTCCCTGGAAGGTTCAGCAGCAAAAATAGGATTTTAATACCTACCGGTAAATCCTTTTCTCGTAGTCCATAAGGGATATTGGGGGAAACTAGTACGATGGGGTATATCCAAAGGAGCCAGTGGACTTTAAACTTTCTTCACTGGGTGTGCTGGCTCCTCCCCTCTATGCCCCTCCCACAGGCAGTTATAGGTAAAAAAACGTGCCTGAAGGAGAAAGGACATATATGAGATAAGGAAATATGATAACAATGAGTGGCGAGATTTACACACCAGCCACCACTAACATACAACTACCAGCAACGGCTGGTAACAACAACAGCAACAGCTGAATAGGTAACCACAGAAGAGAGAACCTGCAGAAAAAAAGTCAACCCACTGAGGTTGAGGCGGGCGCCCAATATCCCTTATGGACTACGAGAAAAGGATTTACCGGTAGGTATTAAATTCCCATTTTTGCTAGCATCCATAAGGGATATTGGGGGAACTAGTACGATGGGGACGTCCCAAAGCTTCAAAAACGGGCGGGAACGTGCAGAGACTTCTGGAGCACCGCCTGCCCAAACTGGGTATCCTCTTTGGCCAGGGCATCAAATTTGTAGAATTTCACAAACGTGTTCTTCCCTGACCAGGTAGCAGCTCAGCATAGTTGCAAAGCCGAGACACCATGGGCAGCCACCCAGGAAGAGCCCACTGATCTTGTAGAGTGGGCCTTCAGAGACTGTGGAACAGGTAAGGCTGCCGACACATAGGCCTGTTGGATAGTAAGCCGAATCCAATGAGCAATGGACTACTTAGAAGCAGGACAACCCTTTTTCTGCACATCATACAGCACAAATCCGTTTTTCTGACCCGAGCTGTGCGCTTGACATAGATCTTCAAGGCCCGCACAGCATCCAATGCCGGAGGAGAAGTGTCAGAGCTGGACGGATTTTCAATAGGTTGATTCAGATGAAATGCGGAGACAACCTTCGGCAAGAACTGCTGTCTAGTCCGGAGCTCCGCTCTGTCCTCGTAAAAGACCAAGTAGGGACTTTTACACGATAAGGCCCCCAATTCTGATGCACGTCGAGCAGAAGACAGGGCCAGTGACATCACTGTCTTCCACGTGAGGTACTTGTCTTCTACAGTCATCGGAGGTTCAACCCTGGAGGACTGTAGAAATTTCAACACTACATCCAAATCCCAGGGTGCCGTAGGCGGCACAAAGGGAGGTTGTATGTGGAGTACCCCTTGCAAGAAGGTCTGAACTTCTGCCAATACTGCCAATTTCTTCTGAAAAAAAAATGGAGAGAGCTGAAATCTGGACTTTAATGGAACCCAGATGTAAGCCCTTATCCGCACCAGCCTGCAGGAAACATAGGAAACGTCCAAAGTGAAACTCTGCAGGCGGAAACGTGCATTCCTCGCACCAAGAGACATATCTCCTCCAGATATGATGATAGTGTTTCGACGTCACAGGTTTCCTGGCCTAGACCATGGTTGCAATAACCTTTTTGAAAAAGGCCCTTGTGAGCTAGGATGTTCCGCTCAACCTCCAAACGAAGTCACTGAAAGTCCAGAAGATCCGCGTACCGCGCCCTCCGAAGCCAATCCGGGGCAATCAGAATTGCCTGGGCACCTTGATTCCCGATTCGCCTCAGCACTCTTGGGAGCAATGGGATCGGAGGAAATGGGTAGACCAGCCAGTACGGCCAAGGAGACGCCAGTGCATCCACTGCCCTCGCCTGAGGGTCCCTGGTCCGTGAGCAATACCAGGGAAGTTTCTTGTTGAGACGAGAAGCCATCATGTCTATTTGTGGGCAATCCCACCGTTCGATGATCTGCTGGAACACCAGAGGGTGGAGACCCCACTCCCCCAGGTGGAGATCAAGATGACTCAGGAAGTCCGCCTCCCAGTTGTCCACACCCGGAATGAAGATTGCTGACATGGCTCTTGAATTTCTTGCCGCCAAGAGGAGTATCTTTGACACCTCTCACTTGCAGGCTCTGCTTTTTGTTCCTCCTTGTCGATTGATCTACGCCACCGCCGTGGCGTTGTCCGACTGTACCTCCTTGAGTAGAGGAGACGCTTGAAGTAGAGCACTCTAGATCGCCCAAAGTTCTAGAATGTTGATTGGAAGGAGGCTTTCATGGGAAGACCACCTGCCCTGAAACTGCATCCTTGGGTGACAGCTCCACATCCTCGCAGACTCGCATCCGTCGTGAGGAGGGTCCAATCCTGAATTTTGAAACTCCTGCCCTCCAGGAGATTGGAGGACTGAAGTCACCACAGGAGGGAAATCCTGGACTGAGGCGACAGCCGAATTATCCAGTGCATCTGGAGAGGTGATCCGGACCACTTGCTCAGGAGATCCAAATGAAATGTTCTGGCATTGAACCTCCCATATTAGATCGCCTTGTATGAGGTGACCATCTTCCCCAACAATCTGATGCAAAGATGGATGGAAACTTGAGCAGGTCGGAGCACCATGTGGACCATCTCCTGAAGTGTTCTCGCCTTGTCCTCTGGTAGAAACACCTTCTGTGCCACAGTATCCAGCAACATCCCCAGGAACAGGAGCCTCTGAGTTGGCTCCATGTGGGACTTCTGTAAGTTGAGGATCCACCCATGGTCGGACAGAAGACGGATGGTGCGGTCGATATGCAGCAACAAAAGTTCCCTGGATCTTGCCTTTATCAGGAGATCGTCTAGATAAGGCACCACATTTATCCCTTGGATCCAGTTGAAGCATCATCTCCGCCATCACCTTCGTGAATACCCGCGGTGCTGTTGACAGGCTGAAGGTTACTGCCTGGAACTGGAAGTGATCGTCCAGCAGGGCAAACCGCAGGTATGCCGGATGAGGAGACCAAATCGGAATGTGGAGATAGGCGTCCTTGATATCCTGTCAGGACCGAGTGTTTTTGTGAATCCGTTAACCCTGGACCAACCAAAGGTGTAGGTGCTGGGGTATGATGAAAGCAGGGAGGACGAAGAAAGTTCCGTTTCATATATTTATTAAAAGGCAACAATTCCAGTAAGGAGTTAAATGACAAGTTATTAATCACCATATAAATATACTGACGTATTGCATAGAGTGGTAGAATGATAAGCAGGAACAGTCTTAAAGATACATTGAGGAAATGTTCATAAAACTGAGTTTTAAACAGGCTTGTGAATGAATTATGAATTGTCCAAAAGAAACAATGATTGATGTCAGACTGTAAAGAGAGTGTTTAACTGGATATTGCAGACATAAATGAGTAACTGTAGAGACTTGTACTGAAGCTTAAAGATTAAACTGAGAGGCTGTGAAGAATTGTCCTTGATTGCAGCAACACAGAAAATACAGTACTGAAATGGGTTACTTGCGAGTTCTGAAGATAACACAGCACCGTGAAACTGCAGCAGACGACAATGGTGATGAATGGGTTAAGTTTAGAGCAGAACAAACGAACAGCTGATTTTAGTAGAATCCTCCAAAGGCTGTGTGATTGAAGCAGGCAGACAGGGTAACCTCTCACAAGACTCTGGAAATCCACTTGTTTGCCACTGGGAGATCGATTGACTGACAGCACAGCAGGGAGCTGGTGGATCTTTAGCAGTGAAGGCTGCAGGCAGACCTCTGGGAGCGGAGGCGATATCTGGACCACGGGAATCACACGGGAATGCACGGAGAGAGCACAGAGCTAGGGCATAGAATAGATACAACAAAGCACTGGCTCAGAGTAACATAATCCCAGCCTACTTAAAGGCAGCACCAGCACGGGATTGGCTAACACTTACCCACAGGTGTTTCACAAGTGCTCTCTGGTGCTCATTTGGTCTCCAACATGGCCGCCTCCTATACTGCAGACACACAGCGGTGCCTTTGGCCATTTGGTCCCCGCACTCCCAGATCCTGCATCACCTGTGCCACTGACCACGCCGCGTCTCCACACGGCCGCACAGCACCGCAAGCAACCGCACCGGCAACGGATGGACCCCAGAACCCGCAGAGGTGAGAGATCGGTTCGTGACATATCCAAGGTAACCATAAATTCCTGGTCTTCCAGGCCCGCAGTTACTGCATGCAGGGATTACATCTTGAACACCTTTAAATTAAGAGTAAAGGCTTTCAGATTCAGAATGGGTCTGACCGAACAGTCTGGCTTCGGCACCACAAACAGGTTTGAGTAAAACCCCTTTCTGCGTTGCTGTAGAGATACTGGAACAGTGACGTGGGATTGGACCAATTTTTGGATAGTCTGTTGAAAGTAATTTGCATATCCTCCAAAGCTGGTAAGCTTCATCTGAAAAATCGTTGGGGGGAGGGTATGGAGTACTGTCGAACTTCAGCTTGTAGCCCTGAGAAATGAGCTCCCTGACCCAGGCATTCTGGCAGACGCGGCTGAAGTGACGCAGTCGAGATCCCCTCGGGGTGGGTTGGCAACGTCACGCCGAGGCTTTAGTGGAAGCAGAACTGGTGGACTGTTCCTGAGGACTGGTACTTGCAGGTTTCCTGGACTTACCTCTGGTACCTCTAGCCGCATTGGAGGCACCTCTGGCCTTTGATCGAATGTGCAAGACCGAAAGTACTGGACAGACGGTCCCGGATAGGAATGTTTCGCCAGCGGAGCCCCAGAGGGGAGAAATGTGGATTTCTCGGCAGTAACCTTGGAAATCCAGGCATCCAACTCAACCCCAAAAATCCATTCCCCAAAAAAGGGGAGGGACTCCACATTAAGTTTGGATTCTGCGTCTGCAATCCACTGACGCAACCACAATGCCCTGTGCGCCGACGCCGCCATGGCCAACGTCTGAGCATTGATGTTCTCCATCTCCTTGAGGGAATCACAGAGGACACGAGTAGTGTCCTGAATGTATTTCAGGAGGATAACTAAGGGCATATCCAACGAGAGGCTCCCCAGAATTTGCATGGCCCAAGAATGAATGGCATGGGTCAACCAGCAACCCGCAATGACCGGTCTTTGGGAAAGGCCTGCTGCAGTGTATATAGATATTAGGGTAGTTTCTATTGTTCTATCCCCAGGATCCTTCAGGGTAAAGGAGCCTGGGGCAGGCAGCACCGCCTTTTCAGACAGGCGAAAGACAGAGACATCCACCCCAGGGAGTTCCTCGCCAAATTTTCTACCTTGAGGAGCAAATGGGAAAGTGCGCAAAGTGCATCTGCCCTAGCAGCTAAATCTGCAACAGCCTTTTGTAGTAGCTGAGACTTCTGCACATTAGCAGTGAGCTGGGATGACATATCAGACATCATACTTTTAAGAGACCCTAGCCAGTGGGCTCTGTGCCCTTTCCCCCAACCTTTTCACTAATTTGTGAAGATTGACTACATTGCTCACAGAAAACAGAGTCATTACCCAATGGAAAGAATCTGGTGTGACTTCTACCCCTTTCACATCGCACAAATAAGCCATTGTCGACCCGGCATATTGGCGTGTCGACACAGGTCAGTGTGCGATGTGAAAGCGCCAAGTCCAAATTCCCGGGTCGTCTGACCCGGTAATTCAACCCGGGTTATAAGCAGTGTTGAATACCGGGTCAGCGGCTGCGTAAATAGATTACTAGATAGGGAGAGGCGGTACGGAGATGAGCTCATCTCCCAGCGCCGCCTCCACCTCCGCTGCCGGCTCCACCCCCCGCTGCTATGGCAACCGACCCGGCATATTGCCGGGTCAGACAGCCAGCCAAAAGGGGTAGGAGAGGACCCGTTTACAATTCCCGGGTAGGATCCAGTATTGGAGATGTGAAAGGGGTAATACACTGCACAGCTTGTGCTTACCCATATTCACAGTAAGTACAAACACATACACTTACACACAGATAGTTATAAAGGAAACCTGCTTTTCCTACTGTGATAGGAGATACACAGAGAGGGAGAAATACCAGCACACCCAGTGAAGAAATTTAAAGTGCACTGGCTCCTTTGGACCGTGTCTATACCCCATCGTACTAGTTTCCCCCAATATCCCTTATGGATGCTAGAAAAATAGAAAAACAAATCAAGTGGGAATTATTTTTATTTTTTTTAAGAAATAAATAAAAATTAAGAAATCAAAAACATAAATCTAGAAATACAGAAAAGCAATGTTACCTGTTGCACACAGTGTGAGCAAAACAAGGGCCAGAGAAAGGGCGACACTTCCAGTACTGTTCATGGTTCCTAAACAGAAGTGGCATGTCAGAGACAGTTCTAATAGATCTAACAGTAAGTTTAACATTGAACTATTTATTATAGGTAGAAAATGGGCGTGTTCTCTCCAGCGTTAGGGCTTCTCCCATCTACTAAAGACCCCACCAGAGAGACTTCACTATACACCAGCAAAAAATGGGTTACACACGCACAGTGGCATGCAGGGCTGACTGCCAAGATTCCCGTTACCGCTGACCAGGCCGCATCTCTAGCAGATCTCAGCTGCCAGCCCGCATCACACCTTACTGCCACCAGACAGTATCTATTCTTACCGCCACCAGCCCGCATCTGTCTTACTGCCACCAGACAGTATCTATTCCTACCACCACCAGCCCGAATCTACCCTTACCGCCACCAGAGTGTATCTATTCTTACCGCCACCAGCCCCATCTCCTCTTACTGCCACCAGCCCGCATCTCCCCATACTGACACCACACAGTTTCTATTCTTACCGCCACCAGACAGTATCCATTCTTACCGCGACCAGCACCCATCTCCTCTTACCGCCACCAGCCCCCATCTCCTCTTACCGCCACCAGCCAGCATCTCCCCTTACTGTCACCAGCCAGTATCTCCTCTTACCGCCACCAGACAGTATCTATTCTTACCGCCACCAGCCCCCATCCCCTCTTACCGCCACCAGCCCCCACCTCCCCTTACTGCCACCAGACAGTATCTATTCATACCGCCACCAGCCCGCATCTCCTCTTACTGCCACCAGCCAGCATATCCCCTTACTGTCAGCAGCCAGTATCTCCTCTTACCGCCACCAGACAGTATCTATTCTTACCGCCACCAGCCCCCATCTCCCCTTACTGCCACCAGACAGTATCTATTCTTACCATCACCAGCCCGAATCTACCCTTACCGCCACCAGACAGTATCTATTCTTACCGCCACCAGACAGTATCTATTCTTACTGCCACCAGCCCCCATCTCCTCTTACTGCCACCAGACAGTATCTATTCTTACCGCCCCCAGCCCGCATCTCCTCTTACTGCCACCAGAGTATCTATTCTTACAGCCACCAGCCCTCGTCTCCTCTTACTGCCACCAGACAGTATCTATTCTTACCGCCACCAGCCCGCATCTCCTCTTACTGCCACCAGAGTATCTATTCTTACCGCCACCAGCCCCCATCCCCTCTTACCGCCACCAGCCCCCACCTCCCCTTACTGCCACCAGACAGTATCTATTCATACCGCCACCAGCCCGCATCTCCTCTTACTGCCACCAGCCAGCATATCCCCTTACTGTCACCAGCCAGTATCTCCTCTTACCGCCACCAGACAGTATCTATTCTTACCGCCACCAGACAGTATCTATTCTTACCGCCACCAGCCCGCATCTCCCCTTTCCGCCACCAGACAGTATCTATTCTTACCGCCACCAGCCTGCATCTCCTCTTACCGCCACCAGACAGTATCTATTCTTACCGCCACCAGCCCCCATCCCCTCTTACCGCCACCAGCCCCCACCTCCCCTTACTGCCACCAGACAGTATCTATTCATACCGCCACCAGTCCGCATCTCCTCTTACTGTCACCAGCCAGTATCTCCTCTTACCGCCACCAGCCCCATCTCCTCTTACCGCCACCAGCCCCCATCTCCCCTTACTGCCACCAGACAGTATCTATTCTTACCATCACCAGCCCGAATCTACCCTTACCGTCACCAGACAGTATCTATTCTTACCGCCACCAGACAGTATCTATTCTTACCGCCACCAGCCCCCATCTCCTCTTACTGCCACCAGACAGTATCTATTCTTACCGCCACCAGCCCGCATCTCCTCTTACCGCCACCAGAGTATCTATTCTTACAGCCACCAGCCCTCGTCTCCTCTTACTGCCACCAGACAGTATCTATTCTTACCGCCACCAGCCCGCATCTCCCCTTACCGCCACCAGACAGTATCTATTCTTACCGCCACCAGCCCGCATCTCCTCTTACTGTCAGACAGTATCTATTCCTACCACCACCAGCCCGAATCTACCCTTACCGCCACCAGCCCTATCTCCTCTTACCGCCACCAGCCCGCATCTCCCCATACTGCCACCACAGTTTCTATTCTTACCGCCACCAGACAGTATTTATTCTTACCGCGACCAGCCCCCATCTCCTCTTACCGCCACCAGCCAGCATCTCCCCTTACCGTCACCAGCCAGTATCTCCTCTTACCGCCACCAGACAGTATCTATTCTTACCGCCACCAGCCCCATCTCCTCTTACCTCCACCAGCCCCCATCTCCCCTTACTGCCACCAGACAGTATCTATTCTTACCATCACCAGCCCGAATCTCCCCTTACCGCCACCAGACAGTATCTATTCTTACCGCCACCAGACAGTATCTATTCTTACCGCGCGACCAGCCCCCATCTCCTCTTACCGCCACCAGCCCCCATCTCTCCATACTTCCATACTGTCACCAGCCAGTATCTCCTCTTACCGCCACCAGACAGTATCTATTCTTACCGCCACCAGACAGTATCTATTCTTACCGCCACCAGCCCCCATCCCCTCTTACCGCCACCAGCCCCTATCTCCTCTTACTGCCACCAGCCCGCATCTCCCCATACTGCCACCACACAGTATCTATTCTTACCGCCACCAGACAGTATCTATTCTTACCGCGACCAGCCCCCATCTCCTCTTACCGCCACCAGCCAGCATCTCCCCTTACCGCCACCAGACAGTATCTATTCTTACCGCCACCAGCCCCCATCTCCTCTTACCGCCACCAGCCTGCATCTCCCCTTACTGCCACCAGACAGTATCTATTCTTACCGCCACCAGCCCGAATCTACCCTTACCGCCACCGGACAGTATCTATTCCTACCACCACCAGCCCGAATCTACCCTTACCGTCACCAGCCCGTATCTATTCTTACCGCCACCAGACAGTATCTATTCTTACCGCCACCAGACAGTATCTATTCTTACCGCCACCAGACAGTATCTATTTTTACCGCCACCAGACAGTATCTATTCTTACCGCCACCAGACAGTATCTATTTTTACCGCCACCAGACAGTATCTATTCTTACCATCACCAGCCCCCATCTACTCTTACCGCCACCAGCCTGCATCTCCCCTTACTGCCACCAGACAGCATCTATTCTTACCACCACCAGCCCCCATCTCCTCTTACTGCCACCAGACAGTATCTATTCTTACTGCCACCAGCCCCATCTCCTCTTCCTGCCACCAGCCCGTATCTCCCATTACTGCCACCAGCCCGCATCTCCTCTTAGTGTATGACATTTCCCCGTTCCTTCCCATGTGTGATCTCACACAGTGTATGTCACGTGATATCGGTGCCCCGCCCACAGGGAGAAGTTACCCAGTTCCTTCCCATGCGAGATCTCTCACCGTGTATGTCATGTAATATTGATGACCCGCCCCTGGGGAGGAGGCATTTCCCCATTCCTTCCCATATGAAGGAACAGGGAACTATCCATCGGCTGGCTGCGGTAGGGCATACACTGCCCAATGCGGCCGACATGACGCTATGAAAATTTCGCATCGGAAGATCCAGCATGCCCGACCTAACAATATTTTTGGGTCGGCTGTCCATACATGCTGCAATTATCTGACTTGATCTGCTGATATCGGGTTGATCGGCCAGATAATGGTAGCGTGTATGCCCAGCATTTGTAATTAAACATCGAACAACCTTAACAATGCACGGGAGCTCTAAATTGTGAGTCAATAACCGCAATGTCTGACATTCAACATCAGTGTCAGAGACAAACAGGAGGAGTTCCATCAGCTAAAGATGCTAGACTGGACAACAGCATTAAATGGATTTATGCCTGAAGGGTCCATCTAATCTGGGGTGATAAGAAGTGGACATATGGGAGCCAAACTGAGAACAACGTGTCAGCTCTACCCTCCTTATCTATGCACATTTCCATCCAACCCATGTACAAAAGGTGAGAGCTGGGGTGACCGTGGAATCTGGGAAAACCGCTGGGAAAGTATAGTAATTTTATGCAGCTGGAACTTTTTTAACCTAAAAGGATTTTAGTCTCATAGGTCAAAGTAGAATAATAGGGGAGGGCAGATATTCCATAGCACCCAAAGGGGAAGCCTAGGGCGCACAGTGTGGAGCGGCGGGCGCACAGTGTGGAGCGGCGGGCGCACAGTGTGGAGCAGCGTGGTTGCAGTGTCAGGCTTTGTTGTATGTACAGCAATGAGCTTTGTCCAGTGTGCGGGTCGTGTTTCGCAGACAGCGAGCATGACCCTCCACTGGCTGCATGGGGTAGCTGGTGGCGGGGTTGCAGGAGGGAGGGGTCCCCGGCGTGGGGTGCGGGTGTAAGGCAGGGTGTGGGGGTCTGTGTGTGGCTGGTGAAAGGAGCCGCTCGTCTGCGCTGCGGATGTCAGCTGCCAGCCATTGTGTCTCTACTGAGAGGAGCATGGTGCTGGTAGTGGCAGGGTTCTCCGTGTGAGCAGCAATGGGGTTTGGGCAGTGTGAGGGTCGTGTGCCGTTGTGCATACGGTGTGTTCCGGGTCAGCATGACCCCGCACTGGCTGGATGTGTTAGCTGGTAACAGGGTTGCAGGAGGGAAGGGTCCCCGGCGTGGGGTATGGGTGCAGGTCGGGGTGTGGGTGTATAGTGTGTTGCCGGGCAAGGTGCGGCGTCCATCCAGTTGGTTTTTGCACGTGTCCTTTTGGCTGTATTCCCTCCCTGCTGATGGTGGCAGGATTCTGTACCTGCTGCTCCCGCTGACCACCTCTTAAAAACTGTAGGTAGTGTTCTACTGGCACAGGCCATGGTGTGTTTCCCTGCAGATGCAGCTGACTCCGCCCAGTGCTGTGACTCCACCCAGCGTTAGAGACCCAGGCACAGAGTCACAGATCTGGGCTAATATACAGGAGACGTTTTAAACAAAACACACTTTTTTTGGAGTCAAAATATTTTAATTCGGAAACAGTAAAAATTTTATATAAAAAAAAAAACATTTTTGATTGTGAAGTGGTCAAACATTAAATATTATTGTTTATTTGCTGTTATTTACATACCTTACTTTAAGGAATTATGTGTAAAGATTTGTTTCAATATGTATACAAATGGAGCAGAATTTGCAAAACTTGAAAATAAAAAGATGGTGTTGCTGTTCTTTAACATATGTTTGTGTGTGTAGCGCACAAATAAAAAAATAAAAAAAATGTATGTGGGTATGCTATGTTTAAAAAAAAAACTGTTCGGAAGCTAAATCTCATTCAGCAGATACTACTGGGCAAAATGCTTGTAAAGGTTATTTTACATTTGCTTCTATCACATAGTGTAGTTGTCAAACCTCGATTGTTAGTAAGTGTAAACACAAATCGGTTAGTAACATATATTTTCACAATCAACATGTGTTGCAGAGTTACACAATACCTTACATGTTTCTAAGTTCCAATACAGCTGAATGAAGTGATTTGTGGTCTGAGGTGTGAGGTGTATCACCTGGGTGTAATGAAGCAATGATTGCAGTATACATGCAGTCTACAACTGAGGTCAATTTGTGACCTGTAGTCGCTCAGAAACTGCACACCATAAATGTGCGATCTGTTGTAAAAATTGCGAATGCACCACCCACCGCCCATCAGCATACGCCCACAACACGCCCCGCAACACGCCCCTGATCGTAGTTATTTGCGAGTCCAGCCCTTTAGTACGCCCCCTACACGCCTACTTTTTGTAGTGCATACGCAGTTTTTGCTAACAGGTGCATGTATCCATACTCATTATTTCCTTTGTTCACACTGGCTGAATAACGCATTTACTTTGTGCTACATGTAAAATTCTATAAGCATATAACTGTGAGCTATCCATTTGGAAGTTATCTTGCAGCTGTACACCTCAGTGTACACTTTGAACTCTGCACAATCCGGGACACCTTTAGTAATATCGGTAAATGAGCTTTTAATATTTGCTTCTAATTGGTGCCATTATCACATATCAGGTGTTTAGCCACATCGCATTGTTCATTAATATTATTGTGATGTTTTAATATTCTATCATACCCCCGGGAGGTTGCTATATTGTATTTTATGTACATTAAATAAATGTTTCTTATTATATGATTGTCAAGCGCCACTTGGTTTTTTTTGTTTGATACTTTTGTGTGATAAGGGATTGGCAATTCCCTTTTACAAGAGGCTGCTGACAATCACATTGCAGTTTCACTCACCAGAGCGCATAGTGCCCTTTTTTTCAGTTTTTGCTAAGTCTCAGAAATTGTTTTTTTCCCCTCAGTTTTTGCTATTTAAGTTGCAGAATTTGCGTTTTTACACTTTTTGCTAATGTTGACGATTTGCGATCCTTGCTGAATTAGGCCCTAATGTATTAACTTTTTACTGAGTGTTGGAGCAATGTGCGGCCCTCTTGATGATCAGGGGCCCCCCAATGTGGCCCTCGAGGTGCATCAGATTGCCCATTGTCGGTTTACATACTGCACATACAAAAATAAGCCAAACTATTACACAATCACAGCAAACGTTACCTCTCAGCAATAATTAGAGATACTTCTCTAACCACCCTGAAAGTAATCCCACTGAAGACGGTCTCTTTTTTACGAATAGACCTAATTATATTATAATATATATATATATATATATATATATATTGTTGAAGTAAAAAAAAATGATATAAAGAGAACATACAAACTACACACATTATGAGTCGCTATACTTGCAAATACGCGCAGCGAGCACAGCAATATATGGTAACACACGCATTTACACAGACATGCCACAGAGATGGATTCGACACTTCTCATACAGTACATAATTATAACAATATCAAGCGCCAGACATCATGATGATTTAAAATGATATATAATGAAGTAATGTCATGTATGTGTATTATTTGAACGAAACCAGATAGACCGGTCATGTTTACTATTGAAGCAACCAGATTGATGTGTAGATTCATTTGATGCTTGTTGTGAGGTTGTGGGACATTGCAGCGGATAATTATGATTACATGTATGAAAGCTAAAAATCACTCTTATTAGGACAGTGGACAGGAAGCTCAGGCCAGCCCTTTGGATGTCTTCAAGGCTGAACCTGATTACCATATACAAAGGGACTGGTGACTCATCATGAATGAGAGAGAGTCCTCTCCCCCAAACTAGATAACACATTGCTGATCACACAGGAAGGCAGTTCCTGTTTTTGGTCTCAGAGGTAGATGGAGTCCCAGCATTACTTTACAGAGAGAGAGAGAGAGTGATATGGAAAGACGAATTTATATAACTTAAGGATAATGGTATTGTATGCTGGCATGTAACTGTAACTATATGTATTAACTGCTTACTGTGTGAGTTGTAATCATGTAATTATAGGTATACTGTACATTGTAATATATATTGAATCCATATCCTTTTAATAACAAATCTATACATCAATGAGCTTTGGAACTCAGATAATGTGTGGGTGTATTGTTTTCTCTTATGGGATGCAGTGTTTTGCTATGTATAGTGCACATTCATGGCACATGGTAATAAGATGTGCAGACGTTTACAATATATATTAGAGCGGGTATTTTAAATATTTGTGAGGAAACAATTTGGCATTCACACATGAGGGCTCTTACGGGATATCAGGGTCTTAATGATGCACTGTACATTACAAACGCGGCTGTAATTGACCGGCTCCGATGGACGCATCGCGAAGCTGATGAAAATAACATCCACGTTAATGTATTGTTGTGTTATCAGTAAGCCAATGATATGAAATTTCAAGGGACAATGCGTTTCTCATAATATTTAAGATGCTAAAATGTATTTTTATTGTTTCAAAACAAGGTTCAAATAAGTCATATTGTGTTTGATTCAGATTGGATTGTTTATCTGTTAAGTAGGTTTAAAAGTTGCTGCATAGCCTTGATATAGTTTTTTTTGTTGTTTTTTTTGTTTTAACTCAGGCCTAAAATAACTTCTGGTGCTTGTATGGTGTGTGATTTCTTTGTGACAAAGGAAGCCGCATGGTCTGTCCTCCATTTTGGACTAACCACATGGTCTGTCCACCATTTTGTGTAATCCTCATGGATGTGGAAGGGGGGAGGAGCAGTGGCCATCTTAGGAAGGTCATTTTCTAAATAGCTGATTTTCACTCTGCTCAGAACAATCAGCTTTCCTTGGTCACATCAAACACCATTTATGAGTTACCAATGCATTTATTTAACCCATGCCATAGTCAATTACAAATAGTTTCAATTGGGCCTAGTGAGAGTTAATAGTGAGATGAATACTTGATTTAAGAATTACACACAAATATAAACAAAGTTTTTTTTCTTTTTCCTCCAGGATTTAGTTAAATCTGCTTGCTAGTTTGGGATAGCCATTGAAATGTTAATTAACCTGTCCCACTACCCTCTTGAACAGGTATATGAACCTCTGTTGATATGCAAATTAGAAGCACTGAATCGGTAAATGAGTCTCATAGGAGACCAGTGAATGGTACATATATATAATATTATTATAATTATGTGTATATTTATATCAGTGTATGTTCTGCAAGATAGCTATCCAATCTGAATCATCATTTAAATTATTGATTATTGCTAGAGTCATTATAGATCTGTGTGAAATAGGATACATTTGTGGCTATATAGTTAAAACTGAAATAACAGTATTTTAAGGAAATAAGCGTAAAGACACAAACGCAGGTCTGCATAAAAGTTTATACAGAACAAGTTGTGTCTAGTGGGGAATAGTAGTTAGTATTGCTCACATTTATAGAAGCTGTGTGATTTGTTTTATTGCGGACGCAGGGTTTTGTACACGTGTCTCGGACAAAGTAAAGGACTGCGCACGCAGCGTAAGGGACACGCACGGTCGCATGTTTACACAAAGTGCGTAAGAATGCGGGCGCTAAGTACAAATTATACAATAGTGTCGTTTAGTTCAAAGGTGGGATAGTAGACATGTAATACAATAGCACATAACTATCAGATTTCAAAAGGAGGTTACTCTAAATTTAGTTTAAAAACTGTATTGCCTCTGGGGTAAAGCTGCCTATCTGAATGAATTAAAATTTTCTGTACAGAAAAACCAAAGTGTATTTGAGTGAGTGAAAGCGGACAGAGTGGAACTGAACCGAGAAACTGAAGTGGTCTGAAGTGGTAACACCGGGTTAGTAGAGGCCCGGCGGCGTAGGGTTCGCTACCCTGCGTGATTAGAACTGATGTGGTCTGGAGTGGTCTAGGCTAGGTGGTCTACAGCAATCGTAGGGCATATAGAAAACTAGTATCTATAGGCTGTGCTATTGCATCGCATGTCCGTGTGTTCTGCACAGCAAACGTGATACTATTGTGTCATATGCGCTGTGGGAGAGCATACGCAGACGTGATTGCATAGACAAAAGGGGTTTTTCTTTGACAACGTCGGGAAATCTCCCTGGTGGGCTTCACTGGAAAGGGTGAAGGATAGTTATCTAATTTCTCTATATTTCACCCTACAAACAATTCCAGTTGAAAGATACCGAAAAGGAATTTTTCGCTGCCTCTCTCAGGAAAATATTCCAAACAGAACTTCCACCGAAAGACGGTGTTGTAAGGTCTGATAGGAGCCCTAAGTTGGGTACATTGCCTTCGCTATCGACAGTGTATGGTAGTACTGGCCAACGTGGGCGTGAGCGGGTGAAAAGCGCTCGGAGAACTTTCACCGTCACCTTATATTGAGTATTTTGGTGTTTGTGGGAAAAGGCCCACAATTATGGGAGCCAGTTGCTCAAGTAAGGGACGTTTAACCAGGGTTCAGGTTGAAGAGCCGCAGCGAAGTTTAAAGAAAAAAGTATTATGTAGCTTCGGAACCACTCCCAGATCTTCACTTAACGAATCACCCTCTTCGAAATTTGTTTTTGTTTTGGTATTTGTGTTTTTTGGTTGATTTTGGAAGACAACCTCATGTCATGATTGATCCGCACAATGATCAGAAATACACCAATGAGGTGACAGTACAGTACCTTAATGAGATGAGCCAGCATTTGAGAACTTGACAAAAGAACTTGAAACTGTTGATTGCTGGTATGCCAAATACTAATTATCTTGATTGTGAACCAAGAGACTGTGTGATTGTTCTTACGCTCAGGTTGCCTAATAGACAGGTGGGAAGGACCACACCAAGTTTTGGTGACAGCACTATCCCAGTGAAAGTAGCCGAAAGAGAGACTTGGGTCCACTCGTCCCACTGCAAGAAGGTCGCTGATCCGGAGAGAACTCGTGACAAAGTAGTTTATTGCTCACATTCATCGAGTTTGTGTAGTTTGGTAACTGTGTGTTCCAAGTGAACTGTGTGTTCCAAGTGAACTGTGTGCTCCAAGTGAACTGTGTGTTCCAAGTGAACTGTGTGTTCAAAGAGCAAGGTGGAGAGCAAAGTGAACTGTGTGTTTCAAGTGAACTGTGTGTTCAAAGAGCAAGGCAAAGAGAACCTCGTATCACTAGAGACTCTGTCCGTGAAGACTGAGAGGCGACACTGTTGAACACTACCTGAGCGTACTAAAGGATTGCAGAAAGACCAGTCATTGTAATTGATTTGTTATTAACAAGAGTTGTTTTATTCTATTTCTCTTTTCTCTCTTTCCCACTGACAAACATTTTCTTTCAGGATTTTCTATTTTAGCGAGGTTTTTTTTATGAGGAGTCGAGTGTGGTACTGGAACTGGTTCTGTAGGAAGGAGTGATCTCCTTATAGGATCCCAGGATTAGCCGATCAGTTTGTTAAAGTCAGAGAAAAATCAAAGGTCTAGTAGTTATGGAGTTCAGAGGTAATCAGGAACAGTCGACAATGGCTATTCACACATTGCAGATAAAGAGCTCATTAATATATGTGGAAGAAAGGTTTATGAGTGGCTCTCCCCGAACTCCAAAGGTTTATGTTATTTAGGAAGGACACTACTTATATCCCTTGTTCAATGATTAAACAGACCTAGCATACGTTCCAGAAATGGAAATAATGTTCAGAAAATGATAGGAATATGTAGATCATGAAAATGTTATAGGTCACTGTCACGATTTGTTTGAGTCTTCTTCATCTACCCAGCAGAACCTCAATTGAATCCAAACATCAGTGTACAAAGACGTAGGTACATGTATGTGTGAAATGTTCGTCGCAAATCAGACATTATAGGCCAAAGCACTGTCCCAGCATACTCTATAGGTTGAATGTTGTCCCACACCCAACCAGTGGTCCCGTGACCGCCGAGTGCATATAGAGGATATCTCGTCCTCCTCCCTGTCTTCCCCAAATATAGTCAAGTGTGTGATTTGCGAAATGCACACATACTTGTGTCTAGGTCACCGATTATTGTATGAATTTTTTTTTCTTATGTTAATAATTGATGGCAGTTATTGTTTGCTGCCAAAGGGTGGACTGTCGAAGTCAAAAAAATATTACATAAAGAGAACATACAAACTACACACATTATGAGTCGCTATACTTGCAAATACGCGCAGCGAGCACAGCAATATATGGTAACACGCATTTATGCGGACATGCCACAAAGATGGATTCGACACTTCTCATACAGTACATAATTATAATAATATCAAGCGCCAGACATCATGATGATTTAAAATGATATATAATGAAGTAATGTCATGTATGTGTATTATTTGAACGAAACCAGATAGACCGGTCATGTTTACTATTGAAGCAACCAGATTGATGTGTAGATTCATTTGATGCTTGTTGTGAAGTTGTGGGACATTGCAGCGGATAATTATGATTACATGTATGAAAGCTAAAAATCACTATTATTAGGACAGTGGACAGGAAGCTAAGGCCAGCCCTTTGGATGTCTTCAAGGCTGAACCTGATTAGCACATACAAAGAAACTAGTGACTCATCATGAATGAGAGAGTGTCCCCTCCCCCAAACTAGATAACACATTGCTGATCACACAGGAAGGCAGTTCCTGTTTTTGGTCTCAGAGGAAGATGGAGTCCTAGCATTACTTTACAGAGAGAGAGAGTGATATGGAAAGATGAATTTATATAACTTAAGGATAATGGTATTGTATGCTGGCATGTACCTGTAACTGTATGTAACTGTTTGTAACTGTATGTATTAACTGCTTACTGTGTGAGTTGTAATCATGTAATTATAGGTATACTGTATATTGTAATATATATTGAATCCATATCCTTTTAATAACAAATATATACATCAATGAGCTTTGGAACTCAGATAATGTGTGGGTGTATTGTTTTCTCTCATGGGATGCAGTGTTTTGCTATGTATAGTGCACATTATAGTGCACATTCATGGCACATGGTAATAAGATGTGCAGGCGTTTACAATATATATTAGAGCGGGCATTTTAAATATTTGTGAGGAAACAATTTGGCATTCACTATATATATATATATATAAGATTTTACTCAACGGTAAATGTATTTCTCGTAGTCCGTAGTGGATGCTGGGGACTCCGTAAGGACCATGGGGATTAGCGGCTCCGCAGGAGACTGGGCACAACTAAAGAAAACTTTAGGACTACCTGGTGTGCACTGGCTCTTCCCACTAAGACCCTCCTCCAGACCTCAGTTAGGATACTGTGCCCGGAAGAGCTGACACAATAAGGAAGGATTTTGAATCCCGGGTAAGACTCATACCAGCCACACCAATCACACCGTATAACTCGTGATACTATAGCCAGTTAACAGTATGATAACAACTGAGCCTCTCAACAGATGGCTCAACAATAACCCTTTAGTTAGGCAATAACTATATACAAGTATTGCAGACAATCCGCACTTGGGATGGGCGCCCAGCATCCACTACGGACTACGAGAAATAGATTTACCGGTGAGTAAAATCTTATTTTCTCTAACGTCCTAAGTGGATGCTGGGGACTCCGTAAGGACCATGGGGATTATACAAAAGCTCCCAAACGGGCGGGAGAGTGCGGATGACTCTGCAGCACCGAATGAGCAAACTCTAGGTCCTCCTCAGCCAGGGTATCAAACTTGTATACTCTTGCAAGAGTGTTTGACCCCGACCAAGTAACAGCTCGGCAAATTTGTAAAGCCGAGACCCCTCGGGCAGCCGCCCAAGAAGAGCCCACTTTCCTCGTGGAATGGGCTTTTACAGATTTAGGGTGCGGCAGTCCAGCCGCAGAATGTTCAAGTTGAATCGTGCTACAGATCCAGCGAGCAATAGTCTGCTTAGAAGCAGGAGCACCCAGCTTGTTGGGTGCATACAGGATAAATAGCGAGTCAGTCTTTCTGACTCCAGCCGTCCTGGAAACATATTTTTCAGGGCCCTGACTACGTCCAGAAAACTTGGAATCCTCCAAGTCCCAAGTAGCCGCAGGCACCACAATAGGTTGGTTCACATGAAAAACTGATACCACCTTAGGAAGGAATTGGGAACGAGTCCTCAATTCCGCCTTATCCATATAAAATACAGATAAGGGCTTTTGCATGACAAAGCCGCCAATTCTGATACACGCCTGGCCGACGCCAAGGCCCATAGCATGACCACTTTCCACGTGAGGTATTGTAGCTCCACGGATTTAAATGGCTCAACTCAATGCGACTTCAGGAAATCCAACACTACGTTGAGATCCCACGGTGCCACTGGAGGCACAAACGGGGGCTGACTATGCAGCACTCCCTTAACAAAAGTCTGAACTTCAGGCAGTGAAGCCAGTTCTATTTTGGAAGAAAATCGATAGAGCCGAAATCTGGACCTTAATGGAACCCAATTTTAGGCCCATAGTCACCTCTGACTTGTAGGAAGTGCAGAAATCGACCTAGCTGAAAGTCCTCCTTTTGGGGCCTTACTGGCCTCACAGCACGCAACATATTTCCGCCATATGCGGTGATAATGGTTTGCGTTCACTTCTTTCCTAGCTTTAAATAGCGTAGGGATAACTTCCTCCGGAATGCCCTTTTCCTTCAGGATCCGGCGTTCAACCGCCATGCCGTCAAACGCAGCCGCGGTACGTCTTGGAACAGACAGGCTCCCTGCTGCAGCAGGTCCTGTCTGAGCGGCAGAGGCCATAGGTCCTCTGAGATCATTTCTTGGAGTTCTGGTTACCAAGCTCTTCTTGGCCAACCCGGAACAATGAGTATAGTTCTTACTCCTCTCCCTCTTATTATTCTCATTACCCTGGGTAAGAGAGGCAGAGAAGGGAACACATACACAGACTGGTACACCCACGGTGTTACCAGAGCGTCCACAGCTATCGCCTGAGGGTCCTTGACCTGGCGCAATATCTTTGTAACTTTTAGTTGAGGCGGGACGCCATCATGTCCACCCTGTGGCCTTTCCCAACGGTGTACAATCATTTGGAAGACTTCTGGATGAAGTCCCCACTCTCCCGGGTGGAGGTCGTGTCTTCTGAGAAAGTCTGCTTCTCAGTTGTCCACTCCGGGAATGAACACTGCTGACAGTGCTAACACATGATTTTCCGCCCATCGGAGAATCCTTGTGGCTTCTGCCATCGCCATCCTGCTTCCTGTGCCGCCCTGTCGGTTTACATGAGCGACCGCCGTGATGTTGTCTGACTGGATTAGCACCGGCCGGTGTTGAAGCAGGGGTCTAGCCTGACTTAGGGCATTGTAAATGGCCCTCAGTTCCAGAATATTTATGTGTAGGGAAGTCTCCTGACTTTTCCATAGCCTTGGAAGTTCCTTCCCTGTTTGACTGCCCCCCAGCCTCGAAGGCTGGCATCCGTGGTCACCAGGACCCAGTCCTGTATGCCGAATCTGCGGCCCCCTAGAAGATGAGCACTCTGCAGCCACCACAACAGCGACACCCTGACCCTTGGAGACAGGGTTATCCGCCGATGCATCTGAAGATGCAACCCGGACCACTTGTCCAACAGATCCCACTGGAAAATCCTTGCATGGGACTTGGCGAATGGAATTTCTTCGTAAGAAGCTACCATCTTTCCCAGGGCTTGCGTGCATTGATGCACCGACACCTGTATACGTATTAGGAGGTCTCTGTCTAGAGACAACAACTCCTTGGACTTCTCCTCCGGGAGAAAACCTTTTTATCCTGTTCTGTGTCCAGAACCATACCCAGGAACAGTAGACGCGTCGTAGGAACCAGCTGCGACTTTGGAATATTCAGAAACCAGCCGTGCTGTTGTAGCACTTCCCGAGATAGTGCTACTCCGACGAACAACTGCTCCCTGGACCTCGCCTTTATAAGGAGATCATCCAAGTACGGGATAATTATTTCGGCCATTACCTTGGTAAATACCTCGGTGCCGGGGACAGACCAACGGCAACGTCTGGAATTGGTAATGACAATCCTGTACCACAATATTGAGGTACTCCTGGTGAAGAGGGTAAATAGGGACATGCAGGTAATCATCCTTGATGTCCAGTGATACCATGAAATTCTCCAGGCTTGCAATAATCGCCCTGAGCGATTCCATTTTGAACTTGAACCTTCGTATATAAAAGTGTTCAAGGCTTTCCATTTTAGAATGGGTCTCACCGAACCGTCTGGTTTCGGTACCACAACATTTTGGAATAGTAACCCCGGCCTTGTTGAAGGAGGGGTACCTTGATTTCACCTGCTGGAAGTACAGCTTGTGAATTGCCGCCAGTACTACCTTTCTCCGAGGGCAGCAGGCAAGGCTGATGTGAGGTAACGGCGAGGGGGAGTCGCCTCGAACTCCAGCCTGTATCCCTGTGATACTATTTGCAGAACCTAGAGATCCACCTGTGGGCAAGCCCACTGGTCCCTGAAGTTCCCGAGACGCGCCCCTACCGCACCTGTCTCCACCTGTGGAGCCCCCAGCGTCATGCGGTGGACTCAGAGGAAGCGGGGGAAGATTTTTGATCCTGGGAACTGGCTGCTGGTGCAGCTTTTTTCCTTCTTCCCTTGTCTCTGTGCAGAAAGGAAGCGCCCTTGACCCACTTGCTTTTCTGAAGCCGAAAGGACTGTACCTGAAAATACGGTGCTTTCTTAGGCTGTGAGGAAACCTGAGGTAAAATTTTTTTATTCCCAGCTGTTGCTGTGGATACGAGGTCCCAGAGACCATCCCCAAACAATTCCTCACCCTTATAAGGCAGAAACTCCATGTGCCTTTTACAGGCAGCATCACCTGTCCACTGCCGGGTTTCTAATACCCTCCTGGCAGAATGGACATTGCATTAATTCTGGATGCCAGCCGGCAAATATCCCTCTGTGCATCCTTTATATATAAGACAACGTCTTAAATATGCTCAATGTTGGCAAAATATTATCCCTGTCTTAGCGTATTAATATTATCTGACAGGGTATCAGACCAAGCTGCAGCAGCACTATTTATGCTGAGGCAATTGCAGGTTTCAGTATATAACCTGAGTGTGTAAATACAGACTTCAGGATCGCCTCCTGCTTTTTATCAGCAGGTTCCTTCAAGGTGGCCGTATCCTAAGACGGCAGTGCCACCTTTTGACAAACGTGTGAGCGCCTTATCCACCCTAAGGGATATCTCTCAACGTGACCTAACCTCTGGCGGGAAAAGGTACGCCATCAGTAACTTTTTAGAAATTACCAGTTTCTTATCGGGGGAACCCACGCTTCTTTACACACTTCATTCATTCATCTGATGGGGGAACAAAACACTGGCTGCTTTTTCTCCCCAAAAATAAAACCCCTTTTATGTGGTACTTGGGTTCATATCAGAAAATGCGTAACACATTTTTCATTTCCGAGATCATGTAACGGATGTTCCTAGTGGATTGTGTATATGTCTCAACCTCGTCGACACTGGAGTCAGACTCCGTGTCGACATCTGTGTCTGCCATCTGAGGTAACGGGCGTTTTTTGAGCCCCTGATGGCCTTTGAGACGCCTGGGCAGGCGCGGGCTGAGAAGCCGGCTGTCCCACAGCTGTTACGTCATCCAGCCTTTTATGTAAGGAGTTGACACCGTCGGTTAATACCTTCCACCTATCCATCCACTCTGGTGTCGACTCCACAGGGGGCGACATCCCATTTATCGGTCTCTGCTCCGCCTCCACGTAACCTTCCTCATCCAACATGTCGACACAGCCGTACCGACACACCGCACACACACAGGGAATGCTCTGACTGAGGACAGGACCCCACAAAGTCCTTTGGGGAGACCGAGAGAGAGTATGCCAGCACACACCAGAGCGCTATATAATGCAGGGATTAACACTATAACTGAGTTATTTTTCCCCAAATAGCTGCTTGTATACATATATTGCGCCTAAATTTAGTGCCCCCCCCCTCTCTTTTTAACCCTTTGAGCCTGAAAACTACAGGGGAGAGCCTGGGGAGCTGTCTTCCAGCTGCACTGTGAAGAGAAAATGGCGCCAGTGTGCTGAGGGAGAAGCCCCGCCCCTTTTTCGGCTGACTTTCTCCCGCTTTTTCTGGAATACTGGCAGGGGTAATTTTACATCTATATAGCCTCTAGGACTATATATGATGTAGATTTGCCAGCCAAGGTGTCATATATTGCCCTCAGGGCGCCCACCCCAGCGCCCTGCACCCATCAGTGACCAGAGTGTGAGGTGTACATGAGGAGCAATGGCGCACAGCTGCAGTGCTGTGCGCTACCTTGGTGAAGACCGAAGTCTTCTGCCGCCGATTTTCCGGACTCTTCATGCTTCTGGCTCTGTAAGGGGGCCGGCGGCGCGGCTCCGGGACCGAACATCAATGGCCGGTTCCATGCGGTCGATCCCTCTGGAGCTAATGGTGTCCAGTAGCCTAAGAAGCCCAAACTACCACCTGTTAGGTAGGTTCGCTTCTTCTCCCCTTAGTCCCTCGCTGCAGTGAGTCTGTTGCCAGCAGATCTCACTGTAAAATAAAAAACCTAAATATACTTTCTTTCTAGGAGCTCAGGAGAGCCCCTAGTGTGCATCCAGCTCAGCCGGGCACAAGAATCTAACTGAGGTCTGGAGGAGGGTCTTAGTGGGAGGAGCCAGTGCACACCAGGTAGTCCTAAAGTTTTCTTTAGTTGTGCCCAGTCTCCTGTGGAGCCGCTAATCCCCATGGTCCTTACGGAGTCCCCAGCATCCACTTAGGACGTTAGAGAAATATATATTATATATATATATATATATATATATATATATATATATATATATATATATATATAATTACCACTCCTAGCAGGCGGCGGCACTCAGAGTCTGGTCTCAGCAGTAAGGTGTAAAAAGTGCTTTAATGGATCACTCCATGTGCAACGTTTCGGGGCTGCAGCGCCCCTTTATCAAGGTGAAGTGAACAAACAATACAAAATAACATACTATGTATCACTTTATGTATCACTGTATTTTTGTATGTATTTGATTTCACCATGTATGTTATTTTGTATTGTTTGTTCACTTCACCTTGATAAAGGGGCGCTGCAGCCCCGAAACGTTGCACATGGAGTGATCCATTAAAGCACTTTTTACACCTTACTGCTGAGACCAGACTCTGAGTGCCGCCGCCTGCTAGGAGTGGTAATTATGCAAAGTATTTTCCGGATGGCACCTGAGCATTATTTATATCAAGTAACAGCGAGTGCCGATTCTATTGGGACAAATGTGTGGACGGACTTGGGCAATTGACTGGGCCTGTCATTTGGAATAAGGCACCCTGACAATATATTTGACGGTTTCTTTATTCAAGAGAGTATTTTTGGCACAGCATATTCTTTATACAAGGAGAAGTTTCACGAATTTGGCACGAGCACTTTTTTCACAGGCACTTTCTGAGGCACTAAGACACTTTTAATAACGTTATTTGATCGGCCGCAATAAGCATCTATTTGCGATGTCACAAAAACCATCGGGCAGCACAGGCACAATGCCTTCCAGCATTGCTAACATGTACAGTTTTACTGAGGCTGATGCAGCAAGAGTGTTATTCACGGAGGTGCTGCCAATAACTCTCAGTATAGAAGATATATATCATCAGCTGCTTAAACTTAAGAGACGTGAGACAGATTATTTGATGCACGGCATATCACTTTCGGATTACTTTCGAGATAAAATGATCCCACGTGGTTTTAGAATCCGCAATGTTCCAACAATAGGTCGTTTTAACCCTGAGTTTTGCACTAAATGGATGGGCATTTTAAACAAATGTAGTTTTGATTTGGTTTTATTGGTCATAGAGGAATCAGGGAGAGAATTGAAGGTCACCAGGGATAGGATCCAGGAGTTAGAGACAGAGCACAAAGACACTTTATTATTGGAAAATAACCAACATCTGATGCAGAAATTGCAAACACAGTGTGACAACTACAGGAGAGAACTAATAAAGTTCAAAAGGAATAAACATCTTATAGTCAAAAATGACTATGAAAGTAATAAAGTGTATCGCTGGATATCAGGAGGTGAACCGGGCAACCATAGGCCCTACAATCAGAGGTCCAGACACAGCTGGCGTAACCGACGCGATGATCGTCATAAGGACTCTGCCACTTCCAATAGCGATAATGAGTTTGCTATAGCAGAATCAGAGGGTCCATCCGACAACGGTAGCATCCCTTTAGGGACCTCTCCCAGTCTTCCAGAGCCTACAAAAACAAGAGGGCGCCCACCTGCAGGGGTCGCCAAAACACGAGAACCCAAAAATGTGGGCACCAGAAGGAAGACTTGATTTACAATTTATCCGATCGGCAACTCAGTAGTCTCGAGGTCAAGGTGCTCAACAATGGCTTATCCTTTACGCCTACCAACAAATTTGATAATTTCAAGTGGCAAAAGGAATTACATGGGTTTTCGCGGAAACTACGTCTACAAGAATTTTTTCAGAATCATGAACAAACCAGTAATCTTGAACCGCACCAGCACTTTATGAACAAGAGGCATAAATCTGTATTCGATCCACAGTCTAACAACCCGTCCATCAAGTCCATGATACGACTTCTCGATGACTCTATGACCAAGTATACAGCGGCAACTACTAATGTACATCATAATCTATCTCGATCTGAATTTAAAGCACTTAAACAACTGGGGACATACCAGGATATAGTGATCCGCCCCGCCGATAAGGGGGGCGGGATCGTTGTCCTAACTCTGTCAGATTATAAAACAGAGATATACAACCAGTTGGCGGACATTACAGTATATCAACCACTATTAGCGGATCCAACGATACAATATAAGTCAGAAATTGACAACATTTTGGAGCAGGCCCAAGTCTCTAAGAAGATTTCCGAAAAGTTGTGCCGTGCATTGAAGCAAGAACACCCTAGAGTACCTGTTTTTTTCACGGTACCGAAGATCCACAAGAGTCTGACTAGGCCTCCAGGAAGGCCTATAATCTCTGCACAACAGTCGTTGTATCAACCAGTTTCAGTTTTTTTGGACAGCATCCTCCAGCCTCTAATAGAGCAGCAACAACATTTCATTAAGGATACTACCTCTTTCTTGGTCCAACTCAACGGTGTGGGGAAGGTCCCAGAAGGCACATTATTATGTACAATTGACATTTGCAGCCTTTACACAAGCATACCGCATGTGCAGGGCCTGGCAGCCATGAAATCCTTCTTGGTCCAAGAGAAGGTGGCATCGATTGATGTAGATTTGTTCATACAGCTGATGGAATTGATACTTAGCAGGAATTATTTTTTATTTGACGGGAAATTTTTCCGCCAAATAAGTGGGTGTGCGATGGGGAGCAACGTCTCCCCATCGTTCGCTAACATATTTATGTTTCAGGAGGAACAAAAAATGTTTTTCAACAATACAGAAATTAGTCAACATATTTTTTATTTTTCTAGATACATAGATGATATCTTTATTTTATGGACAGGGGGACAGGATAGCTTTGACGCTTTAGTTGTAGCCCTTAACAACAGACCATCACCGATTAAGATCACGGCACAAAGTGATTGTAGGTCCATTAATTATCTAGACGTCAAGGTGTGTCTGTCTGATAATGCAATCAGTACAGAAGTTTATTACAAACCCACGGAGAAAAACACCCTTTTACGACATAACAGTCACCACCCAAGGGCCCTGAAAAAGGGACTGCCACGTTCCCAGCTTATTAGGGCAGCAAGAATCACCAGCGACAGCAGCAAGCTAAATGAGGTTCTTACTACAGTGGTTGAGCGGTTTGTAACTCGAGGGTATAATCGGGCTGACCTGCTGCAATGTAAGCAGGAGGTATTAGCCATGCCAAGACAGGCTATGTTGGAGCCTAAGATTAAATTAGATCAAAAAATTCTGCCATTCATCACGAATTATAATACCTCTAGTCCAGTGGTTCCTCGGGCCCTGAAGGCTCTATGGCCCATAGTATCCTCTGATACCAGTATACCTACGTTTAAAAGTAGACGTCCCCTCACATGTTTCACCAGAGGAAAAAATATCAAAGATTACGTGGTACATGCTGACGTAACAGGGCTGGGTACTACTTCAACTACCAATTTTCTAACCCGCGCACCAGGCTGCTATCGCTGCCTGGGGTGCAAAACATGCGAGCATTTACAGGCAGGGTCCTCCTTTATGTCCAGTGCCACTGGCAAGATTTTCAATATTAGACATGTTCTTTCCTGTACCACAACTCACGTTATTTATATAATTACCTGCCCTTGCCAGCTACAATATGTAGGCAAGACGATTCGTAATGCCAGGGAAAGATTTGTGATGCATAGGTCAGCGGTCAAGGGTGCCCTTATGGGCAAGGTGTCTGACCAGCCGGTGGCCAGACACTATGCTGAAAGTAAACACACACTTAATGATCTGAAATTTCAGATCATTGACCATGTCCCGAAATCGCTAAGAGGAGGCGATAGGGGAGGTCAATTGTTGCGCATGGAGGCTAGATGGATTTTTACTCTTGGTACCATCAAGCCAACAGGATTAAATGATAAAATATTATGGAATACGTTCTAAAAATTTTTTTTCTGGTTTATAAGTAATGGTTATTGGCAGTAATAGTTGGCAGTGAGTGAAACAACGCAAATAGTACTTAGGTTGCGTAAATTATATATCTTGCATTTATTATATCAATTATGTTTTGTTATGGACGGAGTACCTCATGAAGGGGGAGGTACAATGTGCATTTAGACATATACCGATCTGATACTTTTAATCACTGTATTTTTAATCACTTTATGTATCAATGTATTTTTGTATGTATTTGATTTCACCAAGTATGTTATTTTGTATGGTTTGTTCACTTCACCTTGATAAAGGGGCGCTGCAGCCCCGAAACGTTGCACATGGAGTGATCCATTAAAGCACTTTTTACTCCTTACTGCTGAGACCAGACTCTGAGTGCCGCCGCCTGCTAGGAGTGGTAATTATGCAAAGTATTTTCCGGATGGCACCTGAGCATTATTTATATCAAGTAACAGAGAGTGCCGATTCTATTGGGACATATATATATTGTCACGATCCAGGTAATTCCTTATCAGCATTTACCTTCCAAATGTCTCCTGAGACTGTCCCAGTGTTCCAAGCCTGGATTCCATCTGCACTGTCTGTGTGCAGGACGCTGCATCTCATTGTCTCTAATCTCCTTACTGTGATTCTGGCAGCATCAGGGTTAAGTTTCACATGCAAGTTACAAACAATCTTTCCCTCCAAAAGCTAACATGGGCGCAGCCATGTTTTCCTAATCACATGTTACCTTTCAGCCTATCAGCTGCACTCTGCTCTCAGCCTGATTACCCAGCAGCTGCACTCTGGTCTCTGGTTAATCAGCCAGCCAATCCCTGTTTCCCAGCTGGTATAAATATCTTGTTCCTGGGGTGGAAAGAGGTCAGTGCTTCAATTGTCTACAGTGATTCCAGTGTGCAGTTCTTCCATGGACTTTCTCTGCAGTACAGCCTGACTCTGCAGTGTCTACATTGCTCCCTGTGACTGGCAGTTACCTGAGACCGGCTTCCAGCTTCTAGCTTCCAGCGGTGCTCTGCCCTGCCAGTAACCATCGGTGTTCCGCCATCGATCCCCAGTAACCATCGGTGTTCCGCCATCAATCCCAAGTCTCCATCGGTGTTTCGCCATCGATCCCAAGTCTCCATCGGTGTTTCGCCATCGATCCCAAGTCACCATCGGTGTTTCGCCATCGATCCCAAGTCTCCATCGGTGTTCCGCCATCGATCCCAAGTCTCCATCGGTGTTCCGCCATCGATCCCAAGTCTCCATCGGTGTTCCGCCATCGATCCCAAGTCTCCATCGGTGTTCCGCCATCGATCCCAAGTCTCCATCGGTGTTCCGCCATCGATCCCAAGTCTCCATCGGTGCTCCGCCATCGATCCCAAGTCTCCATCGGTGCTCCGCCATCGATCCCAAGTCTCCATCGGTGCTCCGCCATCGATCCCAAGTCTCCATCGGTGCTCCGCCATCGATCCCAAGTCACCATCGGTGTTCCGTCATCGATCCCAAGTATTTCTCTGAACTGTGATTCCTGTTACCTGTACCAAGTCATCAGTATTCCTCTGAACTGTGTTTAATAAACCTTTGAACTTTCCTTCGTTGTCTTGGTCACGCCTTCGGGCATTTGTTCTAAAGGTAACCTGCATGTCTAAGAACCCTGTACTGCCTCCCAGGTACACATATACCTCAGCCCTTACAACTGAGGCTTCCCCCTGGTCAGCACCAGCCCTCAGTTGTGACAGATTATATATATATATATATATATATATATATATATAAATTCCTAATCTGTTAATAGGTCACACTCAGCTGTGCAAGTACTGTGACACTGTTACGCACACCAGTGCTAACAGGAGTATACCGGTGTATGAACAGAGAGGGAAGCGAAGCAAACGAACTCACAGACAGTATAACATAACATACACAGGAGGTGATGGAATAACTAATAAACACAAAGTGAACGGAGAAGCCCAAAGGCTCAGGAATTGGGTGTCTCCCTAATGTCAGGAATGCTCAGATGGAATAGAGCAGACAATGAAGCGATGTGTAGTGATTTAACATGTGGAGCACCTGAAATGATGTTGCTAAGAGCAACAGAAAAAACCCCAAAGGGTTACCAACGGGTGTGGGAATAAACTCCTTGGTCAGAGGAGAGTATCCACAATCCTAACCCCCACTTGCAGGGCACAGGTTCAGCTTACTGCCACTAAACTGACACCTGGACGCCCTGCACAGTGAGGGAGGATTAAGCAAGCAGGTCTGAGAGTACAGCCGCAAACCTGCTGGGTTTACAGAATAGCAAAAGAACCCCAGCAGGTCAAATAACTGACTCCAGTCTTACTGCTAGGTCCGGATTGGCAGAATGAAGTACCGAATCCCAAGGCCTATTCGCAATTAGCAACAAGTAAATACAAAGTCACACAGTACTAGCTAACTCTCTGGAACTGACTAACAAACAAAGATTCAGCAGCATTTGCCTAGCCTGAGAGGATGGTTTATATAGCAGGTGCTGTCCACGCCCCACTCAGACCTCACAAAATGTGAGCACAAAACCAGCGCCGGATTCCCTGCCGTGCACAGAGCCTGTAACCACTACACTACTGTGACCCCGAAACGTTGATGTCCTTGATGACAATAAAGTCACTGCACTTCTTTCATTGAGAGTAAGACTCCGAGTGCTGCCCATTTTGTTCTTTGTATTGCTGGGCTGCAACCCGGGGGGAAGGCACCGTGAGCACCATTCTCTGGCTTAAGGGACCAGCGAGTGCCGGGTCGATTCGGCATCATATCTACAATTGGATCCTGGCAGAGGTTTCCTAATTGATGACCAAGGCACCGTAAGACCCAGACTTTTATTCAGGAGGATCTCCATTTGCATGTTACTTGCACAAATTGGAAGCACTAGTTTGCACAGCACATTGCACTTTTTCCTAGCAAGTTTTGCACACATTGCATTCAGCTACATGGCCTCTATAACAGAAGGAGGTGATGATGGAGCCACACATTTCCTGCAGTGTGACAACTCGGACACACTTAGTTTCTCAGAAGCAGAGGCGGAAAACATTCTATTTAAGACCTCAGCCTTTGAGTCAGATAGTGGCACTACAAATGAAGACCTTTTTAAAGACTTACTTAAATTGCGCAAACGTGAAATTGATTATTTATATCATGGAATGACTTTATCAGACTATTTCAGGGCAAAACAAATACCGCGAGGATTCCGCATCCACAACATGCCCACTATAGGGCGATATGACGTGGCATTTTGCAGGAAATGGATATCAGTGCTGAATAAATGTTCTATGGACCTCCTGCTGCTGGTCATAGAAGAGGCAGCACGTGAGATGAACAACACCAAGGGCAAAATTGAAACATTTCTTACGGAGCACGACATCTCTATATCCTCGCCACCTGAATGGTTAGCCAAACTGGAAGGTGAATTGGATCAATACAAAACCAATTTAATTAAATTTAAAAAACAGAAGCTTGTTCGCGTACAACAGGACTATGCCCAACACAGGGTATACTCCTGGTTGTATAACAGCTCCACCAGACAGCCTCCGGGACGTCAACAATATGCCAGACGTAGGGAGCAGCGCCCCACTTACTCAAGCACCTCAGCTAGCGAAGTTGATGAAATCACCCCTGGACACAAACAACGTGTGGAAGAAGTCCCTTTAGGGGTACACACCAGGGCCATCGCCGCGGGAAGAGGAGTGCGTTCACGAGGAGAGGGGGACAAACGAGGAGGAAAGCGAAGTCCCAAGGCAAATCCCAAGCCACCGAAGAGGGGACGCAACTGATATTTAATCTTTCCTCTAAGGACTTGTCGCCACTGGAGAAGACAGTCCTCAGCAAGGGACTAGGTTTTGTACCTACAAATTCACTTGACCCAATGCAATGGAAAATTGAGACATACAAATTAACACGCACTCTCAAACTAAAGGAACATTTCAATAAATCAACACCTGGTTATGGGCTATCTCAGACATCAGACATCCCGATACAGGTGAGCAAACTAAGCAGGTCGTCGTTTGAACCCAACACACTAAATCCGTCCATAAGGACATTTAGCAGGATGATGGAAACACTAGATAAAGAACCATGCTCCAAACCTTATCCGAATATGTCCAGAAAAGAATTTGAGACTCTCAAAAATTTGGGGAAAAGAAGGGACATTATTATCAGGAATGCTGATAAAGGGGGAGGTATTGTGGTGTTAGATCTAAACAAATACAAGGCAGAATGTGAGAGGTTATTAGCTGATCAGAACACATATGGGTGTCTGAAATCTGACCCGTCCAATGTTTTCAAACAAGAGCTAGACACATTGTTGACTAGAGCAGTAACCGAGGGTATAATCTCTGTATCATTGTCTATAATGTTATGTAGAGAATCACCTGTTGTGCCCATTTTTTACAGCATTCCCAAGCTACATAAAGACGCACGTGATCCCCCTGGTAGACCGATTATTTCGGCCCGGGGATCACTGTGTGAACCTTTGGCTGTTTATTGTGACACATATCTCCAACCATGTATCCAACACACCAGCACCCACCTTAAAGATACCTCCACCCTCCTCAGTAAATTAGGTGCATTAGGCATACTACCTGCCCATACACTGTTAGCATCCATAGACGTGACCAGCTTGTACACGTGTATCCCGCATACAGCGGGGTTAGCAGCAGTTAGACGCCTGATCACCAACAACCCGTTTTACAAGGGTCCACAAATAGAATTCTTTCTGGAGCTTTTACAATTCACACTAACACACAATTTTTTCCTTTACGACAGGAAGTACTACATACAACGCACAGGTTGTGCGATGGGGTCCGCAGTGGCCCCATCATTTGCGAACACATACATGTGGGAAATAGAGAAGGATCTGTTTTTGCAGGACAGTAGTATAGCCAGTCACTTAGGACTATATCTCAGATACATAGATGATGTATTGATCCTGTGGACCGACACACAGGCACGACTGGAGAACCTAATAGAGACACACAATCAGTCTGATAGTCCAGTAAAGTTTACCACCGTTATCGACACAAATACCATCAACTTCCTAGATGTAAAAATTTCCATCCAGTCAGGATCAATCAACACTTCCCTGTATATTAAACCAACAGATAGAAACAACCTTCTCAGACATGATAGTTTCCACCCACGAGCAACTATCTCCAGCCTCCCATATTCCCAATATCTACGGATTTGTCGTATCACTAATGACCCGGAGACTAGGGATCAAGAATTGACTAAAATGACTAAAAAATTCCTAGATAGAGGTTATTTAATAGGAGATCTCCAGAAGGCCCGGGTGAGAGCACTCAGTTCAACACGGGAACAATTACTCACACCCAGGGAGAGAAAAACCATGGATGGCAGGTTCCCGTGGGTTACACAATTTAATTCAAGTAGTACATACCTGTCTAAAAGAGCTAAACAATTGTGGCCGATAGTGGCCTCAGATAAGGATCTGGGCGAGGTGCACAACTCTAAATTACTAGTAAGCCATACTAGAAATAAGAGCATCAGAGATTGTGGTGAAAACTGACATCTCTGAATTTGAGAAACCAAGAACACACTTTCTCAGCAAGAAGCAAGGATGCTACCGCTGTAGTGGCTGCACCACATGCAGCTATCTCATTCAGGGTGACAATTTCAGACACCCACATACTGGTAAAACCTATACCATTCAGCACCCGTTATCTTGTGATTCGAAATATGTGGTATATCTCCTGACATGCCCGTGCGGATTAGCATATGTGGGCAAAACAGACTGTGCCTTTAAGACGCGGATGGCACAGCACAGATATGCCATACGGGAAGCAATCAAGAAAGGAGACAGTGAGCAACCCGTGGCCAGGCATTTTGCAACAGCCAAACACAGCATGGCCACGTTAAGATATAAAATCATCGATCATGTCCGCAAGTCTCTACGAGGGGGGGACAGATCGAAGAAATTGTTACAACTGGAATCCAGATGGATCCATAGATTAAACACTGTTTACCCTAAAGGTCTCAATGAGTCCCTGAACCTTCGATGTTTCCTATGAAGAGTCTAGCTAAGACTCTTAACATCGTCTCCATACCACCTCCCCTGCACAGTATTTGCAGTTATAAATCATCCACATAATAACACCTTATAGGCCATTTATATGTATGCATTAGCACCAACATCTATTATATATGCGAGTGCTTAGAAAGAAGAAAATTGTTTTTAACCAAAACTTGCTATTAAGTATACTAAATGTATTAATGTTGTGATGATTACGTTGTTTGTTTTGAATGTATGTTTTTTTAAAATTAACACTGATTTTATGCACAGTATTTTTTTGTTGCACAGGCACAAGAGCACTTTAAAGTATATCATCCACCATTTTTTCATTTTGAAACGTCTTTGTAAGCAAGAGAACACTGTCTCTTTATTTATGTTTTGAGTAACCATGACAACCCCATTCACAGTGTCATTGCGTGTTGCCGGGCGGACCGTTGCTGCGTCACTTCCGGTGGGACCGGACGACGCGGCCGGGATCAGAGCAGCGTGGGCTACACTGACGGGAGGAGTCATCCTACACACTAAGGTATTTATACTCTGTTTAACACTTATGTCACTTATCCTGACGACGGGGCTGTGACCCCGAAACGTTGATGTCCTTGATGACAATAAAGTCACTGCACTTCTTTCATTGAGAGTAAGACTCCGAGTGCCGCCCATTTTGTTCTTTGTATTGCTGGGCTGCAACCCGGGGGGAAGGCACCGTGAGCACCATTCTCTGGCTTAAGGGACCAGCGAGTGCCGGGTCGATTCGGCATTATATATATATATATATATATATATATATATATATAAATACCTAATCTGTTAATAGGTCACACTCAGCTGTGCAAGTACTGTGACACTGTTACGCACACCAGTGCTAACAGGAGTATACCGGTGTATGAACAGAGAGGGAAGCGAAGCAAACGAACTCACAGACAGTATAACATAACATACACAGGAGGTGATGGAATAACTAATAAACACAAAGTGAACGGAGAAGCCCAAAGGCTCAGGAATTGGGTGTCTCCCTAATGTCAGGAATGCTCAGATGGAATAGAGCAGACAATGAAGCGATGTGTAGTGATTTAACATGTGGAGCACCTGAAATGATGTTGCTAAGAGCAACAGAAAAAACCCCAAAGGGTTACCAACGGGTGTGGGAATAAACTCCTTGGTCAGAGGAGAGTATCCACAATCCTAACCCCCACTTGCAGGGCACAGGTTCAGCTTACTGCCACTAAACTGACACCTGGACGCCCTGCACAGTGAGGGAGGATTAAGCAAGCAGGTCTGAGAGTACAGCCGCAAACCTGCTGGGTTTACAGAATAGCAAAAGAACCCCAGCAGGTCAAATAACTGACTCCAGTCTTACTGCTAGGTCCGGATTGGCAGAATGAAGTACCGAATCCCAAGGCCTATTCGCAATTAGCAACAAGTAAATACAAAGTCACACAGTACTAGCTAACTCTCTGGAACTGACTAACAAACAAAGATTCAGCAGCATTTGCCTAGCCTGAGAGGATGGTTTATATAGCAGGTGCTGTCCACGCCCCACTCAGACCTCACAAAATGTGAGCACAAAACCAGCGCCGGATTCCCTGCCGTGCACAGAGCCTGTAACCACTACACAGTAAAAACCCGGACCGGAGTATCAGCTGCGCTCAGGTTACTTCGCTAACACTTGCCTCCCGGTTGCCATGGCGACGTGGCAGCACAGAGCAGGAGATCCTAACAGTACCCCCCCTCTGACGAGGGGTCAAAGAACCCCTATTACCGGGTTTATCGGGGAACTGCGAGAAGAAAGCGTATCAGTCTGGGGGCATGAAGATCACAACTGCGCACCCACGACCGCTCCTCCGGGCCATACCCCTTCCAGTGCACCAAAAATGACAGCCGACCCCGAACCATCTTGGAGTCAAGAACCCTTTCAACCACAAACTCCCTCTGACCCCGTATCAGAAGAGGAGAAGGTCTTCCACTGGAAGAAGGATTACTAACCGCCAGTTTTAAAAGGGAACAATTAAATGTTTTATTGATACCCAATGAACGGGGCAGATCTAACTGAAATGCCACCGGATTGATAACCCTGGTGATCTTATAAGGGCCGATGAACCGGGGGCCAAACTTATGAGATGGCTGTCTCAACTTCAAATTCTTGGTGGACAACCAGACGAAGTCTCCTAATTTGAAGCTGCAGGGTCTTCTCCGCTTATCAAAACCCCTTTTGGTCACTAATGACACAGACACAAGGGCTTTCTTCACTTTCCTCCAAATACCCCTAAGGACCGAAACAACAGAGGAACCACCAGACGTGGAATCCAGGGGGTCAAAAGAATTGGCCTTAGGATGATGCCCATACACACAAAGGAAGGGAGAGATCCCTGTAGCAGAGTGAGCCGCGTTGTTATAGGCAAACTCCGCCATGGACAGATGAGCAACCCAGTCAGTATGACACTTGGAGACATAACACCTGAGGAACTGCTCCAAGGACTGGTTCACCCTCTCAGTCTGCCCATTAGACTGTGGATGGTAGCCTGACGACAAGCTCACAGAAATCTGGAGATCAGAACAAAATGCCCTCCAGAATTTGGCCACAAACTGGGATCCACGGTCAGAGACCACATCAAGTGGCAACCCGTGGAGGCGCACAACATGCTGCATAAATAACTCAGACAGGCGTCTGGCCGATGGCAACCCAACCAGTGGAACGAAATGCGCCATCTTCGAAAACCTGTCAACGACAACCCAAATGGCTGTCATCCCCGAGGATTTGGGCAAGTCCACCACAAAATCCATGGAAATGTGGGTCCATGGCTTAGACGGAATAGAGAGTGGATGTAATGGGCCGACAGGAACCCCTGTAGGAGTTTTATTTCGGGCACAAACGTCACATGCCCGAACCCACTGATCCACATCCCTAGCCACCGAGGGCCACCACACCGCCCTAGACAGCAACTCCCGAGTTCTGGCAATACCCGGATGCCCTGCCGACCTCTTGGCATGGAATTCCAGGAACACTCGCTGTCTTAACCTAGGAGGCACAAACAAGAGACCTACCGGAAGGTCTGGAGGAGCCTGCTCCTGTGCTCTAAGGACTAATGACAAGAGGTCCTGGGTAATGCCCACTTTAATACATGATGGGGACACAATGGGCAATGGCTCCTCGGTGGTCTCTTGAACTGGAGCAAAACTCAGCGAGAGCGCATCAGCCTTGATGTTTTTTGACCCAGGGGGATATGTTATCAAAAAATTAAAGCGAGCAAAAAACAAAGCCCATCGTGCCTGCCTGGCATTGAGCCGCTTCGCTGACTCTAAATATGCCAGATTCTTATGGTCGGTGAGAATTGAGACCACAAACTTAGCCCCCTCAAGCCAGTGTCTCCACTCCCCGAGTGCATCCTTTATAGCCAACAATTTCCGGTTACCCACATCATAATTCATCTTGGCAGATGAAAATTTACGGGAAAAGTAAGCACAGGGATGAAGGCGATTATCAGACACCCCCATCTGAGAGAGCACTGCCCCAATACCTATCTCAGAGGCATCCACTTCTACCACAAAAGGACGCTCTGGATCTGGGTGTCGCAGCACCTTGGCCGAGACAAATGCCCTTTTGAGACGGGCAAAGGCCGCTTTGGCCTCACAAGACCAGTGAGCAACATCCGCCCCTTTCTTAGTGAGTGCCACCAAGGGGGCCACTATAGACGAAAATCCAGCGATAAACCGTCTATAAAAATTCGCAAAGCCCAGAAAACGCTGAAGCGCCTTCAAACTAGTGGGCTGCACCCAATCCAGGACTGCCTGTACCTTAGAACCCTCCATTTGGAAACCTTCTGAGGAGATAATATACCCTAGAAATGCGATTTGCTGGACTTCAAACTCGCACTTCTCCAGCTTCGCCCCAAGCTGGTGGTCTCTGAGTTTCTGGAGGACTAAGCGTACATGCTTCCGATGTTTCTCCAGAGAATGAGAGAAGATTAGGATGTCATCTAGATAAACAACTAAGAATCTATCCAAATATTCCCTGAGCACATCGTTCATGAATTCCTGGAAGACTGCCGGGGCATTAGAGAGCCCAAAAGGCATCACCAAATATTCATAATGCCCTGAGTGGGTATTAAAGGCAGTCTTCCATTCATCACCCTCTCTTATTCGGATTAGATTGTAAGCACCGCGTAGGTCAATCTTAGAAAAAATGGTGGCAGTACGAAGCTGGTCAAACAAAACCGAAATGAGAGGCAGTGGGTACGAGTTTTTAATCGTGATACGGTTCAATTCCCTGAAGTCGATGCAGGGTCGCAACGAACCGTCCTTTTTACCCACGGAAAAGAACCCCGACCCAACTGGGGACTGTGAGGGTCTGATAAATCCCTTAGCCAAGTTCTCCTGAATGTACTCTGCCATAGCCTGAGTCTCAGGACGTGACAGGGAGTACAACCTGCTCTTGGGAAGCTTAGCATCCGGCAACAAATCAATGGCACAGTCATAGGGGCGATGGGGAGGTAGTACCTCCGCAACTTTTTTGGAGAACACATCCGCAAAATCTGCATAACATCCTGGCAATCCTGGCAAACTTAGCTGCGAGAGCCTGACTGGAAGGCTCAAGCAACTCCTGAAACAATCACTACCCCAACTAAGAATCTCGCCAGAGACCCAGTCAAATTGAGGGTTATGGGCCCTTAACCAGGGTAACCCCAAAACCAATGGAAATTGATAAACAGTAATGAGCGCTTAGAAAAGTTATGTGGCACCTGTAAAAAAGTTTTTTTATTAGCATATGTTTACAGCTCTTTTTAGGAGCTTTGTTGCGGTATGGCACAGTCCATGAGAGATCTAACTATCCCTACCTCACTCCCAGTCCACGGGATTCCTCAGCCTGATGGTAAAAGTCGCTGTCCGTGGCTTAGATGTTCTTCTCCTCCACCGCTGCGTCCAGCGGAGAGGCGGAGTGTGGCGGGGTTTAGCGGGTGACGGGAGTGCCAGAAGCCATAACAGAGGTCTACGGGAAAGCAGTCTACAGTGTTGTAGTGATATCTCCACCTTTTAATCACATATCCAACCTTGAAGAAGTGCTAGGTACAGCACGAAACGCGTTGGTGGATAGCGGTATTACAAGGACATTCTGCCGCCGGAGAGATCGGACGCCGCCGAGTGACGTCACCCGCTAAACCCCGCCACACTCCGCCTCTCCGCTGGAAGTGTGGCGGGGCTGGGAGCTGTAAACATATGCTAATAAAAAAACTTTTTTACAGGTGCCACATAACTTTTCTAAGCGCTCATTACTGTTTATCAATTTCCATTATTTTATTTGAGCAGCTTTAGTAACACAAAGCGCATGAAACATTATATTTACACCAAAACCAATGGGGCAAAAGAACAGACAGTCACATAAAAAGACAATTTTTCAGAGTGTGTGGCTCCAATAAACAAAGGAATTTGGCTGGTGCAGGAGGTAATTTTACCCTGGGACAACGGTTCCCCGTTTAACCCACAGATCTCAATCTCTGATGCCAAAGGTACTGAGGGAACAGAGTGTTCCAGGGCGAATTGACGGTCCATGAAATCCCCATCGGCCCCACTGTCAACAAAGGCCTCAGTCTTGACAGTTTGACCGAGGATCTCCAAAGTCACCGGAATGAGAAAAGTCTTTTTAGGAAATTCTGACTTCTGGCCTGACAGGATATTTACCATCACCCTCAGGCCCTGAAGTTTTCCGGTTTTTCTGGGCATGATACTACAACATGACCTTTATTCCCACAGTACAAACACAAACCCTGCTGTCTCCTCCGCGTCTTCTCACGCGAGGAGAGGCGGGTAGCCCCAATCTGCATAGGCTCCTCGGAATATTCCTCAGAGTCTGAGGTTCCCTTGGGAAAAAAGGAAACTGCGGTCTCCCTTTCAAGCCTACGCTCTCTCAGCCGTCTATCCACCCAGATGGATAACTGCATGAGCTGATCTAAGCTATCAGGCGAGGGATATTGTACCAGTTGGTCCTTTATCTGGTCAGAAAGGCCCCTTCGGTACTGGTTTCTCAGGGCTGGGTCATTCCACTGGGTATCATGAGCCAACCTCCGAAACTCCGTACTATAAACCTCAGCTGGCAGTCGCCCTTGCTTACGAACCGTAATCTGAGCCTCGGCTGAAGCCATCTTGTCAGGGTCATCATACAAAATGCCCAGTGCCGTAAAAAAAGCATCAACACTTTTAAGCGACGGACAGTCAGGCTGTAACCCATATGCCCAGACCTGTGGGTCTCCTTGTAGCAAGGAAATCACCATGCCCACCCGCTGAATCTCCGACCCAGAAGACTGGGGCCTAAGCCTGAAATATAGCTTACAGCTCTCCTTGAAACAAAAGAACTGCGAGCGATCTCCAGAAAAACGATCCGGGAGATTTACTTTCGGCTCCTTAACCCCTGAACTTGCCGCTGCTGCTGCGGGAGCTCCACTAGCGGCCTGCGGGGTGTTCATTTTAATGGACATCTCATTAAATTGTCGAGTCAGGACCTGCACCTGATCGACCACCTGTTGCAAAGTATTTTGAGGGGTATGCTCCATATTCCCACAAAATTTCAACAGGAGTAGGGCTGCTGAATATGTTACGCACACCAGTGCTAACAGGAGTATACCGGTGTATGAACAGAGAGGGAAGCGAAGCAAACGAACTCACAGACAGTATAACATAACATACACAGGAGGTGATGGAATAACTAATAAACGGAGAAGCCCAAAGGCTCAGGAATTGGGCGTCTCCCTAGTGTCAGGAATGCTCAGATGGAATAGAGCGGACAATGAAGCGATGTGTAGTGATTTAACATGTGGAGCACCTGAAATGATGTTGCTAAGAGCAACAGAAAAAACCCCAAAGGGTTACCAACGGGTGTGAGAATAAACTCCTTGGTCAGAGATAGAAATATAGACACAAGGAGAGTATCAACAATCCTAACCCCCACTTGCAGGGCACAGGTTCAGCTTACTGCCACTAAACTGACACCTGGACGCCCTGCACAGTGAGGGAGGATTAAGCAAGCAGGTCTGAGAGTACAGCCGCAAACCTGCTGGGTTCACAGAATAGCAAAAGAACCCCAGCAGGTCAAACAACTGACTCCAGTTTTACTGCTAGGTCCGGATTGGCAGAATGGAGTACCGAATCCCAAGGCCTATTCGCAGTAAGCAACAAGTAAATACAAAGTCACACAGTACTAGCTAACTCTCTGGAACTGACTAACAAACAAAGATTCAGCAGCATTTGCCTAGCCTGAGAGGATGGTTTATATAGCAGGTGCTGTCCACGCCCCACTCAGACCTCACAGACTGTGAGCACAAAACCAGCGCCGGATTCCCTGCCGTGCACAGAGCCTGTAACCACTACACAGTAAAAACCCGGACCGGAGTATCAGCTGCGCTCAGGTTACTTCGCTAACACTTGCCTCCCGGTTGCCATGGCGACATGGCAGCACAGAGCAGGAGATCCTAACAGACACATCTCAAGTTCCGTCAATGTATGTCAACCTTTACAAACAAAAAAAAAAATTATATATATATATATATATATATATATATATATTTATATATATATATATATATATATACACACACACACATATATATATATATATATATATATATATATATATATATATACATACATACATACATACATACATACATACATACATACACTGCTCAAAAAAATAAAGGGAGCACTAAAATAACACATCCTAGATCTGAATGAATTACATTCTTATTAAATACTTTGTTCTTTACATAGTTGAATGTGCTGACAACAGAATCACACAAAAATTATCAATGGAAATCAAATTTATTAACCCATGGAGGTCTGGATTTGGAATCACACTCAAAATTAAAGTGGAAAAACACACTACAGGCTGATATAACACTTTGATGTAATGTCCTTAAAACAAGTCAAAATGAGGCTCAGTAGTGTGTGTGGCCTCCACGTGCCTGTATGACCTCCCTACAATGCCTGGGTATGCTACTGATGAGGTGGCGGATGGTCTCCTGAGGGATCTCCTCCCAGACCTGGACTAAAGCATCCGCCAACTCCTGGACAGTCTGTGGTGGATGGAGCGAGACATGATGTCCCAGATGTGCTCAATTGGATTCAGGTCTGGGGAACGGGCGGGCCAGTCCATAGCATCAATGCCTTCATCTTGCAGGAACTGCTGACACACTCCAGCCACATGAGGTCTAGCATTGTCTTGCATTAGGAGGAACCCAGGGCCAACCACACCAGCATATGGTCTCACAAGGGGTCTGAGGATCTCATCTCGGTACCTAATGGCAGTCAGGCTACCTCTGGCAAAACACATGGAGGGCTGTGCGGCCCCCCAAAGAAATGCCACCCCACACCATTACTGACCCATTGCCAAACCGGTCATGCAAGAGGATGTTGCAGGCAGCAACACGTTCTCCTTGGCGTCTCCAGACTGTCACGTCTGTCACATGTGCTCAGTGAGAACCTGCTTTCATCTGTGAAGAGCACAGGGCGCCAGTGGCGAATTTGCCAATCTTGGTGTTCTCTGGCAAATGCCAAACATCCTGCACAGTGTTGGGCTGTAAGCACAACCCCCACCTGTGGACGTCGGGCCCTCATACCACCCTCATGGAGTCTGTTTCTGATTGTTTGAGTAGACACATGCACATTTGTGGCTTGCTGGAGGTCATTTTGCAGGGCTCTGGCAGTGCTCCTCCTGTTCCTTCTTGCACAAAGGCAGAGGTAGCAGTCCTGCTGCTGGGTTGTTGCCCTCCTACGGCCTCCTCCACGTCTCCTGATGTACTGGCCTGTCTCCTGGTAGCGCCGCCATGCTCTGGACACTACGCTGACAGACACAGCAAACCTTCTTGCCACAGCTCGCATTGATGTGCCATACTGGATGAGCTGCACTACCTGAGCCACTTGTGTGGGTTGTAGACTCCGTCTCATGCTACCACTAGAGTGAAAGCACCGCCAGCTTTCAAAAGTGACCAAAACATCATCCAGAAAGCATAGGAGCTGAGAAGTGGTCTGTGGTCACCACCTGCAGAACAACTCCTTTATTGGGGGTGTCTTGCTAATTGCCTATAATTTCCACCTGTTGTCTATTCCATTTGCACAACAGCATGTGAAATTGATTGTCAGTCAGTGTTGCTTCCCAAGTGGACAGTTTTGATTTCACAGAAGTGTGATTGACTTGGAGTTACATTGTGTTGTTTAAGTGTCCCCTTTATTTTTTTGAGCAGTGTATATATGTATATATATATATATATATATATATATATATATATATATATATATATATATATATAAATAAATGAATGCTGCTAGCCAGTAACTCTCACGTGTGCGGCTTGTACCGGCCGCTGGAGACTCTATAGAACATTGCAGATATCAGCGCTGGCTCACAGTAACAACGAGCGGTTTCCCCTGCACGCTGGAAATTGCTGATTTTAGCTGTTCTGTGTTCTAGAAGCAAAGTGTCATTCTTCTACATCAGTCACACAATGGACTGAATCTTTACATCTTTTACAGGTTAATTTGTGGTACATTTTCTAATAGAAATTTAAGCAAAAAGACGGAATAAAGAAGAGGGAGTGATCACAAAAACAGCACAGTTCACAATGGGTGTGGATCATAGGGTCGGCAACACTTAGGTCGACAGTATGTCGACATGGCCTCTAGGTCGACATGAACACGGTTGACATGACAAAAGGTCGACATGAGGTTTTTTTTTTTAAATTGTGTCATTTTCTCCGTAGTGTGACCAGGAACCCTAATTAGTGCACCGCGTCCACTCATATGTCTCACTTTGCTTGCCATGCTTCAGCACAGGTTACAGGGGCAAATTTATTAAGCTCGGTGAAGTGATAAAGTGGAAGATGATAAAGGGCCAGCCAATCAGATTTTAACTTCCATGTCACAGGCTGGGTTTGAAAAATGACAGTTAGGATCTGATTGTCTGGTCCTTTATCACCTTCCACTTTATCACTTCACCGAGCTTAATAAATCTGCCCCTCAGTTCCCAATTGTAGTCCACGTGGATTGCAAAGTAAGTTAAAAAAAAAAAAATGGATAGAATTTTTTTTTTGGGTGAAAACTCATGTCGACCTCTGTCATGTCGACCTACTTACTGTCGATCAATAGTGATCAACCTAAGTGTGCTGGACCTAGAGACTGGATACCGTTCACAATATCTTACAATAGTGATTACAATAAGGAAACACCATTTGTTTCATTGCGAGACTCCAGATGACGGAACCGCAGCAAGATGGGGAATCTACTGTAAAGGTGCATACACACGGTGAGATTCGGACTTATCCGATTCTCACCGTGCGACAGGGGGCCGGGTCGGCACTTAGCCAGTATCGCAAGCACATAATAACTGTGCTTGCGATGCTGGCTATGTGCGATTTCAATCCTGACTATCTCTTCTATAGAGATAGTCAGGATTGACTTGCCTGCACAGCCTATTTTTTCTTCCGATGCCGACCGCGCGGGGCCGCGCATCGGCATCGGATCGGGATCGCAAGGTGACTGTCACCTTGCGATCTGCACTATATTTTCTTCCGATTCTGACTATATAGTCAGAATCGGAAGAAAATATCTTACCGTGTGTACACACCTTTACAGTCACTGACATTGATCACATGACTTCCCTCATGAACCTCTAGAACCCTTCAGGTGCATACACATGGTAGGATTTGTCAAACAAGCGGGGCGTTCCCGACTGGACGACCAATCATTGTGTGTGCTCCCGTGGGGTCGTCCGTTGCTTTCCCTGATCTTTCTGCATATTCCAAAGATCAGGGGAAGAGGCTGATGAGCCCGTGCAGCGCTATGCGGAGTGTAGGCCGTCATAGCGTGCGGACGTGCACCAGATCGCTCCGTGTGTATGCCGCCCAATATGTTGTCCCTCGGATCGTCTGTCGCATCGGTGGATACACATAGTACCCAGTAGCGGATCTTGTCACGGGCAAGCAGGACTTTTTCCCGGGGCGCCGCCTTCCGGAGGGCGCCGCACCATGGCAAGATCCGCTACTGCTGTGCCCCCCGCTGCCCGCTGTGCGTCTAGTTTCCCTTCGTGGAGAGGACCTTTACTGTGCGGTGCGCGATGACGTCATCGCGCAACGCACAGCATTTCAGCTGCGCTACTACTGTACAGGGGGCGTAACTGACCACGCCCCCTGTATGAAGCCACGCCCCTATTTCCTGCCCGGGGCGCAAAACGGCCCAGAACCGGCCCTGATAGTACAGTGTTTACCCACCTCTACAGTGCGGGCGGTACCGGGATCTACTCTCCCGGACCCCGGACCCCAGCGTACTGCCATAGCCACAGTGCCCAGCTCCCCCTCCTGCCGCCCGGTTAGTGCCGAGGTGCCGGAAGCCAGCTCTTGGACAGTAGCGGATCTTGCTAAGTGCACGCAGGATTTTTGGAGGAGGGCACCGCCGCCGCGACAAGATCCGCTAGTGGTGCCCCCCGATGCTCGGTAGATGCGTTGCGTGTTGAAGTCATCGCGCACCGCACTGCATTGTGGGAGCAGCACATAGACGCTAGGGGTCATAATTGACCTCTAGTGTCTATGCGGTGCTATGGGAGAGACGTAATGACGTCTCTCCCATAGCTCAGAGGAGCGGCGCCGGCGGCCGGAGACGGAGGGCAGCAGGGGTCGGGAAGTAGGAGCGGGGATTGTAAGTATTAATTTCTTTTTTAAACAGCGCAACTAGGGGGCACAACTCTACAGGGGGCACTGTACTGGCGGCAATTCTACAGGGGGCACAGTACTGGCGGCACACCAACTTTCCTCTGGTGCAGGCACTGGGGGTTAACAATGCTGGGGTGCCAGGAACAAAGCTCCCGGACCAGAGTGGTCGGCACATAGCCCTGCAGCCTTGTCGCAGCCCACGTGGTAGTTAGTACACCGCCTACACTACCCCCTGCACCGGGGGTTAACCCACCACACATTCCCACAGCCACCAGAGAGGGTCTGAGGCATTACAGTCAGCAATGGCACCTAGTCCAGGTAAACATGTGACAGATGCTGCCTAGCGCCTATTGGCCCATTTAAACATTGCACTGCAGCACAAAAGCTAACCCCATCAGTGCCGAAGTGGCCATCTTCTCTATGTGGGTAGGGGTCTTCAGCCACACTAGGCACGACATGGAGCCTTCAACCAGAGGAGACACCTTCATGACCTTGCACGGACCACAGATTTCGCTGTGCATTGCATATGGCGTGGGGGTCTATGTGTATAAACTGTAGCATACTGCGTACTGTACTATGGGGGTCATTCCGAGTTGATCGCTCGCTAGCTGTTTTTAGCAGCAGTGTAAACGCTAAGCCACCGCCCTCTGGGAGTGTATCTTAGCTTAGCAGAAGTGCGACCGAAAGGATTGCAGAACGGCGGCAAAATATTTTCAAGCAATTTCAGAGTAGCTCCAGACCTACTCCTACCTTACGATCACTTCAGACTGTTTAGTTCCTGTTTTGACGTCACAAACACGCCCTGCGTTCGGCCAGCCACTCCCCCGTTTCTCCAGCCACTCCCTTTTTTTTACCTGGCACGCCTGCGTTTTTACACACACTCCCCGAAAACGGTCAGTTACCTCCCAGAAACACCCACTTCCTGTCAATCACTCACCGATCAGCAGAGCATCAGAAAAGCGTTGCTCGACCTTGTGTGAAACTACACAGTATTTTTCATTGTCCTCGCCTATAACCCCATTCTATTGATCCTGTAAAGGACCCCACTATTTGCTGACATGAACGTTACATTTTCCATACGTGTGTTGAATCAGTCACTGGACGCGGCGCTGTGACTGAGGCCAAGTCTTATCTGCCTTCACATTCTCTATTTCTAGGATTTATTTGGGCGAGATGTACTAAATGGAAAATGCTGTAAACGCCCGTTTATCGCGTTTTCGGAATGTACTACGACCCAGCCGCCGGGTCAGCACCGCTTTTGCTGGCGATACCCCATAGAAGCCTATGGGCTTCTCTCCTCAGTGCTGTGTGAGGGATCCAATCGGAATCCTCCGAGCATGCCCCGTGGCTGACCCCGTCACCCTGCACAGACTGAATCCCAGGGGCCAAATCCCAGAAGTCAGGCAGCCGCTGCGCATCGCGGAGGACAGCCCTTATTGGAAGAGTACATATGCGATTAGCAACGTGGCGATGGGCGGTGATGTGCATTAGTACATCCCGCCCACTGTGTTCCAGCAACTACAGACATAAGTGGCTCAGGTGGGTCCAAGAGTGGTGGGCGTTTCACCCTGCCCCCACAGCAACACATACCAGGTGTGTTAGCACTGCAGTGCATGCATTGCCGGGACACCCTCCCAACACTTACCTTCGGGTGCACACTGGATATCTGCAGCATGTGTAAGGTCTTGCCGTGGTTTTAATCAGCAGATTGTCCAGTTTGTGTTGCTGCTGGAGACTCCATGGCTCTTAACAGTGACAGACTGGGGCCGCTTTCAGGCCCCGGCATTTGTGCACACGTGAAAGGGGGCATGTGTGACCTGAATGGGGCGTGTGGACATTGCTCACTGGTGCGCGCCACAAGTCAGGGGGCGTGAACTCGTGGCACATCCCCATATTTCTTTGGGAAGGGCACTTGAGGCTGGGGGGGGACAGAGAGCTGAAAGCTGTGCAGCACGCGGCTTTCCCCGGTTCTCTGTGCAACTGACCCAGCCCACCAGACCATCAGCCCTTCTGGCATTTCCCAGAAGTGCCAGATAAACAGTCCAGCCATGACCCTGGATGTAGCAGTGTGCAGCCTTGATTGACCGACGTGTATCTCTTGTAGCTGGGGACTCCATAGCCCTGGATGCTGCTCGTCTAGTAGCATAGGCTGACTGACGTGTATCTCTTGCAGCTGGGGACTCCATGGCCCTGGATGCTGCTCGTCTAGTAGCATAGGCTGACTGACATGTTTGTCTTGCAGCTGGGGACTCCATGGCCCTGGATGCTGCTCGTCTAGTAGCATAGGCTGACCGACGTGTGTCTCTTGCAGCTGGGGACTCCATGGCCCTGGATGCTGCTCGTCTAGTAGCATAGGCTGACTGACATGTTTGTCCTGCAGCTGGGGACTCCATGGCCCTGGATGCTGCTCGTCTAGTAGCATAGGCTGACCGACGTGTGTCTCTTGCAGCTGGGGACTCCATGGCCCTGGATGCTGCTCGTCTAGTAGCATAGGCTGACTGACATGTTTGTCCTGCAGCTGGGGACTCCATGGCCCTGGATGCTGCCCGTCTAGTAGCATAGGCTGACTGACATGTTTGTCTAGCAGCTGGGGACTCCATGGCCCTGGATGCTGCTCGTCTAGTAGCATAGGCTGACTGACATGTTTGTCCTGCAGCTGGGGACTCCATGGCCCTGGATGCTGCTCGTCTAGTAGCATAGGCTGACTGACATGTTTGTCCTGCAGCTGGGGACTCCATGGCCCTGGATGCTGCTCGTCTAGTAGCATAGGCTGACCGACGTGTATCTCTTGCAGCTGGGGACTCCATGGCCCTGGATGCTGCTCGTCTAGTAGCATAGGCTGTCTGACATGTTTGTCTTGCAGCTGGGGACTCCATGGCCCTGGATGCTGCTCGTCTAGTAGCATAGGCTGACCGACGTGTATCTCTTGCAGCTGGGGACTCCATGGCCCTGGATGCTGCTCGTCTAGTAGCATAGGCTGACCGACGTGTATCTCTTGCAGCTGGGGACTCCATGGCCCTGGATGCTGCTCGTCTAGTAGCATAGGCTGACTGACATGTTTGTCTTGCAGCTGGGGACTCCATGGCCCTGGATGCTGCTCGTCTAGCAGCATAGGCTGACTGACATGTTTGTCTTGCAGCTGGGGACTCCATGGCCCTGGATGCTGCTCGTCTAGTAGCATAGGCTGACCGACGTGTATCTCTTGCAGCTGGGGACTCCATGGCCCTGGATGCTGCTCGTCTAGTAGCATAGGCTGACTGACATGTTTGTCCTGCAGCTGGGGACTCCATGGCCCTGGATGCTGCTCGTCTAGTAGCATAGGCTGACTGACATGTTTGTCTTGCAGCTGGGGACTCCATGGCCCTGGATGCTGCTCGTCTAGTAGCATAGGCTGACTGACATGTTTGTCCTGCAGCTGGGGACTCCATGGCCCTGGATGCTGTCAGCAGATTGGCGAGTTAGCCTTGCGTTGAGCGAGTCTCTCGTCTGTTGTTGGGCTGCTAAGTGTTGGTTGGTACTTTATCTCCGTGAAATATCAGCCGATGCCTTCAGATTAGCGCCGTTTGTGGCACTGGGAGACATCCTGAGCGAAGTTGCTTAAATGACAATTTCAATTCAGAGACTCCACGGCCTAGGTGGTGGACCCTGACGAAGTCCAAACCTAATCCTGGTCAAATTACACCATCATGCAAAATTTGGTGGCACTAGATACAAAAGATAAACAGAGACACATTGTCGCTTATTATATAGATAAGAAGAGATGAAGGGCGCAAAAGTGAGTAGTTAAAAAGTAACAATTTGCTTCAAGCTCCCGTACATCAGAATTAAGGATCGTCCGCGTATCAATCCGCTGAGTGATGAAACGTGTTGGTCGTGGCCAGGGGCCGCCTGGAAACTTTCAGCTTGAAAGGAAGACACAGGCAAGTAGCACAGCTTTTCTACCAGCAAATGCAATGTAAAATGGGTGTGGCAATGTTGGACATGGTTTGATTAATGTGGGTGTGGTTGAAATAGCTAATGAAATATATAGTAATTACCATCAGTTTACTTTTATTTATTTATTTATAATCGGAGTCCATACTCCAGAACTTCCACACCACCACCTCCTTCATTAAAAATTGGATTCTAAATCTGATCCTCTCCTATTTCAAATTATATACCAAATATAGGCTACATCCCTTTTCCGGATCCCGAATTCAGACTCCCATATATTAGGTAAAAAGACACACAGAGATATACATAGAAACAGAAATGTGATGTCAGATAAGAACCACTTGGCCCATCTAGACTACCCTAAACATACGCACACACTTACAGATTAGGGTTCATTATTGGTTGGGAACCAATTAACCTACCAGTATATTTTTGGATTGTGGGAGGAAACCGGAGTACCCGGAGGAAACCCACATAAGCACGGGGAGAATATACAAACTCCACACAGTTAGGGCCATGGTGGGAATTTAACCCATGACCTCAGTGCTGTGAGGCAGTAATGCTAACCATTACCCAGGGGTAGCTAGCTGTTTGGAGTCTGATCTACTCTGAAAAATTAAAAGATTTTGTGGTCTACTAAGGTAGCACATTCACTTGTGCGCACGGGAATGGGGGAGTTGCATAACAAGGAGCGTGGTATAATAAAAATGGGGCTGGGCCTCACTACACGCGATGTGGGGACTGCCTCATCCAAATTACACTTTGGCCTACACAGTAAAAAAAAAAAAAAAACCGCCATACACATTGTCCCCCCACAGGAAAACACACACATTGTCCCTCACAGGAAAAACCCAAACATACTGTCCTCCACAGGAAGAAGGGGGGGGGGGGGGGACCCTATCAGTGCTTTTTGCACTTTCAATTATTTTGACTCTTGATGCAAGCAAAATCTGAGTATTAGCGGTGTATGAAAACCAAAATATACAATATTCAATCAGACAAAAAGCTGTATCACCAAGTAGCGTGGTTTATAATATGATACTGTGATATACCCCTCTACCTATATACTTTAGTACTGACAGTTTACATTTAAGCACTGACACATTGATATAGAGATATTTTCTGATTAAATATAGCACCAAAGGTCATATACAGGAATTTAATAACAACCAGAGAATTTGTAACAGCAAAGTCAGTCAGAAATGTAAAAAGTGTCACATCTCCCAGCAGACAGGTAGAGGGCGTATCACACCATCACTACTATTTATACCCAGCAGACAGGTAGAGGGGAGTATCACTCCATCACTACTATTTATACCCAGCAGACAGGTAGAGGGGAGTATCACTCCATCACTACTATTTATACCCAACAGACAGGTAGAGGGGCGTATCACACCGTCACTACTATTTATACCCAGCAGACAGGTAGAGGGCGTATCACTCCATCACTACTATTTATACCCAGCAGACAGGTAGAGGGGCGTATCACACCGTCACTACTATTTATACCCAGCAGACAGGTAGAGGGCGTATCACTCCATCACTACTATTTATACCCAGCAGACAGGTAGAGGGGCGTATCACTCCATCACTACTATTTATACCCAGCAGACAGGTAGAGGGCGTATCACTCCATCACTACTATTTATACCCAGCAGACAGGTAGAGGGCGTATCACTCCATCACTACTATTTATACCCAGCAGACAGGTAGAGGGCGTATCACTCCATCACTACTATTTATACCCAGCAGACAGGTAGAGGGCGTATCACTCCATCACTACTATTTATACCCAGCAGACAGGTAGAGGGGCGTATCACTCCATCACTACTATTTATACCCAGCAGACAGGTAGAGGGGCGTATCACACCGTCACTACTATTTATACCCAACACACAGGTAGAGGGCGTATCACTCCATCACTACTATTTATACCCAGCAGACAGGTAGAGGGCGTATCACTCCATCACTACTATTTATACCCAGCAGACAGGTAGAGGGCGTATCACTCCATCACTACTATTTATACCCAGCAGACAGGTAGAGGGGCGTATCACTCCATCACTACTATTTATACCCAGCAGACAGGTAGAGGGGCGTATCACACCGTCACTACTATTTATACCCAACACACAGGTAGAGGGGAGTATCACTCCATCACTACTATTTATACCCAGCACACAGGTAGAGGGCGTATCACTCCATCACTACTATTTATACCCAGCACACAGGTAGAGGGCGTATCACTCCATCACTACTATTTATACCCAGCACACAGGTAGAGGGGCGTATCACTCCATCACTACTTTTTATACCCAGCAGACAGGTAGAGGGCGTATCACTCCATCACTACTATTTATACCCAGCAGACAGGTAGAGGGGCGTATCACTCCGTCACTACTATTTATACCCAGCAGACAGGTAGAGGGGAGTATCACTCCATCACTACTATTTATACCCAGCAGACAGGTAGAGGGCGTATCACTCCATCACTACTATTTATACCCAGCAGACAGGTAGAGGGCGTATCACACCGTCACTACTATTTATACCCAACAGACAGGTAGAGGGGCGTATCACACCGTCACTACTATTTATACCCAGCAGACAGGTAGAGGGGCGTATCACTCCATCACTACTATTTATACCCAGCAGACAGGTAGAGGGCGTATCACACCGTCACTACTATTTATACCCAACAGACAGGTAGAGGGGCGTATCACTCAGTCACTACTATTTATACCCAGCAGACAGGTAGAGGGGCGTATCACTCCATCACTACTATTTATACCCAGCAGACAGGTAGAGGGCGTATCACTCCATCACTACTATTTATACCCAGCAGACAGGTAGAGGGGAGTATCACTCCATCACTACTATTTATACCCAGCAGACAGGTAGAGGGCGTATCACTCCATCACTACTATTTATACCCAACAGACAGGTAGAGGGGCGTATCACACCGTCACTACTATTTATACCCAGCAGACAGGTAGAGGGGCGTATCACTCCATCACTACTATTTATACCCAGCAGACAGGTAGAGGGCGTATCACACCGTCACTACTATTTATACCCAACAGACAGGTAGAGGGGCGTATCACTCAGTCACTACTATTTATACCCAGCAGACAGGTAGAGGGGCGTATCACTCCATCACTACTATTTATACCCAGCAGACAGGTAGAGGGCGTATCACTCCATCACTACTATTTATACCCAGCAGACAGGTAGAGGGGCGTATCACTCCATCACTACTATTTATACCCAGCAGACAGGTAGAGGGGCGTATCACTCCATCACTACTATTTATACCCAGCAGACAGGTAGAGGGGAGTATCACACCATCACTACTATTTATACCCAGCAGACAGGTAGAGGGGCGTATCACTCCATCACTACTATTTATACCCAGCAGACAGGTAGAGGGGCGTATCACTCCATCACTACTATTTATACCCAGCAGACAGGTAGGGGGGCGTATCACTCCATCACTACTATTTATACCCAGCAGACAGGTAGAGGGGCGTATCACTCCATCACTACTATCTATATTTCCTCTCTATCACAGCACTGTTCTATTGTTTGCCTGAATACTGCATGTTTTCTTTATTATCTATATATTTTTATTAGTGCAGCATCTACCCCACCAACCCCCTTACAGCATTGATGTACATTCTGGGGCAGTGGACCTGCCCCAGAATGTACCTACATGAGAAGTCTTCAACCCCGCTGGGCTACCGTCATCACCTTCCTCACCCCATCAAGATTAAGGTACACATGGGCCTGGAGCAGAAATGTCTGAAGGGCCTATTGTGTGCGGCCACTGTGACAAGTGATGTATGTATGTATGTATGTATGTATGTATGTATGTATGTATGTATGTATGTATGTATGTATGTATGTATGTATGTATGTATGTATGTGGGGAGACATGACCAGTGCTGAGGGGTCTTCACATGAGGTGTTGCCTCCATCATGGGCTGTAGCTAGCTCCTTCATTCACTCACCTCCATCGCCTTCCACCTTTCGCTTATATCAAGACTGTGACGTGAAAGTCAACAACTGATCAAATATGAGCAAAATATAATGCAAAGAACATCAGGGACTGCCATATATTACAGAGAGCATCAGGGACTGCCATATATTACAGAGAGCATCAGGGGCTGCCATATATTACAGAGAGCATCAGGGACTGCCATATATTACAGAGAGCATTAGCGACTGCCATATATTACAGAGAGCATCAGGGACTGCCATATATTACAGAGAGCATCAGGGGCTGCCATATATTACAGAGAGCATCAGGGACTGCCATATATTACAGAGAGCACCAGGGACTGCCATATATTACAGAGAGCACCAGGGACTGCCATATATTACAGAGAGCACCAGGGACTGCCATATATTAGAGAGAGCATCAGGGACTGCCATATATTACAGAGAGCATTAGCGACTGCCATATATTACAGAGAGCACCAGGGACTGCCATATATTACAGAGAGCATCAGGGACTGCCATATATTACAGAGAGCATCAGGGACCTCCATATATTACAGAGAGCATCAGTAACTGCCATATATTACAGAGAGCATCAGGGACTGCCATATATTACAGAGAGCATCAGGGACTGCCATATATTACAGAGAGCATTAGCGACTGCCATATATTACAGAGAGCATTAGCGACTGCCATATATTACAGAGAGCATCAGGGACTGCCATATATTACAGAGAGCATCAGGGACCTCCATATATTACAGAGAGCATCAGGGACTGCCATATATTACAGAGAGCATTAGCGACTGCCATATATTACAGAGAGCATCAGGGACTGCCATATATTACAGAGAGCATCAGGGACCTCCATATACTACAGAGAGCATCAGTAACTGCCATATATTACAGAGAGCATCAGGGACTGCCATATATTACAGAGAGCATCAGGGACTGCCATATATTACAGAGAGCATTAGCGACTGCCATATATTACAGAGAGCATTAGCGACTGCCATATATTACAGAGAGCATCAGGGACTGCCATATATTACAGAGAGCATCAGGGACCTCCATATACTACAGAGAGCATCAGTAACTGCCATATATTACAGAGAGCATCAGCGACTGCCATATATTACAGAGAGCACCAGGGACTGCCATATATTACAGAGAGCATCAGGGACTGCCATATATTACAGAGAGCACCAGGGACTGCCATATATTACAGAGAGCACCAGGGACTGCCATATATTAGAGAGAGCATCAGGGACCTCCATATATTACAGAGAGCACCAGGGACTGCCATATATTACGGAGAGCATTAGCGACTGACATATATTACAGAGAGCATTAGCGACTGCCATATATTACAGAGAGCATTAGCGACTGACATATATTACAGAGAGCATCAGCGACTGCCATATATTACAGAGAGCACCAGGGACTGCCATATATTACAGAGAGCATCAGGGACTGCCATATATTACAGAGAGCACCAGGGACTGCCATATATTACAGAGAGCACCAGGGACTGCCATATATTAGAGAGAGCATCAGGGACTGCCATATATTACAGAGAGCATTAGCGACTGCCATATATTACAGAGAGCACCAGGGACTGCCATATATTACAGAGAGCATTAGCGACTGCCATATATTACAGAGAGCATTAGCGACTGACATATATTACAGAGAGCATCAGCGACTGCCATATATTACAGAGAGCACCAGGGACTGCCATATATTACAGAGAGCATCAGGGACTGCCATATATTACAGAGAGCATCAGGGACCTCCATATATTACAGAGAGCATCAGTAACTACCATATATTACAGAGAGCACCAGGGACTGCCATATATAACAGAGAGCATCAGGGACTGCCATATATTACAGAGAGCATCAGGGACCTCCATATATTACAGAGAGCATCAGGGACTGCCATATATTACAGAGAGCATTAGCGACTGCCATATATTACAGAGAGCACCAGGGACTGCCATATATTACAGAGAGCATCAGGGACTGCCATATATTACAGAGAGCATCAGGGACCTCCATATACTACAGAGAGCATCAGTAACTGCCATATATTACAGAGAGCATCAGGGACTGCCATATATTACAGAGAGCATTAGCGACTGCCATATATTACAGAGAGCATCAGGGACTGCCATATATTACAGAGAGCATCAGGGACTGCCATATATTACAGAGAGCATCAGGGACTGCCATATATTACAGACAGCATCAGGGACCTCCATATATTACAGAGAGCACCAGGGACTGCCATATATTACGGAGAGCATTAGCGACTGACATATATTACAGAGAGCATCAGGGACTGCCATATATTACAGACAGCATCAGGGACCTCCATATATTACAGAGAGCACCAGGGACTGCCATATATTACGGAGAGCATTAGCGACTGACATATATTACAGAGAGCATTAGCGACTGCCATATATTACAGAGAGCATCAGGGACCTCCATATATTACAGAGAGCACCAGGGACTGCCATATATTACGGAGAGCACCAGGGACTGCCATATATTACGGAGAGCATTAGCGACTGACATATATTACAGAGAGCATTAGCGACTGCCATATATTACAGACAGCATCAGGGACCTCCATATATTACAGAGAGCACCAGGGACTGCCATATATTACGGAGAGCATTAGCGACTGACATATATTACAGAGAGCATTAGCGACTGCCATATATTACAGAGAGCATCAGCGACTGCCATATATTACAGAGAGCATCAGCGACTGCCATATATTACAGAGAGCATTAGTGACCTCCATATATCACAGAGAGCATCAGTGACAGACATATACAGCAATGAGCATGAGTGACCACCACATAATATAAAGCGTACCAGTGACCACAATATAATACAGAGAGCATCAGTGACCGCCATACACTACATAACATCAGATACTCACAATGTAAAACAAAGAGCACGCTATGACTCTGACATATCACCCATCTCATCATTAAATAACATTAACATAATCAGCATCACCATAACAACACGATTCAACATCATTTACCAGTTTAGAATCATTCATTTCATCATGCTCATTAATAATTAATCACCACTTCTAATCAATTTTCTAACAACTTGCTCATTACCTCCCTAGGGGGCCTATTCACTTATGGGCTCGTTACCCATGCAAAATTGCCAGTTTCTGTATGTTTTTGTAATGGGCCCATTCATTTTTAGGGGCCGTCTGAGTCTGCTGGCGGGAGCCATCTTCAGAGCCCCGCTTCTTCCTATTGGAAGGGTGTCTGGGGTTGCAAAAAGGATCCAAGAGGATCCCTCAGCGCCTCCGCACTGCGAGACCTTCGAACATGTGCATACCTGAACTCAGGTCATGCATGACAGTCAGCCAGGTTGGCTCTGGTAAGTATAACTACTAGGGATGGCAGCGACACCTGCGTTGGGGAGCGATAATGAATATCCACCACCTTTATTATTATTGGGGGCCACGCAGTCTCATCAACAGACACCAGTCCCTCTGTCTTACCATTAACCCCTTCGTAACCTCCCTCTCTCATAGTTATTCACTAACACTATGATTATTAAACTTCCACCATTATAATTAACACAATCTCCATTATCATGCCAATAGCATCTCATTCATCTCCTACTCACAAGCAGCTGTTTCTATTCTCCACCCTCATCTGTTAATATTCATGACGTTATAACTTCCAGCATTGAATCAGGAGGTGCCGCCAAGAGGAGGTAGGGGCTGTGGGGGTTACTCAGCGTTGTTAGCAAACCAGAACAGTAAGCAATTGGGCAAAACCATGCGCACTGCAGATCGTGACACCGGGTATGATTACCGCTGGGCTGGTCACATGGTATCCTTGACCGTGCCAGTCCAGTAGTCTCTTCACTTCCTGCACACAGCCGCGCTTCCGGGTTTACATACCGCTGCGGAGCGCAAACCGGAAACTGTCATATGATCCAGCTAGCGGCACTGAGAGTAGCAGCACACAGCGTGGCTCTGGCATGGGGTACAGGCTAACAAGCCTCTTAAATAGCTGTAAATCCCTGCCAAACTATTAGCTGTGGATGTGGATGTATGTGCGGAATGACCTTTTGAACCTTTCCACAAGTGATTCTTCTTTCTGTACATACTGGCATAGGACAAGCTATATACTACCTCTATATATACTGATGGAGGCTGGGAAGACCTCTTATTGCATGCACGCAGGTAACTAGAGAATCTGACATATTAAGTTGAATGATTTCAGGATGACGTCATTATCTTATGATTGATCAATCGGAGCGAATCAAACAAGTCAATCGTTTGGGTGTCAGATATTCACTGCTTTACTAGGCGTACGGAACCCCCTATTATAGGAAAACGTATACAATACATAGAATAACGTCTGTGAATCATACAATTAATTGGATACAAAGGAACATTACTACAGAAAATCTCTGATCTTACTTGTAGCTACGTTTAATGTGCGAGAACCACAGTACATGGCGTTCAGCTTCTGCCGCTGGTAAACTACTCCCTAACTATCCCCATTGTCCTCTGTGTTGTGAAGGTCACTTACAGCTACATTTTATCTACATACATTCCAACACTATGAAACTATCTCTGTGGTTACTGTCAGAAATCATCTCGTGTTCTGAGTAATTCATTTACATAAAGTGACGTGTTTGCCGCTAAAGATGGAGTCTGGAGTCTGTATGGGCAATTCCTACATCAGAACGTTGTAATGTTCCCTGAATAAAAATCTCTTTACTATTCGTGTTCTCACTTACTGCATTCCCCCTATGCAAATGATACGAAGACCCCAATAAAAGCAGCTCCCGCACTCCCTCCCTAGAGATTCCCTGTGACGTCATAATCCCAGCTGATTGCTGTACAAGTCTTTATTATATTTCCACTTCGCTGCGGAGCTGGTGTCATGTCTGCTAGATGTGAAATGCTCCTCATGACTGGAAGAGAGTAATAGGAATTTTATAATTCAGTTCCTCTTAATTCCAATTGTAACAATGGCGTGGTGTATTACACGATACGGCGCTGCAGTGGTTCGCTTGCTGCCTTACATCACTGACATTTGGAGTTTGCTTTCTGCCAAGGTCCCATGTGTGTAGTTTGTATGTTCTCCCACTGTTTATGTGGATTTCTTCTGTGGGAAACTCTTGTTTCTTCCCACAGCCCAACTGGCTTCTGTTGAAAAAACTAACCCTGTTGTGTGGCGCCGCATACTTATAGATAATATATATTTTTATTTTTTCGTTATGTGGGGTCACCATATCCAATATTTTCCTCATCTTGCTGCGTGTCACTGCCTGGGCTGATTGTTAGAAGCAGAGTAGGTGTGACCAGCGTTGTGTAGGTGTACACCTCCAACACGTACTGACCCATATTATTAAGTGCAACACAGTCTGTTCAAAGATCTGATTTAGGGCCTAATTCAGCAAGGATCGCAGAAAATCGCTAAATCTGCACCACATAAACGGAGAAAAAAAATGCAACTTCTGAGACGAAGCAAAAACTGCGTATACACTACGAAAAGTAGGCGTGTAGGGGGCGTACTAAAGGACTGGACTCGCAAAAACTACGAGCAGGGGCGTGTTGTGGGCGGTGCATACGCAATTTTTACAACAGATCGCACATTTATGATGTGCAGTTTCTGAGTAACTACAGGTCTACCTTAAGAACTGCACAAGCTGGACTTCCAGTGGGCGGACCCTATGTTGGCCGCGTTTTACTTGAGCTCTCCATCTCCCGCTATCTAAATACAAATTAGCGAGATATATATTGTACCCCGGGACCGCTTTTTGTACCGGTGACCAGCGGAGATAGTGGTGGGAAAGAGGAGACCACCTCACCGGCTCCCCGCCGCCTCCTTCCCCAGATTCCGAGCGCCAACTGTGGCGTTTACTGCCCGCGGCCACCATCTTAGAAGTGGCCGGGCACCCCTTCGCTACCTCCCCCACCTTGGAAAATACCTCGGAGGAACGTACCGGGGACCTGGACTTGATCATCGCAGCTTTGCTCTTCAAGACGCCGGCACTAGCAGTGACTGGCAGTGCCCGTGGTCGGACCGTGCGCCCGCCTGCCACAGCTTCACTGATCACACCCGTGGAGGAGACGCCGTCTGGAGGGACCTGCCGGCGACGGGTTAGTACATTTCGTCAGCTCCCCACTGCCACCTCTGGGTGTCCCCCGGCTCACTCACGTCTCTCGCTGCATCCCGCTGATTGCAGGCTCCCAGCCCCAAGACCCGCTGGTGACCTGGCGGCACAGTGAACCTGCCTCCCTTCCTTACACCAGAGCACACTGCATGTCAGGCTGTCTGCAGTCAAGGCACTGGCAGCGGTCTGCAGGCTCACATCTTTTGTTCTAATATAATTACCGCCTGGCTCCCAAACTCGTCACCTGACAGGCAGGACTGAATTCAGGCAGTCAGCCGGAGTCAGAGAGTGTTGACTCCCCTAGGCACCTACACTTGCCAGATACACAGGATTTGGACTATATTGCACCAGCCCGCTGAATTATCACCGCAGTGATTCAGTCTCACCGCTAGTCTTTTGCCTCTATAAGTTCTGTGCAAAGGCGGAAAGGGACTGTGATAGTTGGTCGTCCTGTGGGAACTCCTCCTTTTTATCTCCAGCCTGACTCAGCATTAGGGTTTCTGACCCATATAAAATTGTGCCCTTTCTCGCTGTCCTTCCCCTGCGGGCTATACTGCATGCTGGCAAAGCCCAGGATCATTTCATAGTAAACTGCTACACCGTGTACAGTGGCTCTGTATTGTACTTCAGCGGAAACACTACTCCCTGCTGGGCAGGATATCTGACATTACTTGCTACTTCACTGTGACGCGCTACTCTTTTACTTCTTCTAGCATGGATAAATATGTGGCAAAATCCCAGAGAGGGGGTAGGGGTTCCGCACCAGCAAAAGTTAAAGACACCAGGGCTTTAGTTTCGGCTCCCGCTAGCCCTCTGCCTTCCTCACCCAGTGCTAACGTCCTAGACGGCGTATCTGATCCCTCTAAATACACTTCAGACGCCGTGGCTAGAGCGCAGGAAATCTCTGATATACTCTCACCGTTGCTAGACAAAAAACTCGCGGGTTTGAAGGATGCCATAGATTCCACCATGACGCAGTTGAAAGAACATAGTACACGGCTGGATGAAATTGAACAGCGTGTTTCTAATCTCGAAGATGAACTAACTGCTGCCCGCTCTGTCATAGATACTCACGAATCCTCTATTTCTGCGATGCAGGAGAAGCTTGAAGATTTAGAAAATCGTAACCGTCTTAATAATCTTCGTATGATTGGCCTACCGGGCTGCTAGCCCTGGTCTCTACTTGGCTACCGAATGAGTTGGACTGTCTGATAGGTGGTGAGTCAATTGTCATTGAACGAGCACACCAAATCGGCCCTGATCTCCAAAAGGGTCTGCGGTCATATTTAAATTCCTCAATTACGTAGATTAAGTCAGGGTGATGGAAGCGTACTGTAAGGCACAGGGGCTCTCCTATCATGATGACAAACTTCTACTCTTCCAAGACTTTTCCTACAAAGTGGTCATGAGGAGAAGAGAATTCTCTCCCGTCTGCAAGGTTTTATTTGACAAAGGAATCCGTTTCGCCCTGCTCTATCCGGCAAAGCTCTGCATTCAACATAACGGAAAAACATATCTGTTTGATACAACTTCTACGGCTATGACTTTTGCAGATTCATTACAAAGTCCATCCTATCCTGCTTCCAGAGCTAAGAACTGATGTCACGCCCCATCACGAACATCATATGTTTAACACCTTACTTATTGCTGCCATGTATGATACTATATGGCCACTCACTGATTTCTCCGCGCTATGGCTGCTCCATCACTAATTTTTCTTTACTTTGGTTGCCTCTGGGTTTTCCAGATTCTATCCTTTTTCTTTTCTTCTTTTTCCTTATGCCTATTTCCTTCTCTCTTCTCCTCCCCCCCCCCCCCCCCCTCTCACTCTTTCTATTCAGAATGTCATTACTAGTTTACAGTGCGTCGGTTGGACCACTGTTCTGGGTTCCACAAAAAATAGAAAATGGACATACTGCACTGAAATGTTTACAAAAATGTTTGCCGCCAATCACATGGTATAGGCTTATTGTTCCTATTATTTGTTGGGTCTCCCTACTCGCTGGGATACGGGAAACCACAGAGTTTGTTTTATTAATGTCATATGTGTCCAACAGGACAGGCATTGGTTAACTCAATGACCGCCATGGCCACTTCTGCCAAGTCTAAAACATGCTTAAAGTTCCTTACCTGGAACGTTGAAGGTCTAAACACACCGATTAAATGTAGGAAGATATTGCAACACCTAAAGCGTCTACGACCGGCTATAGCAATGTTACAGGAGACTCATTGGAAAATTGTGACCCTAATGTAGTAAGGGATAATTGGATAAATGAATATAAGTCAGCCTCTTTCACCTCAAAGAAAAGGGGAGTGGTAATTCTATTCAATAAATCTCTTAGATACTCTATATTGGACACTCTTGAAGATAAAGAGGGTAGATATCTATTTATAAAGTTGCGGCTGGAGGAGGAGTTATATACCCTAGTAACCCTCTATGCGCCAAACTCGGAGCACAATGCATTTTCACTGACATTTAGGTTCATCGCCAGGATTGGGCCGAGGGCAGATTAATTATGGGTGGAGAACCCAGGGTTAGATAGATCAGATGCTTCTAGTATGAGAAACTACACCATTCCAACTGCACTACAATTCTTGTTGTCCTCTCTAAATTTGCTAGAGCCGTGGCGACACCAACACCCGGTCGACCGTGAATATACTTTCTATTCACATCCACTAGGATAGATTATTGGTTACTTTCTGCTGAACTACTTTCTAGGGTGCGTAATTCGGGGTGGAAAATATAGCCATCTCTGATCACGCTCCTACATGGTTTACCCTCACATTGGTCTCTCCTAAGATGACCTCTTAATTGGAGATTCCCTTCTCACTTATTCACATCCCCCGATTTGAAATCAGACTTGGAATCTAACTTTCTAAATTATGTCAATGATAACATTCAACACGTAGACGATATCAATCTCTCCTGGTCTGCCTTTAAGCCGGTGGTGAGGGGTCACATCATTGCATATGCTGCAAACAAGCGTAAAAAACTCAACCAACGGTTTCAGGAATTGAGCCTAGCACTCACCAATTCTTATGCGTCCTGGTTGTCTTCACCGACGGATGAAAGTGTGCGGAATATATCTTGAAACGAAACAACTTTATGACACACTTTGTACAGAAAGAGCCCAATATGTCCTAGATTTTCAGAAGCACAAATATTTTAAATGGGGAAATAAGGATGGAAAGCGTCTGGCAAATGTAGTTCATAGCCAACGACCTACCTCGCACATTCTTTCACTTAACACTGCTACCCAATTGTCATCGGACTCGGCTGACATCGCTTATTCCTTCCTATCTTATTATAAGGAGTTGTACACCGCTCCACCGGATTATCTCACTGGAAGCATGGATTTCCTTCGATCGGCAGGATCTCCCACACTGACAGAGGATGAGCGAGACTCCCTTACGGAGCAGATTACTGAATTAGAACTACATGCAGTAATAAAACATCTAGCCAATGGTAAGTCCACAGGCCCTGATGGGTTAAGCTCAGAATATTATAAATTATTACTGCCTCACGTTACGCCACATCTTTTAACATTATTTAACTCTATAGTATCTGGCAACGATGCCCCTTCTACCTTTAATCAAGCCCGTATAATAGTATTACCTAAACCAGGGAAAGACCCTACCTTAGTCCAATCATACCGCCCGATCTCTTTGCTGAATCAAGAATTTAAAATTCTGACTGCACTTATGGCAGATAGACTGCAATTTGTTTTGTCACAATTGCTACACCCGTCCTGAACTGGATTCGTAAAAGGGAGAACATCGGTACATAACATCCGTCAATTAATAGCAGCCCTGACCATATCGGCCAAAACACCAAGTGGAACATCTTTGCTGGTGAGTTGCGGTGCTGATAAAGCATTCAACAGAGTGTCTTGGTCCCACTTGCTGAGAGTGAGTGTTACATTGGCAACAATTTGTTACCGGCTTTGTTAGATTTTTTTGTAAATATATATGCCTCACCCACTGCATTTCTTACGGTGAATGGAATGAACACTGATGCCTTCCAGTTACATAGAGGCGCGAGGCAAGGCTGTCCCCTATCCCCGCGCCTCTTCAACCTCGCCTTAGACCCACTTATCAGACACTGCCACCTAACGCCTGCTTGGCAAGGAATTAAAATAGGAACTCATGATCTCAGGGTCACGGCTTATGCTGAGGATTTATTATTATATTACTCGAACCCTCACGAGGCATTCCCTGGTTTATTATCATTACTGTCAGCCTTTGAGTCAGTCTCTGGGTTTTTGATTAACAAATCGAAAACCGAGGCATTGGCCTTACACCCGAAAGCGACCCTAAATTGGGATATCCAGTTCCCCTTCCATTGGGCAGATCAGAAGATCACATATCTAGGTCTTCAGATTCCTACTAATCCTTCCAATTTATATACGAGTAATTTCCCACAAGTTATCACACGCACTTTGGCGGATTTCCAAGCTTGAAAACATCTACATCTCTCTTACTTTGGCAGGTGCCAATTAATAAAAATGATCACCTTCCCGAGGTTATTATATCCTATCCAGATGCTACCTTTAATATTGTCAGAAACGGATATAACAATTTTAAACAAGGCCTTTAGTGAGTTTATCTGGGCATACAAAAAAACTAGAATTTCTCTATTTAATTTGAGCCAATCACAAAAATGAGGTGGTGTTAATTTACCTTGCCTTAAGAGCTACATGCTGGCTGCGAACTACCGCTACGCTATCAATTGGATACATGAGACGGAAGTCTTTGCTAATACCGGCTTAGAACAAGCCCTTTGCCCCGAGATTTCACTAGTCAGATTGCTACATATGCGCCCATCGACTTTTCCAAACTCAATTAAAGACAACATATTGATAACTTCTGTCTGCACGGCATGGAGAACAGCACGTTCCAGAAGGGTATTTCTACCCATAATACGATATTTATCCCTTTAGCCTATAACGCAGAATTCCGAGGGACTGCTGCTCAATCCACACTGGCCGCCCTATCGGGCAAGGGCATCCGATTATTATAACAACTGTTAAATCACGGCACTTTCCAAATTCGCTCACATGCAAGTCTTTGCGAGGAATTTCCACAAATCAGTATCCCATTATTCATATATTTTCACATTTGTAGTTTCATTAATAAATCACTGAATGCACAGACTGTCTCAACTATGCTTACTGCTTTTAACAGAATGAACAAATCTCTCATCTCAGCATCATATACTGAAATGAATTACCAAATCCTACATCGTTCATACATTACTCAGAAATTGCGATTCCAAATGGGCACGGCATCGGATTCTAAATGCTTTAAATGTGGCGTGAAAGATGCCGATATATACACCACTGTTTATGGAGCTGCCCGGAAGTCCTAAAATTTTGGGGTTTAATTCAAGCCTTCATCAAAGAGAAATTGGACATAAGTTTAGATATTTCCCCTGAATGGGTTTCTTGGGACATACACCCCTCACATTATACCCCTAAATTCTCACCAGGTCATCGTCTTTTATGGACCAAAATAGCGGCTGCTAGTAAGAAAACCATCCTGTCACAATGGGTAGCTGCAGATACTCTATCTTTGGCTTTACTTCTGCCACGTTTATCATACTTATGTCATATGGAATGGCTAGAGATGACACTTGGCAAAGAAAAAGAAAAAAAAAAGATAGAGAAGTTTTTCGAAATATGGCTCCCATATGTCTTGATGCTAGCTAACCCTATTAAGGATACCCTTAGACAAGCTATAGCTCACACTACGTGGTACAATCTTGAAGTACTTGCCTTAGGACACCCTAGACACGGTCACATGGATAGCTCTGTCTATATATATTTTACCCCCACTATGTTTTTGTTTCATTTACTAGGTTTTATTAAGATACTGTTCCAGGAGGAAATGGATTGTCTTCGTTTGACATGTTGTCTCTTATATTTTCTGTACCATGTTGATTGTGCAGATATTGAACGTTATATGCATGTCTGCATTTTGTAGTTGCCCAATATAGTATTTAAAAAAAACAACAACTGCACAATCTGACCTCAGTTGTATACTGCAATCATTGCGTCATTACACCCCGCTGATACACGTCACACCACAAATCACTTCATTCAGCTGTATTGGAACTTCTAAACATGTAAGGGAGCTTTAAACTCTGTAACATGTTTCTTTATAAAATATAGGTTAGGAACTTGTTTTTATGCTTACTAACAATCGAGGTTTGACAACCGCACTATTTATTAAAAGCAAACGTTAATTAATTAACATTTCCAAGCATTTTGTTTTGTAGGATCTGCTTAATATCTTTTAGCTTCATAACAGTTTTTTAATGCTTTTTAAGCAACCAACACATTTTTTGTTACAAAACATACCCACATACATTTGGTTATTTTTATTTTATTTTTTTAATATCACTACACACACACAAACATATGTTCAAGAACAGCAACACCATTTTTTTTATTATTTTTTGTGCCCGGAAAGTAGGTAGTGCAATATTTGATGTTAAAACACAGTTGTTTGCAAAAATTGCAACATCGGAAACATGTAAGCAAAAAATGCGTAAAATTGTAAATTTATACGCAAATAATGCGTATTTAAGGTCTTTGCAATATTTGCACATTTCACAAACCCAGATTGTTTTGTAAATTGCAGTTTTTCTGTTTGGGCGTGCTTTCGCAATTTTGCGAATGGTCGCAATTTTTGCAAATTTGTAATATTTACAATCCTTAAGGGCCCCACACAGCGCGATCCTCCGCCGAGCTGCCCAACAGCGGGTACGGCTGATGGGCAACCCGGCGGCAGGGGAGGGGGGGGGTTTGAGAAGTTTCTTCACCCGGCTCCATAGCAGTGCAGGCAAATATGGACGAGATAGTCCATATTGGCCTGCATGCACGAGCGGCTGGGCCGCGTACCGTTCATCGCTTGTGCCGCCACACTGAAAGATACGAACAGTATCTCCTTCATTAATGAATGAGATCGTCCATATTGGCCTGCATGCGCAAGTGGCGGGGCCGCGTATCGTTCATATCTTTCAGTCATATCGCCCAGTGTGTAGGGCCTATTACTGAATTGGCTCCAGAATCCATTCTATTTACACAAGCCCCTTGGTGTCTGCAGCATATAGAATTTGCCAAGTAACTACGCATATCATTAGAAGGTGTCCTGTAACTGGACTTACTCTGCACTCCATGGAAGTAAGGTGGAGTACAGCACAGCAGCATGGTATATAAGGTTTATTGCCAGCAAGCACTTCCCCATACCTTTTCATGGCAAAGGTTACCAAACAAATATCATCAAAATGGACAACATAACAATAGAAGTAAATCATACCATGTATCGCTGTGAGTGTGGGGGGGGGGCTCCTGTCCGGTGCCAATGTGTTTTATTTTCTTCTGTGGGGTCTAATGCAGAACCATCACATGTGTGCAAAGTGTGCATTGCACACAGCGCACTTGTACTTGAATCGCATTGTGAGCCTTTGTCCCCGATTGGCTGCCCTTGAGATAACAGCAGGCAGCGCTGATTTCTAGTACCGCGCGTCCTGCTGAGGGAGAGGCTCCCAGTGGGAGGTGTCTGTGTCCCGTGCAGTGCCGGGTATGAAATCGGCGGTAGCCGCGTCCTGGCACTGAGTGAGGACGGTGGGGGGGTGGCCGTGTCCTGCCGCTATGTGAGGACGGCGGGGGAACGGGAGCAGCAGCAGCGGGGTAATGTATATCTCCTGGTAGTGCCCTGTGTGACAGCAGCGCTCTCCCTCCCGCTGTGCAGAGCTGACAGTCTCAGTCCCTGTCTCCCCGGTGATAGCCTGCTGTAATGTGTAAAAAGAGGGACTCTGCCTGCCGTACTTTGTAAATGGGAGCTCTACCTGGCGTAATGTGTGACAGGGGCTCTTCCTGGCGTAATGTGTAAAAGGGCACTCTACCTGGTGTAATGTGTGACAAGGACTCTACCTGGCGTATTGTGTGACAGGGGCTCTTCCTGGCGTAATGTGTAAAAGGGCACTCTACCTGGTGTAATGTGTGACAAGGACTCTACCTGGCGTATTGTGTGACAGGGGCTCTTCCTGGCGTAATGTGTAAAAGGGCACTCTACCTGGTGTAATGTGTGACAAGGACTCTACCTGGCGTATTGTGTGACAGGGGCTCTTCCTGGCGTAATGTGTAAAAGGGCACTCTACCTGGTGTAATGTGTGACAAGGACTCTACCTGGCGTATTGTGTGACAGGGGCTCTTCCTGGCGTAATGTGTAAAAGGGCACTCTACCTGGTGTAATGTGTGACAAGGACTCTACCTGGCGTATTGTGTGACAGGGGCTCTTCCTGGCGTAATGTGTAAAAGGGCACTCTACCTGGTGTAATGTGTGACAAGGACTCTACCTGGCGTATTGTGTGACAGGGGCTCTTCCTGGCGTAATGTGTAAAAGGGCACTCTACCTGGTGTAATGTGTGACAAGGACTCTACCTGGCGTATTGTGTGACAGGGGCTCTTCCTGGCGTAATGTGTAAAAGGGCACTCTACCTGGTGTAATGTGTGACAAGGACTCTACCTGGTGTATTGTCTGACAGGGGCGCTACTGTGCGCTGTCATTTGAATAATACAGACTACTGTGCAGCATAATATGAATTGGTATTATTTTGTGGCCACCCCCCTTCCCCATAAAGCCATATTTTTTTCCTGTGGGGGCCCAATGTATTTGTTTTTTGTTTGTGAGCGCCAATGTGTGTTGTTTTACCTGTGGGGGCCATTGTGTTTATTTTATTTTTTCTCTGCACATGTGCCTAAGTTGCACAATGCATGCGTCCTGATGGTGTTCACACAGGGTTGCAGTACAGATTAAGACGCACGCACTAAGAAGTGCATTAGCAATGTGTTGGACAATCCTAAGTGATTACAGGGTGTTGGCTGATCATATGCAGATGTAGCATAGTATTGGAGTGACACAGGTGTGTTGCTGAAAGTGGTTGTGTAAACAGTCACTGAATTGCTCACAGTGCAGGCCATACTCCGACGGATGAGCTGCACCTAGCATAGAGCTGGTGAAAGTTTCAATTTAACGACCGTTGGTGGTGTGCAAAGGTGCACAAAGTATGATTGCAGCAACTGTAGACATTGAACGTGGGCATCTCAGTCCTTGTATGTTCGGAAGCACAAACGTACACCAGGGAAGGGCATTGTAGCAGATGTAGCTACAGCAAGAGATGCAACTCAGAAAAAGGCCCTATAAGGAGGGATCCCACCCCACTCGACAAACCACACACCCCACCTCCATTAGAGCTGCTTCCATAAATTTCCCGGGCTGGTCTTCCATCCCAATCTGCCCCTGAGTGAGGCAGATGTAACATGTGCAGAGAGAGTTAGATTTGGGTAGGGTACATTGTTTCTGTGCAGAGTAAATACTGGCTGCTTTATTCTTATACTGCAATTTAGATTTCAGTTTAAGCACACCCCACCCAAATCTAACTCTCTCTGCACATGTTACATCTGCCCTGCCCCCTGCACTGCACACGGTTTTGCCCAATTGCTAACAACTCTGAATGACCCCCTATGTGCGCTGTGCAGTGTTGTACGTACAGGCTGCATGGCCCAAGTAACGCATAGATTATTTATTTTATTTTTTTAACAATAAAAAAAAAAAAAACTTTATCAAATACCCACGGAACGCTACAAACGTCATCCATCCATTAAAAAAAAAAAAAAAAAGCTGGGGAACCCCACCGCGGCGCTCACCTGCCAGCCAGGGGATAGTACCACAGGAAAATGCGGTAAATGGGGTTTACCGCATTTTTCACTTACTACATCCCGCCCTTAATGAGAGAGAATGAGGACGTTCTCCTTGGTGGATAGGGTGGGCAAAGAGTGAGATGGTTCAGCCCTGTCAGTCTCCTGTGGGTTCATTTTTATTGTGGGACCTAGAGTTACAGCTCCACACACCCCATTGTTAATCCGGTCCTGCCCTCAACACCGTACACACCCCTCATTACCTTCCTCACCCTCAGTACCCCTCATTACCTTCCTCACCCTCAGTACCCCTCATTACCTTCCTCACCCTCAGTACCCCTCATTACCTTCCTCACCCTCAGCACCCCTCATTACCTTCCTCACCCTCAGTACCCCTCATTACCTTCCTCACCCTCAGTACCCCTCATTACCTTCCTCACCCTCAGTACCCCTCATTACCTTCCTCACCCTCAGTACCCCTCGACACCTTCCTCACCCTCAGTACCCCTCGACACCTTCCTTAGTCCCCTCGTCACCTTCCTCTGCCCCCTCAATAACTACCTCTGCCCCTCGTCACCTTCCGCTTTCAGCTTGCTAAGCTTGTGCAGGTCCAAGTTCTTCTGGGCTCTGGTGCCTTTCGGGAAAACCATCCCAGGAAAGAGTGGAAGAGGTACTCTGCAGCTTCAGTAGGGGGGTGCCACAAGCCACAATCGGGACACAGTGTGAGAGTAGCTCTGCAGCTGCCAGGTGGGTAGGGGGTGTCACGGTCCGCCCGATTACTGCTGGATGCAGTGATTGGGACACAGGAGAGCAGCTGCTGGATGGGGCGGGGTGTGGACACAGTTATCGGTACACGGCTGTTACAACAGTGCAGTGCCGGTATGCTATACCGCTGTGTACAGCCACACTTCCAGCAAAAAAATAAGAATTTACTTACCGATAATTCTATTTCTCATAGTCCGTAGTGGATGCTGGGGACTCCGAAAGGACCATGGGGAATAGCGGCTCCGCAGGAGACTGGGCACAAAAGTAAAAGCTTTAAGACTACCTGGTGTGCACTGGCTCCTCCCCCTATGACCCTCCTCCAAGCCTCAGTTAGGATACTGTGCCCGGACGAGCGTACACAATAAGGAAGGATTTTGAATCCCGGGTAAGACTCATACCAGCCACACCAATCACACCGTACAACTTGTGATCTGAACCCAGTTAACAGCATGATAACAGAGGAGCCTCTGAAAAGATGGCTCACAACAATAATACCCCGATTTTTTGTAACAATAACTATGTACAAGTATTGCAGACAATCCGCACTTGGGATGGGCGCCCAGCATCCACTACGGACTATGAGAAATAGAATTATCGGTAAGTAAATTCTTATTTTCTCTGACGTCCTAGTGGATGCTGGGGACTCCGAAAGGACCATGGGGATTATACCAAAGCTCCCAAACGGGCGGGAGAGTGCGGATGACTCTGCAGCACCGAATGAGAGAACTCCAGGTCCTCCTCAGCCAGGGTATCAAATTTGTAGAATTTAGCAAACGTGTTTGCCCCTGACCAAGTAGCTGCTCGGCAAAGTTGTAAAGCCGAGACCCCTCGGGCAGCCGCCCAAGATGAGCCCACTTTCCGTGTGGAATGGGCTTTTACAGATTTTGGCTGTGGCAGGCCTGCCACAGAATGTGCAAGCTGAATTGTACTACAAATCCAACGAGCAATAGTCTGCTTAGAAGCAGGAGCACCCAGCTTGTTGGGTGCATACAGGATAAACAGCGAGTCAGATTTTCTGACTCCAGCCGTCCTGGAAACATATATTTTCAGAGCCCTGACTACGTCCAGCAACTTGGAATCCTCCAAGTCCCTAGTAGCCGCAGGCACCACAATAGGCTGGTTTAAGTGAAAAGCTGAAACCACCTTAGGGAGAAATTGAGGACGAGTCCTCAATTCTGCCCTGTCCGTATGAAAAATTAGGTAAGGGCTTTTATAGGATAAAGCCGCCAATTCTGAGACATGCCTGGCTGAGGCCAGGGCTAACAGCATTACCACTTTCCATGTGAGATATTTTAAGTCCACAGTGGTGAGTGGTTCAAACCAATGTGATTTTAGGAACCCCAAAACTACATTGAGATCCCAAGGTGCCACTGGAGGCACAAAAGGAGGCTGTATATGCAGTACCCCCTTGACAAACGTCTGGACTTCAGGAACTGAAGCTAGTTCTTTTTGGAAGAATATTGACAGGACCGAAATTTGAACCTTAATGGACCCCAATTTTAGGCCCATAGACAGTCCTGTTTGCAGGAAATGCAGGAAACGACCCAGTTGAAATTCCTCTGTAGGGGCCTTCCTGGCCTCACACCACGCAACATATTTACGCCAAATACGGTGATAATGTTGCACAGTTACATCCTTCCTGGCTTTGATCAGGGTAGGGATGACTTCATCCGGAATGCCTTTTTCCTTCAGGATCCGGCGTTCAACCGCCATGCCGTCAAACGCAGCCGCGGTAAGTCTTGGAACAGACATGGTCCCTGCTGGAGCAGGTCCTTTCTTAGAGGTAGAGGCCACGGGTCTTCCGTGAGCATCTCTTGAAGTTCCGGGTACCAAGTCCTTCTTGGCCAATCCGGAGCCACGAGTATAGTCCTTACTCCTCTCCTTCTTATGATTCTCAGTACCTTGGGTATGAGAGGCAGAGGAGGGAACACATACACTGACTGGTACACCCACGTTGTTACCAGAGCGTCCACAGCTATTGCCTGAGGGTCCCTTGACCTGGCGCAATATCTGTCCAGTTTTTTGTTGAGGCGGGACGCCATCATGTCCACCTTTGGTTTTTTCCCAACGGTTCACAATCATGTGGAAGACTTCTGGGTGAAGTCCCCACTCCCCCGGGTGGAGATCGTGTCTGCTGAGGAAGTCTGCTTCCCAGTTGTCCACTCCCGGAATGAACACTGCTGACAGTGCTATCACATGATTTTCCGCCCAGCGAAGAATCCTTGCAACTTCCGTCATTGCCCTCCTGCTTCTTGTGCCGCCCTGTCTGTTTACGTGGGCGACTGCCGTGATGTTGTCCGACTGGATCAGCACCGGCTGACCCTGAAGCAGAGGCCTTGCCTGACTTAGGGCATTGTAAATGGCCCTTAGTTCCAGGATATTTATGTGAAGTGACGTTTCCATGCTTGTCCACAAGCCCTGGAAATTTTTTCCCTGTGTGACTGCTCCCCAGCCTCTCAGGCTGGCATCCGTGGTCACCAGGACCCAGTCCTGAATGCCGAATCTGCGGCCCTCTAGAAGATGAGCACTCTGCAACCACCACAGGAGAGACACCCTTGTCCTTGGAGACAGGGTTATCCGCTGATGCATTTGAAGATGCGATCCGGACCATTTGTCCAGCAGATCCCACTGAAAAGTTCTTGCGTGGAATCTGCCGAATGGAATCGCTTCGTAAGAAGCCACCATTTTTCCCAGGACCCTTGTGCATTGATGCACTGACACTTGGCCTGGTTTTAGGAGGTTCCTGACTAGGTCGGATAACTCCCTGGCTTTCTCCTCCGGGAGAAACACCTTTTTCTGTACTGTGTCCAGAATCATCCCTAGGAACAGCAGACGTGTCGTCGGAATCAGCTGCGATTTTGGAATATTTAGAATCCATCCGTGCTGTCGTAGTACTACTTGAGATAGTGCTACTCCGACCTCTAACTGTTCTCTGGACCTTGCCCTTATCAGGAGATCGTCCAAGTAAGGGATAATTAAGACGCCTTTTCTTCGAAGAAGAATCATCATTTCGGCCATTACCTTGGTAAAGACCCGGGGTGCCGTGGACAATCCAAACGGCAGCGTCTGAAACTGATAGTGACAGTTCTGTACCACAAACCTGAGGTACCCTTGGTGAGAAGGGCAAATTGGGACATGGAGGTAAGCATCCTTGATGTCCAGAGACACCATATAGTCCCCTTCTTCCAGGTTCGCTATCACTGCTCTGAGTGATTCCATCTTGAATTTGAACCTTTGTATGTAAGTGTTCAAGGATTTCAGATTTAAAATAGGTCTCACTGAGCCGTCCGGCTTCGGTACCACAAACAGCGTGGAATAATACCCCTTTCCCTGTTGTAGGAGGGGTACCTTGATTATCACCTGCTGGGAATACAGCTTGTGAATGGCTTCCAATACCGTCTCCCTGTCGTGGGGAGACGTTGGTAAAGCAGACTTCAGGAACCGGCGAGGGGGTTACGTCTCGAATTCCAATTTGTACCCCTGAGATACTACCTGCAGGATCCAGGGGTCCACTTGCGAGTGAGCCCACTGCGCGCTGAAATTCTTGAGACGGGCCCCCACCGTGCCTGAGTCCGCTTGTAAGGCCCCAGCGTCATGCTGAGGACTTGGCAGAAGCGGGGGAGGGCTTCTGTTCCTGGGAAGAGGCTGTCTGCTGCAGTCTTTTTCCCCTTCCTCTGCCCCGGGGCAGATACGAGTGGCCTTTTGCCCGCTTGCCCTTATGGGGACGAAAGGACTGAGCCTGAAAAGACAGTGTCTTTTTCTGCTGAGAGGTGACCTGGGGTAAAAAGGTGGATTTCCCAGCCGTTGCCGTGGCCACCAGGTCCGATAGACCGACCCCAAATAACTCCTCCCCTTTATACGGCAATACTTCCATATGCCGTTTGGAATCCGCATCACCTGACCACTGTCGCGTCCATAACCCTCTTCTGGCAGAAATGGACAGCGCACTTACTCTTGATGCCAGAGTGCAAATATCCCTCTGTGCATCTCTCATATATAGAAATGCATCCTTTAAAAATGCTCTATAGTCAATAATATATTGTCCCTGTCCAGGGTATCAATATTTTCAGTCAGGGAATCCGACCAAGCCACCCCAGCACTGCACATCCAGGCTGAGGCGATTGCTGGTCGCAGTATAATACCAGTATGTGTGTATATACTTTTTAGGATATTTTCCAGCTTCCTATCAGCTGGTTCCTTGAGGGCGGCCGTATCAGGAGACGGTAACGCCACTTGTTTAGATAAGCGTGTGAGCGCCTTATCCACCCTAGGGGGTGTTTCCCAACGCGCCCTAACCTCTGGCGGGAAAGGGTATAATGCCAATAATTTTTTAGAAATTAGCAGTTTTTTATCGGGGGAAACCCACGCTTCATCACACACCTCATTTAATTCATCTGATTCAGGAAAAACTACGGGTAGTTTTTTCACACCCCACATAATACCCTTTTTTGTGGTACTTGTAGTATCAGAAATGTTCAAAACCTCCTTCATTGCCGTGATCATGTAACGTGTGGCCCTACTGGAAAATACGTTTGTTTCCTCACCGTCGACACTGGAGTCAGTGTCCGTGTCTGGGTCTGTGTCGACCACCTGAGGTAACGGGCGCTTTAGAGCCCCTGACGGTGTTTGAGACGCCTGTACAGGTATTAACTGATTTGCCGGCTGTCTCATGTCGTCAACAGTCTTTTGTAAAGTGCTGACACTATCACGTAATTCCTTCCATAAGACCATCCAGTCAGGTGTCGACTCCCTAGGGGGTGACATCACTAATACAGGCAATTGCTCCGCCTCCATACCATTTTCCTCCTCATACATGTCGACACAACGTACCGACACACAGCACACACACAGGGAATGCTCTGATAGAGGACAGGACCCCACTAGCCCTTTGGGGAGACAGAGGGAGAGTTTGCCAGCACACACCAGAGCGCTATATATATACAGGGATAACCTTATATAAGTGTTTTTCCCTTATATAGCTGCTGTATAGATTTATCTGCCAATTTAGTGCCCCCCCTCTCTTGTTTTACCCTGTTTCTGTAGTGCAGGACTGCAGGGGAGAGTCAGGGAGCTTCCCTCCAACGGAGCTGTGAGGAAAAATGGCGCCAGTGTGCTGAGGAGATAGGCTCCGCCCCCTTCTCGGCGGCCGTTCTCCCGCTTTTTTATGGAAAAACAGGCATGAGTTAAATGCATCCATATAGCCCAGGAGCTATATGTGATGCATTTTTTTGCCCCCTAAGGTGTTTATATTGCGTCTCAGGGCGCCCCCACCCAGCGCCCTGCACCCTCAGTGACCGGAGTGTGAAGTGTGCTGAGAGCAATGGCGCACAGCTGCGGTGCTGTGCGCTACCTTATTGAAGACAGGACGTCTTCTGCCGCCGATTTTTCCGGACCTCTTCTGCTCTTCTGGCTCTGTAAGGGGGACGGCGGCGCGGCTCTGGGACCCATCCATGGCTGGGCCTGTGATCGTCCCTCTGGAGCTAATGTCCAGTAGCCTAAGAAGCCCAATCCACTCTGCACGCAGGTGAGTTCGCTTCTTCTCCCCTTAGTCCCTCGATGCAGTGAGCCTGTTGCCAGCAGGTCTCACTGAAAATAAACAACCTAAAACTAAACTTTTTTCCAAGCAGCTCAGGAGAGCCACCTAGACTGCACCCTTCTCGTTCGGGCACAAAAATCTAACTGAGGCTTGGAGGAGGGTCATAGGGGGAGGAGCCAGTGCACACCAGGTAGTCTTAAAGCTTTTACTTTTGTGCCCAGTCTCCTGCGGAGCCGCTATTCCCCATGGTCCTTTCGGAGTCCCCAGCATCCACTAGGACGTCAGAGAAATGTATTTAAGAACAAAAATGGCATAATGAACCACCAACGTTTCAACGCATATTTACTATAAGTGGTTGGCCTATAGACTGTAGATCTAATAATCCACACATAGATAGATAGATAGATAGATAGATAGATAGATAGATAGATAGATAGATAGATAGATAGATAGATAGATAGATAGATAGAGAGTGCTCAAGTATGGATGTACTCAAAACCAGGACTGGTAAGGTGGGTATACACTAAAACAACATCGCTCATCTTGACCCTTCCTGAGCAATGCCGTTTACTCTATCACTAAGTGTGTATGCCGCCGCCGATGAGCGGCCCCGCAGGTCGTTAACAACCCTTGCTGTCGGCCGTGCATGCAGCTCATTTTGGACTGTCGACCAAAAACTGCATGCACGCCCCGGCCTGGCGTCACTGAGCGATATGGTTTGCATATCGCTCAGTGTGTACACACTGCCGCCAACTGCCCCGGCGGGGAAGGAAGCACACTAGGCGACACGAGGCTGAAGTTAGCTTCTTAATCAGAAGATTGAGCTTTGCAAGGGTTAACTAGTCTTGGGCCACAAATGTGACACCTGAAATCAGAGCGTTGTCAGTTACATATGACCCACTTGTATTTTGCCTGGTCCAACGCTGTTTTGGGCATGAAATACACAGGTGTCAAAGTTGTGGCCCAAGACTCAATTTTCTGACTAAGAAGCTGAGTGTGTACCCACCCTAAAGGTGCATATATACCGGGCGTTTTTCACCCGGCCCAGCTGTGTTCACGGGGGTTTTTACCATTAAAAACAAAACTGTCACCTGTAACTGACAAAGTGTTTGGACAGCACAGCGACCACACAGCCCCTCCATATATGGTGGAACAGGATCCGGTTAGGGTCCCGGCCGTCACAATGCCAACACCACAATCCTGATACTGCTCGGAATGTCGGCGTCCTGACAAGGCTCACAAGCCCACCACCAGGATCCCGAATGACTGCGTGCCGGGCCACCGGAGAGGTAAGCTGTGGGGGGGGGGGTTTAGGCTGTGGTTAGGGAGAGTTAAGGTTGGGGGGGGGGGGGGACGCCATTGGGTTAGGGTTATACCTTTTTCCTGTCTCCCTCCACTATCTAATCCAGCATGCCAGATCACATGCACAGCACTGAGCTCTATCCCCCTACCTCCCGGTCATGTCACAGCACTCTGCCCCCCTTCCCCCTACCTCCCGGTCATGTCACAGCACTCTGTCCCCCTTCCCCCTACCTCCCGGTCATGTCACAGCTCTCTGTCCCCCTTCCCCCTACCTCCCGGTCATGTCACAGCACTCTGTCCCCCTTCCCCCTACCTCCCGGTCATGTCACAGCACTCTGTCCCCCTTCCCCCTACCTCCCGGTCATGTCACAGCACTCTGTCCCCCTTCCCCCTACCTCCCGGTCATGTCACAGCTCTCTGTCCCCCTTCCCCCTACCTCCCGGTCATGTCACAGCACTCTGTCCCCCTTCCCCCTACCTCCCGGTCATGTCACAGCTCTCTGTCCCCCTTCCCCCTACCTCCCGGTCATGTCACAGCACTCTGTCCCCCTTCCCCCTACCTCCCGGTCATGTCACAGCACTCTGTCCCCCTTCCCCCTACCTCCCGGTCATGTCACAGCTCTCTGTCCCCCTTCCCCCTACCTCCCGGTCATGTCACAGCACTCTGTCCCCCTTCCCCCTACCTCCCGGTCATGTCACAGCACTCTGTCCCCCTTCCCCCTACCTCCCGGTCATGTCACAGCACTCTGTCCCCCTTCCCCCTACCTCCCGGTCATGTCACAGCTCTCTGTCCCCCTTCCCCCTACCTCCCGGTCATGTCACAGCACTCTGTCCCCATTCCCCCTACCTCCCGGTCATGTCACAGCACTCTGTCCCCCTTCCCCCTACCTCCCGGTCATGTCACAGCACTCTGTCCCCCTTCCCCCTACCTCCCGGTCATGTCACAGCACTCTGTCCCCCTTCCCCCTACCTCCCGGTCATGTCACAGCACTCTGTCCCCCTTCCCCCTACCTCCCGGTCATGTCACAGCACTCTGTCCCCCTGATCATGTGTTCCAGCAATAACAGCTTCAGATCTGACCTGACAGCATTATACTCAGCCAGCTGCTTCTATGCACAGTATATAGGGGGAACCCGCACATGACAGGATATATATACACTGTAGTATGTCCCACCATTATACTACAGGTCACATGTCACAGCACTCTGTCCCCATTCCCCTGGTCACATGCACAGCACTCTGTCCCCCTTCCCCCTGGTCACATGCACAGTATATAGGGGGAACCCACACATGACAGGCTATATATATATATATATATATATATATATATACACTGTATGTCCCACCATTATACTACAGGTCACATGCACAACACTCTGGGGCAGATGTATTAACCTGGAGAAGGCATAAGGAAGTGATAAACCAGTGATATGTGCAAGGTGATAAAGGTACCAGCCAATCAGCTCCAATGTGTAAATTAACAGTTAGGATCTGATTGGCTGGTGTGTTTATCACCTTGCACATATCACTGGTTTATCACTTACTTATGCCTTCTCCAGGTTAATACATCTGCCCCTCTGTCCCCCTTCCCCCTGGTCACATGCACAGCACTCTGTCCTCCTTCCCCCTGGTCACATGCACAGTATATAGGGGGAACCCGCACATGACAGGCTATATACTGTATGTCCCACCATTATACCACAGGTCACATGCACAGCACTCTGCCCCCCCTTCCCCTGGTCACATGTCACAGCACTCTGCCCCCCTTCCCCTGGTCACATGCACAACACTCTGCCCCCCTTCCCCCTGGTCACATGCACAGTATATAGGGGGAACCCACACATGACAGGCTATATATATATATATATATATATATATATACTGTATGTCCCACCATTATACCACAGGTCACATTACAGACACATCTTACCGGAGTCCAGCGTATGTGCAGCAGCATCCACCAGCACAGCCCCAGCACACCACCAGCCAGCAAGCACTGGGAGCAGTGGGAGGATCTCTTTCCTCTAGAGCTGGGGGAGGATATAAACATTTACCCCTTCACTGCCAACTGCAATGCACAAAACTCCCATTGTCCCAGCACCTACACAATAGTACACAACAGGGTGTAAACCAGCCAAGGGATCTGCATATTCAAGACACATCTGTTATTTTTTGTGATACAAAAAAAAAAAAAAAAAGTTATAATTTAGATCATTAACCCCTTCAGTGATGACTTTTTGAAAATTAGTCACACCTCCCAGGGCAGGTTTTTAAATTTTTTTTTTTTTTTTTACCTGTGCATTGCCAGAGATTTCATGTGTGTTGCCAGGGGTTTCATGCACGTTGCCAGGGGTTTCATGTGCTGTATCATGCTTTTTGCCAGGGATTTTATGCTCAGATCCATGATCGTTGCCACGGGGAATACTCGTTGCCTAGAGGTAGCTAGGGATGGCCATCAACCATCGATGATTCAAAATCATTGATGGCGTATGACCGATATTGAATACTTTTACCATCGATGGGGAAGAACCAGATGGTTTCCCGCCATCGATGGTTCAGTGCTACGGAATTTTTTACTTTTTTTCTCAAAGTGTCAAGGCACAAAGCTTAGCTCCGCCCCCTGACACTCACTAAGCCACGCCCCCTGGTTTACATTTGTACTATAAAACAGGGATGACCATCAATGGGTAAAACCATCGATGGATCCATTCCAAATGGTTTATACCATCGATGTTATCCATCAATGGTGACCATCGATGGATAACCCAGTGATGGACATCCCCTGGTTAGCATTTGATGGTAGCCCGCCAGCACTGAAATTCTCTCCCCCCATCTCCCTTGTACTCCGCTCGGCTGATGGAATTTTGTGGAATGACGAGATTGCGTCATTCTTCAAAGTCCACTGGCCGATCGTAGTGCAAGGAGATGGGGGAGCAGTGGCATGTCCCAGAAGATTTCCAGGGTGGGCAGTCTGCACAGCGTAGCTGGCCTGGGAAATGTTCCGGGCATACCGCTGAAGGGGGTTAAACCTTCCTGGAGTCAGCGAGCCGGGTTTCTGGAGTGTCAGTCAGAAGAAAACACGCTTCTGCTGCAACTTAAGTATCTTCTAATGAAGAAATTGCTTTCCTGCAGAGTCAGGCGTGTCTGGCTGAGTCAGGATTGTGTAATTGCACCATTACATGTGGTAACAAGACCGACACTATAGCCGACATAAACTGCACTATAAAGCTGGTGTGGAGATGTGCCCCGTGTCCCAGGGCACATCGGACCGGCAGGGTGCAGGGGATCTGCATCCCCTGCAGTTCCTGGCTGTGGGCAGCGCTGGGGCAGCTTGTCTGTCCCCAGCGCCTGTCAGTGTGTGGCAGCGGCGGGTGTCTGGTGCAGGGATCGGACGTTTCCCTGCACCAGACTGTCAGTGGCGTCGGGCAGCACCGCGAAAGCGGCGCTTTAAACTTGGCGCCATTCTGGCCGCCAATGAAAAGCGCCGCCCGCGGCTTTTCAAATCCGGCGCCATCCGCGAGCCAATCGCGTCTCGCGGGGCGCCGGCCAATCAGAGGCGGGCGCGGCGAGCCAATCGACGCTTGCCGCGTCATAGGCCCCACCCCCCGGCGTCTGACGTCAGACGGCGGGCGGGAGCCGAAGGCCGAGCGCGCGCGGAAGACGGGCGGGAGAAGAAAGAAGACGCCGCCAGGAGAAGAAGACGGAAGGCCGCGCCGAGCAGCGGTGAAGAGGTCCTGAGGCCGCGGAAGAGGCCAGAAGACGCCAGGCTCCTTGAAGATGTCCAGCGGCGGCTGGACGCGGAGAAGAGACGGTGGCGCCGCTGGCCAGACGGGTCAGCGGCAGAAGAGGGTGCCGGAGACCCCCGGATCAGGTGAGGCCTCAGTGAGGCTACTCTCACCCCCTCCCCTTTTCCTCCCTAGACCACCAGGGACGGGCATTAGGCCCGGGGGCACAGTTCAGGCACTAGGCCTGTGGCGCAGATAGGAATTTGGGGGTCACCATTAGATTTGGTGGTTTGGGCATTAGGCCCAAGCCACCTAAACTGCGCAAGTTAGGCGGGCACTAGGCCCGTGGGCAATCCAGGCAATAGGCCTGTGGGGGCATTAGAGGGCATTAGGCCCTAGTTCAGTTTGGCGGCCGCTAGGGATATAATAAGGTGACCCTGGGCACTAGGCCCAGGTCACCCAACAGGTGACAAGTTAGGCGGGCGCTAGGCCCGTGGGTGTTGTCAGGCTTCTGGCCTGTGGGCAATTAGGGGCTCTAGGCCCAGTGAATAAGTGCCCTCCCCCCCCAAGGTGAATAAAGGTGGCACTGGGCACTAGGCCCGGGCCACCCTGAGGTGTTTAGGTGGGCAGGCTGTGTGGCGCCCCAGCGGTAGGTAGGGATTTAAAGGGACAGCACCGTGGGATCTTGTAATACGATATTGTGATGTATGTTGTTACCGTGCAGGGCAAAGTGTCTGTTTGCTGTAAGTTGTGCATAGTTGTGTTGCACCACCCACACGAGCTAGTTTGAGGGCTCTGTCTATGTAGCTAGTGTAGCGGACGCACACTAGGGTAGTTCTTGGCCCTGCACGGCTGTTTTCTCTTTACCTCCTTACAGGGACCTGTAAGTGGAGAAGATCGGAGTGCAAGACTTGTAACGGTGAGGAACATCTGTGTACGTTTGTCCCCTTGTCTGTCCCCGAGCGCCGGAATAGGGATTGCTCACGGACGAGAGAACCCCTTCATCACACTACACGCGAGAGTGCGGGTGTGTGAATTCTGGGTGGCTGAGGCTTTGTGCCTGTGATGACCTTTCACCCAACCGGTGAAGGTCGCCGTCACCCCTGGGGTATCCCCTTTTCCGGTGGAAGAAGGGTTGATACCCCCCCTTAAGGTAGACTATTTTCTCCTCAGCTCGTTCGTCCGTCAGCTCCGAGAGGGAATCATCGTGTCCGGGTCCGACTGAAGAGTTCCAGGTCCGTTGAAGGTTCCGGTACCTGAAGGTGAGAGAGTGCGGCGCCTGGTAAGTGGTGAACCTACACCTGCACGGCCGCAGGCACTACACGCACCGCCGCCACCCTCTTACACTGGGGCCACACATAGCGGCCAAGCAGGTCCCACTGAGAGGACCCGCTAGGCTGGGTGTGCGCGGATCTACGGTATGTCGCAGAACAGGATCCGGCCAGTGACACATGGGCTTTAATAGAACACACTGCGGCATTATGAAATGTATGTGTTCACACTGAAATCCCTTCATCCTGGCGTCCGGCCCATATAGTAGTTGGATCCGGCGGCGGCGGGGGGACTGCCGCACATGTGTGGGCGACTGCATGTGCAGTCTCCTTGCGGCCAAGCACAAGTGATGGTAATCATACAGTAAGAGGGAAGTCCAGGAGCAGAGCATTGTATCCTCCTGGAGAGGTCATGTTGGGAGGTATGACATAGGTATGAGCACTGGGTCAGTATTGGGGTACAGCACAGGTGATGGTAATCATACAGTAAGAGGGAAGAGCAGGAGCAGAGCATTGTGTCCTCCTGGAGAGGTCATGTTGGGAGGTATGACATAAGTATGAGCACTGGATCAGTGTTAGGGTACAGCACAGGTGATGGTAATCATACAGTAAGAGGGAAGAGCAGGAGCAGAGCATTGTGTCCTCCTGGAAAGGTCATGTTGGGAGGTATGACATAGGTATGAGCACTGGTATAGTATTAGGGTACAGCACAGGTGATGGTAATCATACAGTAAGAGGGAAGAGCAGGAGCAGAGCATTGTGTCCTCCTGGAAAGGTCATGTTGGGAGGTATGACATAGGTATGAGCACTGGTATAGTATTAGGGTACAGCACAGGTGATGGTAATCATACAGTAAGAGGGAAGAGCAGGAGCAGAGCATTGTGTCCTCCTGGAGAGGTCATGTTGGGAGGTATGACATAACTATGAGCACTGGGTCAGTATTAGGGTACAGCACAGGAGATGATAATCATACAGTAAGAGGGAAGAGCAGGAGCAGAGCATTGTGTCCTCCTGGAGAGGGTCATGTTGGGAGGTATGACATAGGTATGAGCACTGGGTCAGTATTAGGGTACAGTACAGGTGATGGTAATCATACAGTAATAGGGAAGTGCAGGAGCAGAGCATTGTGTCCTCCTGGAGAAGGTCATGTTGGGAGGTATGACATAGGTATGAGCACTGGGTCAGTATTAGGGTACAGCATAGGTGATGGTAATCATACAGTAAGAGGGAAGAGCAGGAGCAGAACATTGTGTACTGCTGGAGAGGTCATGTTGGGAGGTATGACATAGGTATGAGCACTGGGTCAGTATTAGGGTACAGCATAGGTGATGGTAATCATACAGTAAGAGGGAAGTCCAGGAGCAGAGCATTGTATCCTCCTGGAGAGGTCATGTTGGGAGGTATGACATAGGTATGAGCACTGGGTCAGTATTGGGGTACAGCACAGGTGATGGTAATCATACAGTAAGAGAGAAGAGCAGGAGCAGAGCATTGTGTCCTCCTGGAGAGGGTCATGTTGGGAGGTATGACATAGGTATGAGCACTGGGTCAGTATTAGGGTACAGCATAGGTGATGGTAATCATACAGTAAGAGGGAAGTCCAGGAGCAGAGCATTGTATCCTCCTGGAGAGGTCATGTTGGGAGGTATGACATAGGTATGAGCACTGGGTCAGTATTAGGGTACAGCATAGGTGATGGTAATCATACAGTAAGAGTGAAGTCCAGGAGCAGAGCATTGTGTCCTCCTGGAGAGGGTCATGTTGGGAGGTATGACATAGGTATGAGCACTGGGTCAGTATCAGGGTACAGCACAGGTGATGGTAATCATACAGTAAGAGGGAAGTCCAGGAGCAGAGCATTGTATCCTCCTGGAGAGGTCATTTTGGGAGGTATGACATAGGTAGGAGCACTGGGTCAGTATTAGGATACAGCACAGGTGATGCTGATCATACAGTAAGAGTGAAGTCCAGGAGCAGAGCACTTTGTCCTCCTGGAGAGGGTCATGTTTGGAGGTATGACATAGGTATGAGCACTGGGTCAGTATTAGGGTAGGGTTCACTACGGCTGGCCGGCGGTCAGGCTCCCGGCGACCAGCATACCGGCGCCGGGAGCCCGACCGCCGGCTTACCGACAGCGTGGCGAGCGCAAATGAGCCCCTTACGGGCTCGCTGTGCGCGCCACACTATTTTATTCTCCCTCTATGGGGGTCGTGGACCCCCACGAGGGAAAATAAGTGTCGGGATGCCGGCTGTCGGGCTCCCGGCGCCGGTATACTGAGCGCCGGGAGCCCGACCGCCGGCATACAGAAGACCACCCTTAGGGTACAGTACAGGTGATGGCAATCATACAGTAAGAGGGAAGTCCAGGAGCAGAGCATTGTGTCCTCCTGGAGAGTTCATGTTGGGAGGTATGACATAGGTATGAGCACTGGGTCAGTATTGGGGTACAGCACAGGTGATGGTAATCAGACAGTAAGAGGGAAGTGCAGGAGCAGAGCATTGTGTCTTCCTGGAGAGGGTCATGTTGGGAGGTATGACATAGGTATGAGCACTGGATCAGTATTGGGGTACAGCACAGGTGATGGTAATCATACAGTAAGAGGGAAGTCCAGGAGCAGAGCATTGTATCCTCCTGGAGAGGTCATGTTGGGAGGTATGACATAGGTAGGAGCACTGGGTCAGTATTAGGGTACAGCATAGGTGATGGTAATCATACAGTAAGAGGGAAGTCCAGGAGCAGAGCAGTGTATCCTCCTGGAGAGGTCATGTTGGGAGGTATGACATAGGTAGGAGCACTGGGTCAGTATTAGGGTACAGCATAGGTGATGGTAATCATACAGTAAGAGGGAAGTCCAGGAGCAGAGCATTGTGTCCCTCCTGGAGAGGTCATGTTGGGAGGTATGACATAGGTATGAGCACTGGATCAGTATTGGGGTACAGCACAGGTGATGGTAATCATACAGTAAGAGGGAAGTCCAGGAGCAGAGCATTGTATCCTCCTGGAGAGGTCATGTTGGGAGGTATGACATAGGTATGAGCACTGGGTCAGTATTAGGGTACAGCACAGGTGATGGTAATCATACAGTAAGAGGGAAGTCCAGGAGCAGAGCATTGTATCCTCCTGGAGAGGTCATGTTGGGAGGTATGACATAGGTATGAGCACTGGGTCAGTATTAGGGTACAGCACAGGTGATGGTAATCATACAGTAAGAGGGAAGAGCAGGAGCAGAGCATTGTGTCCTCCTGGAGAGGTCATGTTGGGAGGTATGACATAGGTATGAGCACTGGGTCAGTATTGGGGTACAGCACAGGTGATGGTAATCATACAGTAAGAGGGAAGTCCAGGAGCAGAGCATTGTGTCCTCCTGGAGAGGTCATGTTGGGAGGTATGACATAGGTATGAGCACTGGGTCAGTATTAGGGTACAGCACAGGTGATGGTGATCATACAGTAAGAGGGAAGTCCAGGAGCAAAGCACTTTGTCCTCCTGGAGAGGGTCATGTTTGGAGGTATGACATAGGTATGAGCACTGGGTCAGTATTAGGGTACAGCACAGGTGATGGTAATCAGACAGTAAGAGGGAAGTGCAGGAGCAGAGCATTGTGTCCTCCTGGAGAGGGTCATGTTGGGAGGTATGACATAGGTATGAGCACTGGATCAGTATTGGGGTACAGCACAGGTGATGGTAATCATACAGTAAGAGGGAAGTCCAGGAGCAGAGCATTGTATCCTCCTGGAGAGGTCATGTTGGGAGGTATGACATAGGTAGGAGCACTGGGTCAGTATTAGGGTACAGCATAGGTGATGGTAATCATACAGTAAGAGGGAAGTCCAGGAGCAGAGCAGTGTATCCTCCTGGAGAGGTCATGTTGGGAGGTATGACATAGGTAGGAGCACTGGGTCAGTATTAGGGTACAGCATAGGTGATGGTAATCATACAGTAAGAGGGAAGTCCAGGAGCAGAGCATTGTGTCCCTCCTGGAGAGGTCATGTTGGGAGGTATGACATAGGTATGAGCACTGGATCAGTATTGGGGTACAGCACAGGTGATGGTAATCATACAGTAAGAGGGAAGTCCAGGAGCAGAGCATTGTATCCTCCTGGAGAGGTCATGTTGGGAGGTATGACATAGGTATGAGCACTGGGTCAGTATTAGGGTACAGCACAGGTGATGGTAATCATACAGTAAGAGGGAAGTCCAGGAGCAGAGCATTGTATCCTCCTGGAGAGGTCATGTTGGGAGGTATGACATAGGTATGAGCACTGGGTCAGTATTAGGGTACAGCACAGGTGATGGTAATCATACAGTAAGAGGGAAGAGCAGGAGCAGAGCATTGTGTCCTCCTGGAGAGGTCATGTTGGGAGGTATGACATAGGTATGAGCACTGGGTCAGTATTGGGGTACAGCACAGGTGATGGTAATCATACAGTAAGAGGGAAGTCCAGGAGCAGAGCATTGTGTCCTCCTGGAGAGGTCATGTTGGGAGGTATGACATAGGTATGAGCACTGGGTCAGTATTAGGGTACAGCACAGGTGATGGTGATCATACAGTAAGAGGGAAGTCCAGGAGCAAAGCACTTTGTCCTCCTGGAGAGGGTCATGTTTGGAGGTATGACATAGGTATGAGCACTGGGTCAGTATTAGGGTACAGCACAGGTGATGGTAATCATACAGTAAGAGGGAAGTGCAGGAGCAGAGCATTGTGTCCTCCTGGAGAGGGTCATGTTGGGAGGTATGACATAGGTATGAGCACTGGATCAGTATTGGGGTACAGCACAGGTGATGGTAATCATACAGTAAGAGGGAAATCCAGGAGCAGAGCACTTTGTCCTCCTGGAGAGGGTCATGTTGGGAGGTATGACATAGGTATGAGCACTGGGTCAGTATTAGGGTACAGCGCAGGTGATGGTAATCATATAGTAAGAGGGAAGAGCAGGAGCAGAGCATTGTGTCCTTCTGGAGAGGTCATGTTGGGAGGTATGACATAGGTATGAGCACTGGGTCAGTATTAGGGTACAGCACAGGTGATGGTAATCATACAGTAAGAGGGAAGAGCAGGAGCAGAGCATTGTGTCCCTCCTGGAGAGGTCATGTTGGGAGGTATGACATAGGTATGAGCACTGGGTCAGTATTAAGGTACAGCACAGGTGATGGTAATCATACAGTAAGAGGGAAGTGCAGGAGCAGAGCATTGTGTCCTCCTGGAGAGGTCATGTTGGGAGGTATGACATAGGTATGAGCACTGGGTCAGTATTAGGGTACAGCACAGGTGATGGTAATCATACAGTAAGAGGGAAGAGCAGGAGCAGAGCATTGTGTCCTCCTGGAGAGGTCATGTTGGGAGGTATGACATAGGTATGAGCACTGGGTCAGTATTAGGGTACAGCACAGGTGATGGTAATCATACAGTAAGAGGGAAGAGCAGGAGCAGAGCATTGTGTCCTGGAGAGGTCATGTTGGAAGGTTTTCCAGCAGACGTTCAGCTGACCCCTGGCAGAGGATGCAGATTGCCTCTATATGTCTTGTAGTGTATGACGGGAATATCAGCCCATTGTGCATTTTTTGTGAATTTATACTGACAAGATCAGTTTATAATATGATATAGCTGGGTTATTTACATGTATTAGCCAGCCCATAATGAATATTACATACTTCCCAACATGACCTCTCCAGGAGGACACAATGCTCTGCTTCTGGGCTTTTCTCGTACTGTATGATTGCTGGCAGAAGTGTTGAACAGGTTAATGGGTAAGAAAGGTGTTTCACCACAGGTGATGACAATCAGAAATTAAGAGGGAAGTCCAGGAGCAGAGCATTGTGTTCCTCCTGGAGATTGGGAGGTAAGATATTGCAGACTGGCTGCCCACCAGCTATACCTCCCAGCTGTAGCGATCTAGAAAGGGGAAGTCCCAATTTAAAGTCATCAGCTGATCTTTGTTCTGGCTGTGGGAAACGTGGAGAGTTGCTCACCACGGCGCAGCAGGGGGAGGAGGGCGATCAGGGCAGCCTAGTGCCAGCGACTGAGTATCAGAATCAGTTCATGCAGCCTCTTAGCACGCTTTACACCAGTACAACATTGGGGAGCAGGGATGAGGCAGAGCCGAAACTAGGATTTTATCGTCACCCGGGGCAAGGCAGTAATTTGGAGCCCCCCTAACACACACACAATCAGACTAAAATGATCAGATTATCAAACATTTAGAAAAAAGGGGATACATCTGGACAATATTCCTCTTTGTGCCTCACATCATGCCCTGTGTCACATGCCCCACCAGCGTGTTCAATTACATGCTCCTCTGTGTCCCCATACATTGCATTATGGGGGTAATACGGAGTTGATCGCAGCAGGAACTTTGTTAGCAGTTGGGCAAAACCATGTGCTCTGCAGGGGAGGCAGATGTAACATGTGCAGAGAGAGTTAGATTTGGGTGTGGTGTGTTCAAACTGCAATCTAAATTGCAGTGTAAAAATAAAGCAGCCAGTATTTACCCTGCACAGAAACAAAATAACCCACCCACATCTAACTCTCTCTGCACATGTTACATCTGCCTCCCCTGCAGTGCACATGGTTTTGCCCAACTGCTAAAAAAATTTCCTGCTGCGATCAACTTGGAATTACCCCCAATATCATAACACTTCATCACTGTGCTACCCCCTATCTACTGCACTACATCACTATACTACATCCCCTACACGCTGAACTACTTCACTCCACTACATGCCCCTATATACTGCAATACATGACCACACTACATACCCTATATGGTACACTACATCACTGCACTACACCCCCCCTATAAGCTATACCAAATCCCCCCAACTGGGAGGCAAAGCAGAGGTTGATACTGCTAACTGGGTGCACAGTGCGCTTCTATAGCTTGTATGGTGCACCGCGCACTAGTCGCAGCATTGCATGTCAAAGAAGAGAGTTTAAGACCATAGCCAACATGGGAGAGATCCCAGGTACTGGAGCTCACCCGCACAGCATCGGAGCCAGCTGCGGGCAGACAGGTGAGTCAGATACATTGCCCTGGGAGCTGTCTACTGTCTCACTGGAGCAGCACAGCACTGCCGGTAAAAAAAAAAAAAAAAAAAAACACCTGCTCCTCTGTACCTCCTTGGCGCCCCCTCAAATCCTGCACCCGGGGCGCATGCCCCCTTAGTCCCCCCTAGTTACGGCCCTGGATGAGGCTGTATATTGCTGGGCTACAAAGCAATACCAGGGGGAGGGCACGCTGATCCTGCTCGGAGCATGATACGTTGGTGCCGTGGACTCAGCAAGGTGTATACAGGGGTAACGCAGCATTGAGCTCCCGTAGAAATCACATTCTCTGCTCCCACTGTAGTATCGGCACTGTTGGAGCTGTGAGGATGGGTTATGGCTAGATGGGGTAGGGATGGTCATCAGAAACCAGTGGTTGCCATCCATCTATGTTCCCGATCCATTTGATGCTGGGATTGCACCATCACGTTGTAATTGTTTCTGATAGCTGCTGACCTGAGGAGACCGGGAAGAAATGGCCTTAGCACAAGGTTCAGGTGTTCACTGCGTGTGCGCTCTAGCAAATCACTGATTGGGTAACATGCGATGGGTAAAAACAATAAAATAGAAAACATACAACCAGTGGTGGCCACAGCTCACACCACATCATGCAGGGGGAGCGGGATAGCACATATGAACATACATGCAGAGATGTATGTAACATGTGTGCTGGCTGAAGGTGTCCGTCTTACAGACGCTGCTGATCCCGGAACTTAGCATAACACCTCCTGCTAAGCCCGCCCCCAGGCTCCTATTGGCCAGTTTACAAGAACCAAATGCAGCATCCAGGGTTCAGCGGCGGCTGGAAGACACGCAGCGCTGACAATTCCCGGACACCTGCAGCCAGCACATATGTTACATACATCCCTGCACATATGTTCATATGTGCTATCCCGCTCCCCCTGCATGATGTGGTGTGAGCTGCAGCCGCCACTGCATACAAGATACCCAGATCAATAACATGTCACCTGACAGTAGCTTTTATACAACCTGTGAAATGCCAGAGAAATAGTTTAACATTATTTCCACACAGGATTCATTAAAGGTAACCTGCATCACTACCTCTGGGCTGTAAGCGTCACACGCCATAGTGTAAGCCCTGGTATACACACGGTGTCAGTGCGGTACAATATGCCCATTATTATGCGGAAGGAGAGGTCGGTGCTGTAAAACGGGTCTGTAGGCCGCAGGCTGCGGAATGTGTGCTGAGCAAATTCTTGCCTCATTCTGCCCAGTCTTGTATTGTACAAAGTGCTTGTGAGGGTGAACGGCCCAGAGCACTTGTTATAATCTAGCTTTATTTACACTTCAAACCCAAATCATTGGTCTATTGTTCAGATACAGTAAAATCGGAATCAGTAGGACCTATTTGTATAATATGTATTTTACACAGGGCTGAAGTACACCCATGGTGCCAGCCTTCCCTGCACCCAACTCTCGCTGGGATAGAATGTGAAGACCCTCCCAGTATTTCTCATGGCCACCTCTGTACCAACCAGTAAGGATGGAGATTGGTGGAGGAGCCACCGGCTAAAGACTGAAGTGCGGTAAGCAGGAGCCCAGCAACGTGAACTCGGAGCAGTGTGTGGCATAATGTGAATTAAGAGACTTAGGAGAACATGTATCAAAGCTTGGAGGAAGAAAGGAGAGATAGAGAGACAGAGACACAGAGAGAGAGAGACAGAGAGAGAGAGAGACAGAGACACAGAGAGAGAGAGACAGAGAGAGAGAGACAGAGACACAGAGAGAGAGAGACAGAGAGAGAGAGACAGAGACAGACGGAGACGGAGAGAGAGAGGGAGAGAGAGGGAGAGGGAGAGGGAGAGAGAGAGAGAGAGAGAGAGAGAGAGAGAGAGAGAGAGAGAGAGAGAGAGAGAGAGAGAGAGAGAGAATATCAGCATCTGCACAGCCTATAACATTGCAGGAGCTGATTGGTTGGTACGTTGGGGTCTAGTCATAAAGCAGATAAAAGTCCCGTTTTGCGTTAAATAGAGCGGGTTACCGTGTAGAAGTTCCTGACATCTCCAGCGGCCCCACACTCCGCAGCTGAATCGCATCACCATACTTTTATATAGCGAGTGCAATTCATGAAGGAACTGAAAGCTCAATACTTCCCTGCTCTCTGTCCGGCACCAGTGCTGGCTCCGACCCCTGACCTTCCAACGGTCAATGCAGCCTGCCGGGAGGTCAACAGACAGCGCTTGTGCAGAGGGATCCGCCGGCTGACACCGTGTACCACAGAAAGGGACCGCCGGAGAGATTAGTATATATGAATTGCTACTTATCACCGCTATACATCACATCGCACTGATGCACGGTATAGTGATCACATCACACTGATGCACGGTATAGTGATCACATCACACTGATGCACGGTATAGTGATCACATCGCACTGATGCACGGTATAGTGATCACATCGCACTGATGCACGGTATAGTGATCACATCGCACTGATGCACGGTATAGTGATCACATCGCACTGATGCACGGTATAGTGATCACATCGCACTGATGCACGGTATAGTGATCACATCGCACTGACGCACGGTATAGTGATCACATCGCACTGACGCACGGTATAGTGATCACATCGCACTGACGCACGGTATAGTGATCACATCGCACTGACGCACGGTATAGTGATCACATCGCACTGATGCACGGTATAGTGATCACATCACACTGATGCACGGTATAGTGATCACATCGCACTGATGCACGGTATAGTGATCACATCGCACTGATGCACGGTATAGTGATCACATCACACTGATGCACGGTATAGTGATCACATCGCACTGATGCACGATATAGTGATCACATCACACTGATGCACGGTATAGTGATCACATCGCACTGATGCATGGTATAGTGATCACATCACACTGATGCACGGTATAGTGATCACATCGCACTGATGCACGGTATAGTGATCACATCGCACTGATGCACGGTATAGTGATCACATCACACTGATGCACGGTATAGTGATCACATCGCACTGATGCACGGTATAGTGATCACATCACACTGATGCACGGTATAGTGATCACATCGCACTGATGCACGGTATAGTGATCACATCGCACTGATGCACGATATAGTGATAAGTAACAATTCACTTTGTGTTTTCTTTATGAATACACCCCTTTATCTCTCTCCAAGCTTTGATACATATCCCCCATTGTGTAGTACAGAAGTATGCAACCTCCAGTACTCCAGCTGCTGTGGAACTACTCATCCCAGCATGTTTTACCAGTTTTAGCATGCCTTAAGATCAAAACTATGGCAGGGAATGCTGGGATTTATAGTTGCCACAGGTTGTTAGCAGCTCAGCTCTCTCCCATGATGAAACGAAGGAGAGTGATCGCGCTCTCCCTCCTGTCGCTGCTCTAGTAAGAATACAATTTCTACAGCTGCGGCCACATCATGCAGTATAAGGGACAGAGCGGAGCTGCTGCACACGCCCAGGTCTAGCAGCTTCTTCTACCATGTTTGCTGTGTGTACAGTAGATCGGAGCCCTCAATCAGTGCTCTAGACCAAAGAGTAGCTACCAGGAAGAAGAGACAGGACCCTTACCATGAGGTGGGAGAATGTGCGCTTAGAAAGTGCAGCACTGGTTCTATTAGGTTTGTGTATTTATTTATTATGGTATGTTTAACCTTTTCCACTTATCCAATGGGGCCTACAAACGGCGCAATTCTGGATATGGCAGATTGTGACTTTGCAATTTCTCTTGAATTCCCCGGAGCCCAGAACCACGAAATTGACTATACACACGGTGCGATTTTGGCTATACTAGAAACAGCTCATTTAAATACTAGGCTTGTATTTCAGGAGGGGGGGGGGGGGGGGGGGCGTATATCGGTATCGCAGGTGATAGGGTTAACACAAGTTAACCATAGAGACTCCATTTTGTATAGGTTCTGTCTTTTTGGATTCTTAACAACTTATGATTCTAATTAACAGTTAGAAATATATTTGTAGCCAGCAATATGTTTATTATATGATAAGAAGCAGTAGCTTGTTAGAGAGATGACCTTACAGGGCAGATAACCTCCTTACATGTTCTCCCTGTATATTGTAGCTTGTTAGACTAATAAATGAGAACAATTAATATTGTTTATTATTTGTAACATTTAAAGCTTACACCTGGATAATACAGCAGCTGTGTAGTATCATATCCAGGACTTGGCTGTACGCACAGACATAGTAGACCTTGATAAGTATGTTCAGAATAAGAAAAGAAATAACTAATTGGATCTGTAGATGGTTGGAACATAGAATATGTTCCGAAGATATTAATTAGCTTTGTGTGAAATAGTGTGAACTGTATATTCTAGATCCTGATTGGTTAAAATCCACAACACCTTCTTTTTGTGTATAAATAATCCACATTTGGGAGCCATTTTCAGAACAGATACATGGTGCTCAACATTATAACTTAAACCTGTTGCTGAGTGTTCTGAAGAATGACCGACAGAGAAGGGAATTGTTAGTACAAGGCAGAGGCGGATTGGCCATAGGGTTTACAGGGAAGATCCCCGGTGGGCCGGCGCACCCGTGGGGCCTGTTTTGTTTGAGGACATGTGGTCCTTTTTATAGTCATAATGAATAAGATGCCAACAATTTGCATATATGAAAATGACTTTGCCACTTAGCCTGTGATTGCAGATGATCTAGTGTATGCTGTGTCTGCCTGCTTGGCTGACATATAAGATTGAGTGAATAGTGATTGGGATACGGTTGGTGTAATAAGTAAGAAAATATATATCTTTCTAAAGAATGATATAGTTTCCTAAATTCTGAAGGTGTATCATATAATGTGCTCATAATATGTAATTTTATTTCCTTTTAACTTCCCCCTTGATGCTGGACATCCCCACTATCTGGAAAGTCTTGGGGGGAGGGTGCTGCTGCCATGGCCCATGGCTAGACCTTACACCTCTGGTGCTGCCCATGTGGGGCCACTAGTACAGATTTTTCCAGGGCTGCTTTTTGTTCCCAATCTGCCCCTGGTACAAGGTGACGACTTGTACCCTGTCACAGGCGTCTATTGTTCAGTACTGTACACACATACTGATATGCACTAAATTGTCAAAATTGAGCTGCCTGCAGTCTGTTTTTTTCCTGCGATACTGATCATGTGGGAACGCGCATTAGCATCACAAGCTGTATACACACGGTGCGATATGTACTATGTTTTCTACCGATATATAGTCCATATCGCACTGTGTGTATGAAGCTTTATTTATATTATTTCAATGTGTTTGATACAGCTTTACTCTAGTTAAATATTAATACGGTATCCCATATAGTATCCAGTGTATAAAAAAAAGTCCAATGTTACATTAATGTAGTTACGTTACTAGGTTTTTCTACACTCCTCCTCCTCCTCCCCCCCCCCCCCCCCCCCCCCACCCATATTCTATTTCTATTGATGCGATGTCCACACTGGACAGACCGAATGAACCTTCATTTGTTTTTGATCCGTCCAGCATGTATTGAGGATTGGACTAAGGCACTAAACTCTACAGCTAGCGAGCGATAAAGAGGAAACCGTTTTGCGCTCTACTTCCTCCTTATTTGGCTTCTGGTATCGGCAGAAGGTGGTAATGTACTGTGCACAGATAAGAGGGCATTACTTTAGGGTTTATTTCCTAAGCAGACATTAGTCTGAGTAAAAGCCTTATGATTGTGAAAGGATCACAGTGCTGCTTACGAGGGGTTCACAAAAAGTATTATATTTACAAAGTGACCAATATATTTTTTCAAAGCATTTGCCAGAGGAGTCTAGGCAAAGTTACATAAAATCAAAGCACTTGGTGAAGCAGCTGGACCAGACGGAAGCAGGTATATCGTATATACTCGAGTATAAGTTGACTTTTTCAGCACTTTTTTTTGTGCTGAAAAAGCCCCCTCGGCTTATACTCGAGTCAGTGCAGTGGGAAGGAGGGACACGGAGGGCACAGCGCGCGCCTCTCCTGTGTCTCTCCTGCGTCTCCATTAAAGGAAGTACCCGTTCATGAGCTCTGATTGGCTCACGAACCACCACGGCCACCAGAGACGCAGGAGGGACACAGAAGAGGTGCGCGCTGCGCCCTCCGTGTCCCTCCTTCACAAGACAACGCGGGAGCGGCGGAGGGTAAGTTATACCAGGCACTGGGGGAGCATATTTGGCACTTGGGGGGGGGGGGTAGGGGGGGGGGCATATGTGGCACTGAGAGGGCATATCTGGCAGTATGGGGGGCATTTCTGGCACTGTGGGGGCTGTGTACGGCTAGAGCTGCATTTCCCACCCTAGGCTTATACTCGAGTCAATAAGGTGTCAAAGTCGAAAAATATTGAAGAACACACAGCACGTATAAACTGCACACACATGCCCACTGCGCGTGCACTCGTTCTGCCGTGCGTGCACATATCTGCACTTTGCGTATGGTCGCTCTCGCGGTCCTGCCCATCGGCGCGTGGTATGGGTATTTACGGCAGAGTTTGTGTACGCATGGAGGGCCATCAGAACACATTACATATTTAATCCAAATAGTGCACAATGGCCCTCATTCCGAGTTGTTCGCTCGGAAAAAATCTTCGCATCGCAGCGATTTTCCGCTTAATGCACATGCGCAATGTCCGCACTGCGACTGCGCCAAGTAAATTTGCTATGCACTTAGTAATTTTACTCACGGCTTTTTCATCGTTCTGGCGATCGTAATGTGATTGACAGGAAATGGGTGTTACTGGGCGGAAACAGGCCGTTTTATGGGCGTGTGGGAAAAAACGCTACCGTTTCCGTAAAAAACGCAGGAGTGGCCGGAGAAACGGGGGAGTGTCTGGGCGAACGCTGGGTGTGTTTGTGACGTCAAACCAGGAACGACAAGCACTGAACTGATCGCAGATGCCGAGTAAGTCTGAAGCTACTCAGAAACTGCTACGAGGTGTGTAATCGCAATATTGCGATTACTTCGTTCGCAATTTTAAGATGCTAAGATTCACTCCCAGTAGGCGGCGGCTTAGCATGAGCAAATCTGCTAAAATCACCTTGCGAGCGAACAACTCGGAATGAGGGCCAATGTACACATAGTCTCCTTGCACCACATCAGAAAGTTATAGCTGTTTAAATGGCTGCAGAACAAGGGGATTCGCCTTTACAGGATAGGAGGGGACAGACTAAGGTTATAAGGTGGTATTTGGTATCCAGCTGTAGGGTATTTTAAGGGTAACATTCCGGTGGTGGTCTGCGGAAGATCGCATGTTCCTGCGGATAGTTATGTGCAGAAGCAGAATATAGATATAAACTGTATTTACTGTATATTATGTATGCGGCGGGAATCCAGAGCAGACCACCCACAAGAGCAGTTGAGAAAGACATCGTCCACCTTTTCAAATCAACCTATGACCTCTCCTGTACTGTAAAAGGGCATTCCTGTGTCCAATGGACAAAGGGATTACAGTATCCATTGTATTGCTTTTGGAAGACTTGTATAAATAAAGCCTGCTGCAGAGCGGCCAGACACAAGACTCACAACGTTATCTATTTGATTACGGAGGACTGGACCAGGAAGCGCACGCGAATATTCTCACGTATGTATCATTGACCTGTAGCCATTATTCTGTTATATATATTGTTTGTATTGTAGTGTATAATTTGTATTGTAAACCCCCTTTCAGAAATAATCCACTGTGGTGTTGGAACCCAGCGGTTAATCACAATTGGTGTTGTGTGCTCATTGCCCTGCTAAGGTTTAAAGTGTATTATTATTGTTATTATTGCATTGCATTGCTGTAGAAGGTTTTAAGTGTATCTCTGGGTGTGTACGCGCTGAGTACTTTGTACCGTCAGCGCGGCGTGTGTACGCAAAGTCCGTACACTGTACGGGATTCTGTCCGCAAATAGCGTAAAAGGTGCGTAGAGTGTGAACTAAGTATAGCGGCCGCAGCGGCTAAAGGTTTAAAGTGTATTGACGGTGTGTTTGAGGTATAGCTTTTATTCCTGTAAAGATGATCAACATTATCAATTGGGGGCATCGTCCGATTTTCCACATTTTTACTGCTTAACAGGTCACAAGCAGACATAATCTATCAGCATAAGGGTGGACGGTATCCTACGTATCCTTTTCTTGGTCGGTGGATATACTGAAAACCCTACTTAATTGCTGATTAGATGGTGTCTGCTCTGTATGGTTTGTAGAGATGCTGGTTAGAACTCGTAAGGTAAGCAGGTAAAAAGCTATTTAAAATATGTGAATTTATTTTTGGCGCCAAATGCGTACACCCATACCCTGTGCATACTCTCCCACATTGTTGCCATAACATTCACATTACTAGATTCATAATATAAATATTAAGGAAGTAAGTGTTGTCTAGTTATAAGGGTTTATACAGAAAAAATTGTGTGACGTGTTAAGTGAGTGATTATAGTTAATATTGCTCACATTTATAGAAATTGTGCGAGTTGTTTTATTGCGTCCGCACATTGGTACACGTGGTACGGAACGTGAGGACGGCGTACACAAAACGTGCACATAGCGCAAGGCTGCACACGTGGCATAAAGGTACGCACGGTTGCGTAATTACGCAAGCTTGCGTAGCGTTGTGTGCGCATAATAAAACCACACGATAGTTCGTTTAGTTTAAAGGTGGGATAGCAGCCACGCTACAATAACACAAGATTGCCCAGCTTCCAAAGTTTAGTATAAAACCCTTATTTACTGTATTGCCTCTGGGAGTAAAGCTGCTTGTCTGAATGATAATTTTCTGTACAGAAAAATAAAGTGCATTTGAGTGAGCGAGTGCAGGAATGAGTGGATACTGAACCCAAGAACTAAGTGAACAAGGTGGACTACTAAGTGGTCTAAGTGTGCACACTGGGTTAGTAGAGATCCGGTGGCGTAGGGTTCGCAACCCTGCGTTATAAAGAGTGGACTAAGGTGGTCTTAGTGGACTGAGTGGTATCCCATACAACTCTTAGTGGTCTGAAGTGGTCTAGGCTAGGTGGTCTACAGCAATCGTAGGGCATATAGATAACTAGTATCTATAGGCTGTGCTACTGCATCACACGTCCGTTTGTTCTGCACAGAGCAACGTGATATTATTGTATCATCTGTGGAAGAGCATACGCAGACGTGATTGTATAGACCAAGGGGTTTTTCTTTGATAACTTCGGGAAATCTCCCTGGTGGGCTTCACTGGAAAGAGTGAAAAATAGTTATCTAATTTCTCTGTTTTTCACCCTACAAACAATTCTAGTGAAAGAAACCGAAAAGGAAATTTTCACTGCCTCTCTTAGGAAAATATTCCAAACAGAACTTCCACCGAAATAAATTACGGTGTAAGGTCTGATAGGAGCCCTAAGTTGGGTACATTGCCTTCGCTATCAACCGTGTATGGTAGTACTGGCCAGCGTGGGCGCGAGCGAGTGGAAGGCGCTCAGGTATACTTCCACCGTCTACTTATATTGAGTATTTTGGCGTTTGTGGGAATTTTTTAAAAGGTATTAGAAGAGACCCACAAATATGGGAGCCAGTTGCTCAAGTAAGAGACGTTTAGACAGGGTTCAGGCAGAATCGTGGCCAAAAGGCTCCGCAAGGTTTATCATGTGTGAAAAATATGGTTCACACACAGAAGGTTTATGCAATGAGTGGATATGTATGACCAACAATGATAGGGAACCATTCCCTAGGGTGGGCAGCTTTGAACCAGAGGTATTACAGAACTTAAGGTTAAGGATATGTCTGATAAAATCCAAGAAACAAAGGATTAAACATACAGACTGTTTAAATTTATGGCAACAAGAGGGGGATATGCAAAAGCAATTAGCTCGCGCAGCAGGTTCCAAACCTAGCGGGAAAACAATGGCGACGGCACCACCACCATATATGGTTGGGGAGAAAATGGCAACAGGCAATGATACATTGGTACAGGATAAGAGTGTAATTGCAAAATGTACTAACCCTAACCCTTGCCAGTTGTAACCCGTTTTAAATTTTCCCCAGGATTGCGAACAAGAAGATGAGCCCAGCACGATATCGGCACTCTCTCTAGCAGCCACCATACAAGACACTCAGGTGGGCACGGCCCAAACAAGAGCAGTAGTCAGGCCACCTAGCGGAGGGATAAGTGAGGTCGTGTCCACAGGTAAGTACGGTACCGTACATTATGCAGAAACCATAGCACCCCACATTGTAGAATCAAACCAGAAGGAGGTAATTGAATTAAATCCTGTCAGGGTGATTGCAGTCCCCAATGGGAAGACTGACGCTCAGGGAGTCACTCCCATCAGGAACATTGCCATGCATTGTCCCTGGTCCCGGACAGAATTGAGGTCAATTATGTCAGAGTTTCCCGATCCCAGAAAGGATCTAGTCGCATGCCAGAGGTTCATTAAAGAGTTAGGTAACGCCACCGAACCCACAAACAAAGATTGGCGAACAGTGCTACGAGTATGTTTACCCTCCAATATTGACCACGCGAAGTTCATAACTGATTGCAATTTAGACGAAGTAGTACCTATCACTGATGAGTACACTCAGGAGAATGTACGACAAATCAATCTGCAATTAGGAATATATTTCCCTACTGTTGTCAAATGGAATAAAATCTTTTCCATAAGACAAAAGGAAGGTGAAACAGCAACCGAATATTTCCATCGAGCACTGCAGGAAATGACTAGATACACTGGGGTTGAGGATATTAAGGACAATGCACATCATAGGGAGGTTGCTGTTTCAGTATTAATGGACGGGTTGAAGGAGGCACTGAGAACAAGGGTACAGACCTCTCTACCAAACTGGAGAGGTATCTCAGTGGCTGCATTGAGAGAGTCCGCTGTCGAGCATGATAGGAACATCATTAAACACAGGGAGTCACAGGTGGAAAAACTGATGATGGTAAGTATACAGGCCCTTACGCAAAACACCATCAGCCAAAAACCCGGACCCCTGCTGTTTGGGACAGACCTAGAATATGCTACATTTGTAGGAAGGAAGGGCATTTTGCCAAAGACTGTAGGAGTAGTAGAGCGCATAGCCAATATAGAACCCTAGACAAAGAATACGAACCACACTACTACTCACATAATTGGGATCAGGGACCACATAGGAGAAGTTACGAGCCACATGTAGGGGAAACAAGGAGGTACCCCCCCAAGGAGAGATGGGCAGACCTCCGGAAACTCTCAGCTACCTCCCCCACATATCGTAGCTGCCAACGCGCTGCCGGAGGGTATCATCACGCCATAGGGGTTGGGCCACACCTGTAGTCTGCAGTCAGTGAAGTTGATTGCTAGCCTTGATAGTGAACCTGAGGTCACGGTTGATGTAGCTGGTATACCATTACCTTTTCTTGTAGATACAGGGGCGGCCAGGTCAGTGTTAAATTAAACTGTAGGTATGAAAACCACGGGTAAAACAATTTCGGCAATGGGAGTAACAGGAATAGTGCAACACTACCCTTCGAGTAGACCTGCAGAGATTACGATAGGGCCCTTGCAAACCAAGCATTCCTTTTTGCTGGCTGCAGCGGCTCCAACTAACCTGCTTGGAAGAGATTTATTGTGTAAAATGCGGTGTGTCATATACTGTACTCCTGAGGGTGTCTTCTTGGATATACATGAGAATCACGTGCAGGAAGTGCAAGATATATTAGATATCCCTCAAAGGCTAATGTCGCATTCTGCTGTTGTAGACAAGTGTCCCATCAATGGTAGAGGAAATTATCTCACAAATACCGGGTTCCCTTTGGACCAAAGATGGACAAGACACTGGATTGATGGCGAATGTAGCTCCGGTAGTAGTGCAAGTAAAAGACGGTAGGATAGCTTCAAAAATCCCTCAGTACCCTCTGAAGCCAGAGGTAGAATTAGGAGTGTACCCCGTCATAGAGCGATTGCTACAACAGGGCATCCTAGTCAGGACGTCCAGCACTGCCAATAGTCCCATCTTCCCTGTGAAAAAGAGCGGGGGGAGGGGTTACAGGCTAGTGCAGGATCTAAGGGGCATAAACAAGATAGTTGAGAGCCAATTCCCCGTAGTGCCCAATCCAGCTGTCATCCTCATGCAAATTTCCCCTACTGCAAAAATTTTCACTGCCATTGACCTCTGTTCTGCTTTCTTTTCTGTCCCTCTGCACCCTGATAGCCAATACCTGTTTGCATTTACATACAGGGGAGTACAGTACACCTGGACTCGGCTACCCCAAGGTTTCATTGATAGCCCAAGTATTTTCTCCCAGGCTTTGCATGACTATTTACAATCCTTTCAACCTGAGAGCGGGTCAGTATTAATACAGTATGTCGATGACTTATTGCTGTGTCCTGATTCACTCGAATCGTCCTTGAAAGACACGAAACAGCTTCTGTTTCACCTTTCTAATACGGGACACAAGGTTTCAAAGGATAAGTTGCAGCTGTGCCAGACCAGGGTAAAATATTTGTGACATTGCTTGACTCAAGGACTTGGACATCTCACCACTGATAGAATACAGGCGATTCGCGACATGACTGCCACAAACCCAGCAACAGATCCGCACTTTCCTTGGAATGTGTGGGTACTGGCGAAACTGGATCCCAGGATTCTCCATACTGGCTTTACCTTTGCAAGAAATGGTCTCCTCGAACAAACCAGATCGGATCTCGCACACAGATGAGTCCGAATTCGCCTTTGAGAGACTCAAACAGTGCCTATCACAGGCACCTGCATTAGGTATGCCAGATTATGGGAAGCCCTTTGAATTATACGGTACAGAAAGTGCAGGGTGCACAGCAGGAGTTTTAACCCAGAGACATGGTGATGCCAGCAGGCCGGTAGCTTATTACAGTGCACAGTTGGACACCGTAGCACGGTCTCTCCCCACATGCTTGCGAAGTGTTGCAGCGATAGCTTTGCTAGTAAGTAAAAGCGAAGACGTAGTGTTAGGACACAACCCGACAGTCCATACACCTCATGCAGTGTCAGCCTTACTGAACTCCGCCCAAACCAGACATGTCTCATCGGCACGGTTTACAAAGTGGGAATTAGCACTAATGGCCCCTGTAAACATCACCATAAAGAGATGCAGCGCACTAAATCCTGCAACTTATCTGCCAAGTGTGCCTGGACAGGCACAAAGGGTGGAGGATGAGAATGATGGTGAAGGAGGATGTAGTGCAGACACTGATACGCATGATTGTATGGAATACCTGAATCAGACTTTCACTGCAAGACCTGACATCAGTGACAACCCACTGGAAGGCGTAGATTTTACTTTTTACACTGACGGTAGTTGCCACAGACAGACGGACTCGGGAGACCTGTGTACTGGATACGCAGTCGTAGATGACAGAGGTATCATAGAAGCTGAACCCCTGGGCCCACCGCACTCAGCACAAGTTGCTGAGCTGGTCGCCCTAACCAGAGCGTGTGAATTAGCCAAGGGTAAGTCAGCCAATATATATATACACAGATTCTAGGTATGCCTTTGGAGTAGTGCATGATTTGGGGGCCCTATGGCACCTCAGAAATTTAATGACCGCAGCTGGCACACCTGTAGCGCATGCATCCCACATAAAAAGGCTTCTAACAGCGATACAAGAACCAGACAGAGTGGCTGTTATCAAGTGCAAAGCACACACTTACAGCCAAGATCCAATCTCACTTGGTAACAGCCGGGCAGACGAAGCTGCTAAATCAGCAGCAAGCACCCCCATACAAACAAATATCACATCACTGATGACATTCAACACACAAAAATTAATTGAAATGCAAAACTTGTGTTCTCCACAGGAAAAGGCGGTCTGGAGGTCAAAGGGGTATGGCCAGGAGTCCTCAGGACTCTGGACAGGTGGACACGGTAAGCCAGTGGCCCCCAGAGCATATCTTCCAAGCTTAGCTGAGGCGGCACACGGTCTGACTCATCTGGGTAAAGAGGGTATGTGTAAGCTGGTGAGAGCCTACTGGTGTGCACCAGGATTCTCTTCTCCTGCGGGTAAGAGAGCAATGACATGTCTTACTTGCTTGAGGAAGAATATTGGAAAGTCAATACCAACAGAACCATCCCATATCCCTCCGACAGACGGACCTTTTCAAGTAATACAAATTGACTTCATACAGTTACCACCCTGTAGGAATTTAAAATATGTGTTAGTCTGTATTGATGTATTTTCCAATTGGGTAGAAGCATTCCCCGCTGCCACAAATACTGCTACGTTCACTGCAAAGAAAATTGTGCAGGAATTTGTGTGTAGGTATGGTATCCCTAGAATAATTGAAAGTGATAGGGGTACCCATTTTACAGGTGAAGTCTTTCAGGTAATGTGCAAACTGATGGGAATTAATAGCAAGCTGCATACTCCGTACCGCCCACAGGCGAGTGCAAAGGTGGAGAGAATGAACAGCACTATTAAGAACAAGCTGAGCAAAGTGATGGCTGAGACTGGATTGTTGTGGCCAGAAGCTTTGCCACTAGTATTGTACAGCATCAGAAGCACTCCCAGGTCCCCCCTTAACCTATCACCCTTTGAGATTCTTTTTGGCCGACAACCCCATGTAATGATAGACCCCAGGATGATTTGAAATGCAATAACGAAGTGACTGTAAAATATTTGGTTAGGATGAGCCAGCAGCTGAGGAATCAAAATAGAAATCTAAAGCTGGCGATTCCTGACCTACCGAACAGTAATTGTCATGACATTGAACCTGGGGATTATGTAATGATTCAAAATTTTCGACGCTCAGGTTGCCTCATTGACAGGTGGGAAGGACCGTACCAAGTCTTGCTAACCAGCACGACAGCATTAAAGGTTGCCGAAAGAGAGACTTGGGTCCACTCGTCCCACTGTAAGAAGGTCGCTGACCCAGAGAGAACCCGTGAAAAAGAGCAGAGTGGAGAGAACATCGTATCACTGGAGTGCCTGTACGGGAAGGTTGAGAGGCAGTACTGTTGAGACGGCACCTGAGTGCGGAGAACAACAAGACCCGAGGCGGTTGTCGCACCAGTTTTTTTATTTTTTCCATTCCCCACTACCCTCCTTCTCTTCTTCTCCCCCCCCTTCTAGTTTCCTCTCTCTTCCCTTAACAAGATGGACTTACCCCAAGAGACTGCGTTCCGGGTTTTCCTGTTAATCCTGTTGTTGACCAGGACAGTCTGTTTCGGTGAGGGTCCCAGAGAGGTCGAAAAAGGATCTGGAATGGGTTCTGATGGCGGGATGGATTTGTAGAATCTCAAGAGCAACACATCACTCGAGCAAAGGCGAGTATCAGAAAGCGATCTGGTAGTCAGGGAGCTCGGAGGCACTGTGAAGGGTGATTGGCTGAGGAAAATTGCATTTGTAAGAATTGTGAGAACATAGTCGAGGATGGGTGCATCCAGAGATGTCAGTCCAGCCTTAATATCAACATGGATCGTGATCCATTGAGTGATTACCACTCACTAGTGGGTAAGGTCTTAAACCAGACAGAATGCTGGGTGTGCTCACAAGTACCTCAAGGTCAGAGCAAGTCAGGATTAGTACCGTACCCTTTAGCAATAAATGAGGTACTCGAATTACGGGGTGGAAGACCGGTGGACAAGAGATTCAATATTTCTAGGCCCCCTAGTTTGAAGCTCCACCAGTACCATGTAGATAGATCCTTATTATGTTTCAATTTTTCCAATTACCGAAAACCGGGAAATTGGGAAGTGACGTGGAATAACCAGACAATGGCCTTTTCGCACAGAGCTGATAGGATACCCATAGACTCTGAACTTGTACGCCAAATAGCCAACAGTGGAAGGTATTTTCGGTATAGGTATACTCGAGGAAGCAAGACCATGTGGGTTGGAGAAGTATCACCAGGGTACTGTGCTCATATCATACAGCCTGATACTTGTACTGAGCAGATGGAAGAACTAGGGATGGGGTTTTTCACTTGGAAAGTTTGTAATATGGTAATGTCATATTCTGTCCCCTATGTTCTCCCCGATGATGCCTATTTCATAGGTGGGAGGAAGGCGTATAAGTGGCTTGCCCCAAACTCAGAGGGATTGTGTTATATTGGGAGAGTACTACCAGAGGTCATGACCATAACCCATAAGATGAAAGATGTTCACCGCAGTGCTCAGGCTCCTTATACTCATACTCACTATGAACACATCGTCAAGAGACACCTCCTAGAGAGGACAGAGCACGTAGCCTCTGATTTGATCCACGAATCCACCGGGATTCAATTCCTTCTCGCATTAGACATCACCCGTACTGCCAGGAGGAATTATAAATTATAGGTATATCCATGCGCTAGCGAACTTGATAGATAATATCACTGAGATGTATGACGACACCTTCAGGTATACGGGAAGGGAGTTACAAGCTTACAAGACGGAACTGATCCAGCACAGAATGGTCCTTAATTATATCACAGCCGTGACGGGTGGGTACTGTGTCACTTTGGCAACTCAGTATGGTGTGAAGTGCTGTACGTATATATTACGAACAGCACTGACGACCCCACAGAGATTATCGATCAAAAGATGGATGATATATTGCAGTTGAAGTGGGAGTTCCGGAGGAGACACAACCTTACCCTGACCGCTGTGAGTAATGAACTGACTGGCTGGGTCTCATGGTTGAACCCACAAAATTGGTTCTCAGGATTAGGAGAGTGGGCTCAAAATGTTATTATGAGTGTAGGAAAGTTTCTCCTTTGTATCCTGGGAGTCGTCATAATTATTGGCTTGATATTTAGGTGTGTTCGAATTCTGACGCGGCGCAAGCACGGCACAAATTTGATGAGTTTAAGGAGCGAGGGCATTGTTATAGCAGCAGATTTAATTTATGGCCCATCCATAGATACAGTGTTATGATAAGGATTGCAAATGAATTCCATGGCCTGTTTTTCACCCGTTTTTCCTTTGTCTCCCCCTCTGCCCAGATACACCCATCTGGAAAAGACATCAGCCCTACCCAAGAATGATTATGAAAATGTTATGTGAATGTATTTTAGATATGTGTCTTATCTTCATCTCTACAACCTCCAGTTAATGACACACATAGTCGACAGGTGATATCCACATATACTAGCAATTACATATGTCCCCCCTCCATGAATCATCAACTAAATGTGCACCCCATTTGTTGGAACAAGAAGCCGAAAAGAGCTCGGTAGTGTTTGTCGGCCCACTTACAGACCCTTAATACGGGATAAGAAGGATTTAATGTATACTTCGCAATACCTCGAAGCTTATCTAAAACATATACGGCACGATGATACATGCCCCTCAGACATGGACTCATACATACATGCTTTTTACTATCCCACCAGGTCATACATTTCCCACCTACAACTCTCCTCCGACCATCCAATCGTCTGTAGATATTGTATTGATATTTTTTCTGTTTAGTGATTAGATAGTGGCAGTTATTGGTGACTGACAAAGGGTGGACTGTCAAAGTAAAAAAATATTGAAGAACACACAGCACGTATAAACTGCACACACATGCCCACTGCGCGTGCACTCGTTCTGCCGTGCGTGCACATATCCGCAATTTACATATGGTCGCTCCCGCGTGACCTGCGCGTGGTATGGGTATTTACGGCAGAGTTTGTGTACGCATGGAGAGCCATCAAAACACATTACATATTTAATCCAAATAGTGCACAATGTACACATAGTCCCCTTGCACCACATCAGAAAGTTATAGCTGTTTAAATGGTTGCAGAACAAGGGGATTCGCCTTTACAGGATAGGAGGGGACAGACTAAGGTTATAAGGTGATATTTGGTATCCAGCTGTAGGGTATTCTAAGGGTAACATTCCGGTGGTGGTCTGCGGAAGATCGCATGTTCCTGCGGATAGTTATGCAGAATATAGATATAAACTGTATTTACTGTATATTATGTATGCAGCGGGAATCCAGAGGAGACCACCCACAAGAGCAGTTGAGAAAGACATCGCCTACCTTTTCAAATCAACCTATGACCTCTCCTGTACTGTAAAGGTGCATCCCTGTGTCCAATGGACAAAGGGATTACAGTATCCATTGTATTGCTTTTGGAAGACTTGTATAAATAAAGCCTGCTGCAGAGCAGCCAGACACAAGACTCACAACGTTATCTATTTGATTACGGAGGACTGGACCAGGAAGCGCACGCGAATATTCTCACGTATGTATCATTGACCTGTAGCCATTATTCTGTTATATATATTGTTTCTATTGTAGTGTATAATTTGTATTGTAAACCCCCTTTCAGAAATAATCCACTGTGGTGTTGGAACCCAGCGGTTAATCACAATTGGTGTTGTGTGCTCATTGCCCTGCTAAGGTTTAAAGTGTATTATTATTGTTATTATTGCATTGCATTGCTGTAGAAGGTTTTAAGTGTATCTCTGGGTGTGTACGCGCTGAGAGTACTTTGTACCGTCAGCGCGGCGTGTGTACGCAAAGTCCGTACACTGTACGGGACTCTGTCCACAAATAGCGTAAAAGGTGCGTAGAGTGTGAACTAAGTATAGCGGCCGCAGCGGCTAAAGGTTTAAAGTGTATTGACGGTGTGTTTGAGGTATAGCTTTTATTCCTGTAAAGATGATCAACATTATCAAAGGTTTCCCAGGTTTTTGTGGTAAAATGAGGTGCCTCGGCTTATACTCTAGTACATACGGTATCTTCTACATGCTGGATGAAGGTCTCCACTGCAGTTTCTTGTGTCTCCAAAGAATCCCACGCATCTTGTGCTTTATTTGTGGAAATACGAAGTAGTCGCAGGGGAACTGTTCTGGACTGTATATGACCAAACCCCTGAATGCGTTCATGGGCCAGAAAATCCACCACTTTCCTGGACTTGTGGACAGCTGCATTGTAATGATAGAGAAGGGCACCATGACAGCGAGTTCTTGGATGGCACCTGGAAATGACTTCTAGCACTTGCAGCAGGCAATGATTGGTGTACCAGTCCTCAGTGACAGGGCACTGCTGCACAGGTTATACGGTAGCTACATGACCAGTCTTGGCCACAAAAAAAACAGCCACCATCTGCTTGGCCATGCTGCGCTCATGCCGGAAACTTTTGTGGCAGCGCACCTCTAACTGGGATCCATTGGGATGACTGTTTTTTGGTCTCGGGATGCAAAACTATAGATCCAGGATTCATCGCCACTGATGATCTCCCAGACAGAGTCTGAGCGACAGCCATTAAACCTGGCCAGTGTCTTGTGGCACCAAGTCACCCGCAGTGGTGGATCCAGCGAATGGAGCGAAGTCCAGCACAGTCCATCCTTCATCATTTCACTCTTCATCTTGACCTGCACTGAAGAGGTTAAGGCCCATCCCTCCCCTTATCTGTACATCCGATTCCCCAGCTGTAATTGGGACGGGCAATACGCGGGAGCGGAGCATTTTGGAGCATGATGAGGCACAGGTTGTGCCGTGATCGGAGGTCGGGTCATGGGTGCCTGACAGAGAATCCCTGAATCCTAAGTGCAGGCAGCTTCCAGCCTAGGTCAGGGCACACAGCTCCTGTAAAAGGGGAGGGATGCGGAGAGCTCTATTCAGAGAGCTCCGAGCTGTTCTGTTGCAGTTGGCAGAGATGGGCAAGTACTGTAGTAGCAGGCTAGCAGCATGCATGATCCGGTTCTCTCTCTCACCCTGGCTACTACCCCCGCTCTTTGTACATCAGCAGCATGTACACCCCTCTCTGCCTTACCCAGGTAAGTGGCTTCAGATCAGGGCTGGGCTGGCACCTGGACAATGGTGCCTTCCTGTGCAGAGGGTCTGCTGCTGCGTGTCCCGAGCATAGTGCAGGGAGAACTGCATGCATGTGACTGGGGAGAAAATGCCAAGGGCAAGGTACCCAGCAGTGTGCCAATTACAGGCACTGTGCTCTCATCATTGCTCCCTGTCCCTACTGTATATAGATGCATCTAGCATTGTATATTTACACCGTCTGAATACATCTATAAAATATATGTAAAATTGTTATAAGCCATGTGACCACCAGAAAAAAAAAAAAAAAAAAAGGTAGGCATTGAAACCAGAAAGAGGAGGTGACAGGAAAGAGGAGTCAGGATCATTAACTCGCCCTCCTAAAAGAACAGCCTAGATCCACCCCTGGTCACCCGAGCCTCCTTCTGCTCTAGAGTCAGATGATGGGGCCCCCAGCATGCAGAAACCTAGTTTAGGCCAAGCTTTTTGTAAAGTATGAAGTGGATGGATCTCAATGAGATGGGTAACTCCTTCTCTAACTGGGCCATGCTCACCCTGGCGTCCACCTCAACTATGACCGCACCACAGCAATGTTGTCGTTGGTGATGGTGGACACAGGTCAGCCACAGAGCTCCGTATCTTCCAGGAAGCGCCTCCAGTGCAGAAATTCTGCAAACCACTCAAACACATTAGTTAGGGATGGTGCTTCCTCCACAAAAGCAGATTGCAGTCGGTCAGTACTCTCCAGCTGTCACTGACCATTCTTCTAGTCATAGAAGATCATGGCTTTCCAGTGGCCTTTGGTGAGCTCCATAATTCATGAAGGAAGGGAACATGCTGACTTCTTCGGTTTGCAGTGCTGCGTATACACCTTTCTGAGCCCTGACAACAACTTTAGTCCATACTTGCCTACCCTCCCAGAATGTCTGAAGGCTCCCGAAAATCATGTGGGCCCCCCCGGAAAGGTTGACACGTCTCCCCCGCTATGCCTGCCAGCCCCTGCACCCCCCTTCCCCCTTGGCGGCCCACAGCAGAGGACAAGTGGGCGGTCCGAGGTGATCCGATGACGCAATACGTGCTAAATTGTGTAATCGTAACTCCACCCCCCCACCCCCCGCTATACAGTGCCTACTTTCTCAGCACTGTGTAGGGGGAGGGGTGCCACGATGATGCAATTGTGATGCCACGTCCCCAGAATGGCCACTTCCCCGTCGGCCACACCCATGGACATCCCATCTTGCAGCAAAGTAGGCAAGTATGCTTTAGTCAGAGATTACAGTTCACAACCAGACAGTCAGATTGTGTCTACAGTACTTTACCTATGCACTACTCATCTGGAAACTTATTGCACACCCCTTGTATTTCCTCAGTGCAGGGGCGGATTGGGATAAAAAACTAGCCCGGGAAATTTATGGAAGCAGCCCTAATAGGGGTGGGGTCTGTTGAGTGGGTGGAGTCTGTCAAGTGGGCGGGATTACTGCTCAGAAACCCTGATTAAATGCAGGCATGGAAAGTGCTCGCCTCAGGCACTTAGAAAAAAATGTAGGGGCATATTTTCGTGGGGAAGGGGCGTGGCCACATAATAGTGCCAATTCACATTACACCACAAAGTAGTGCCGCTTATACACATTGCACCAGGTAGAACCTCCTATACACACTGTGCCAACACTGAGCATGTCATACATATTGTGCCAGGCAGAGCACATTATACAAAATGCACCAGGTAAAGAACATTATACATATTGCACCAGGTAAAGCACATTATACACAATGCACCAGGTAAAGCACATTATACACAATGCACCAGGTAAAGCACGTTATACACAATGCACCAGGTAAAGAACATTATACACAATGCACCAGGTAAAGCACGTTATACACAATGCACCAGGTAAAGCACGTTATACACAATGCACCAGGTAAAGAACATTATACATATTGCACCAGGTAAAGAACATTATACATATTGCACCAGGTAAAGAACATTATACATATTGCACCAGGTAAAGAACATTATACATATTGCACCAGGTAAAGAACATTATACACAATGCACCAGGTAAAGAACATTATACATATTGCACCAGGTAAAGAACATTATACACAATGCACCAGGTAAAAAACATTATACATATTGCACCAGGTAAAGAACATTATACACAATGCGCCAGGTAAAGAACATTATACACAATGCACCAGGTAAAGAACATTATACACAATGCACCAGGTAAAAAACATTATACATATTGCACCAGGTAAAGAACATTATACACAATGCGCCAGGTAAAGAACATTATACAAATTGCACCAGGTAAAGAACATTATACATATTGCACCAGGTAAAGAACATTATACATAATGCACCAGGTAAAGAACATTATACACAATGCACCAGGTAAAGAACATTATACATATTGCACCCGGTAAAGCACATTATACACAATGCACCAGGTAGAGCACGTTATACATATTGCACCAGGTAAAGAACATTGGGGGTAATTCAGAGTTGATCGCAGCAGGAAATTTTTTAGCAGTTGGACAAAACCATGTGCACTACAGGGGAGGCAGATATAACATGTGCAGAGAGAGATAGATTTGGGTGTGGCGAGTTCAATCTGCAATCTAAATTGCAGTGTAAAAATAAAGCAGCCAGTATTTACCCTGCACAGAAACAAAATAACCCACCCAAATCTAACTCTCTCTGCACATGTTATATCTGCCGCCCCTGCAGTGCACATGGTTTTGTCCAACTGCTAAAAAATATCCTGCTGCGATCAACTTGGAATTACCCCCATTATACACAATGCACCAGGTAAAGAACATTGGAGGTCATTCCGAGTTGTTCGCTCGCAAGCGGATTTTAGCAGATTTGCTCATGCTAAGCCGCCGCCTACTGGGAGTGAATCTTAGCATCTTAAAATTGCGAACGATGTATTCGCAATATTGCGATTACACACCTCGTAGCAGTTTCTGAGTAGCTTCAGACTTACTCGGCATCTGCGATCATTTCACTGCTTGTCGTTCCTGGTTTGACGTCACAAACACACCCAGCGTTCGCCCAGACACTCCTCCGTTTCTCCGGCCACTCCTGCGTTTTTTCCGGAAACGGTAGCGTTTTTTCCCACACGCCCATAAAACGGCCTGTTTCCGCCCAGTAACACCCATTTCCTGTCAATCACATTACGATCGCCAGAACGATGAAAAAGCCGTGAGTAAAATTACTAAGTGCATAGCAAATTTACTTGGCGCAGTCGCAGTGCGAACATTGCGCATGCGCATTAAGCGGAAAATCGCTGCGATGCGAAGATTTTTACCGAGCGAACAACTCGGAATGAGGGCCATTATACATATTGCACCAGGTAAAGCACATTATACACAATGCACCAGGTAAAGCACATTATACACAATGCACCAGGTAAAGCACATTATACACAATGCACCAGGTAAAGCACATTATACACAATGCACCAGGTAAAGCACGTCATACATATTGCACCAGGTAAAGAACATTATACACAATGCACTAGGTAAAGCACGTTATACATATTGCACCAGGTAAAGAACATTATACATATTGCACCAGGTAAAGCACATTATACACAATGCACCAGGTAAAGCACATTATACACAATGCACCAGGTAAAGCACATTATACACAATGCACCAGGTAAAGCACGTTATACATATTGCACCAGGTAAAGAACATTATACACAATGCACCAGGTAAAGCACGTTATACATATTGCACCAGGTAAAGAACATTATACACAATGCACCAGGTAAAGCACGTTATACATATTGCACCAGGTAAAGAACATTATACATATTGCACCAGGTAAAGCACATTATACACAATGCACCAGGTAAAGCACGTTATACATATTGCACCAGGTAAAGAACATTATACATATTGCACCAGGTAAAGCACATTATACACAATGCACCAGGTAAAGCACGTTATACATATTGCACCAGGTAAAGAACATTATACATATTGCACCAGGTAAAGCACATTATACACAATGCACCAGGTAAAGCACGTTATACATATTGCACCAGGTAAAGAACATTATACATATTGCACCAGGTAAAGCACATTATACACAATGCACCAGGTAAAGCACATTATACACAATGCACTAGGTAAAGCACATTATACACAATGCACCAGGTAAAGCACGTTATACATATTGCACCAGGTAAAGAACATTATACACAATGCACCAGGTAAAGCACGTTATACATATTGCACCAGGTAAAGAACATTATACACAATGCACCAGGTAAAGCACGTTATACATATTGCACCAGGTAAAGAACATTATACATATTGCACCAGGTAAAGCACATTATACACAATGCACCAGGTAAAGCACGTTATACATATTGCACCAGGTAAAGAACATTATACATATTGCACCAGGTAAAGCACATTATACACAATGCACCAGGTAAAGCACGTTATACATATTGCACCAGGTAAAGAACATTATACATATTGCACCAGGTAAAGCACATTATACACAATGCACCAGGTAAAGCACGTTATACATATTGCACCAGGTAAAGAACATTATACACAATGCACCAGGTAAAGCACGTTATACATATTGCACCAGGTAAAGAACATTATACATATTGCACCAGGTAAAGCACATTATACACAATGCACCAGGTAAAGCACGTTATACATATTGCACCAGGTAAAGAACATTATACACAATGCACCAGGTAAAGCACGTTATACATATTGCACCAGGTAAAGCACATTATACACAATGCACCAGGTAAAGCACGTTATACATATTGCACCAGGTAAAGAACATTATACACAATGCACCAGGTAAAGCACGTTATACATATTGCACCAGGTAAAGAACATTATACATATTGCACCAGGTAAAGCACATTATACACAATGCACCAGGTAAAGCACATTATACACAATGCACCAGGTAAAGCACGTTATACATATTGCACCAGGTAAAGAACATTATACACAATGCACCAGGTAAAGCACGTTATACATATTGCACCAGGTAAAGAACATTATACACAATGCACCAGGTAAAGCACGTTATACATATTGCACCAGGTAAAGAACATTATACATATTGCACCAGGTAAAGCACATTATACACAATGCACCAGGTAAAGCACGTTATACATATTGCACCAGGTAAAGAACATTATACACAATGCACCAGGTAAAGCACGTTATACATATTGCACCAGGTAAAGAACATTATACACAATGCACCAGGTAAAGCACGTTATACATATTGCACCAGGTAAAGAACATTATACACAATGCACTAGGTAAAGCACATTATACACAATGCACCAGGTAAAGAACATTATACACAATGCACTAGGTAAAGCACATTATACACAATGCACCAGGTAAAGAACATTATACACAATGCACTAGGTAAAGCACATTATACACAATGCACCAGGTAAAGCACATTATACACAATGCACTAGGTAAAGCACATTATACACAATGCACCAGGTAAAGAACATTATACACAATGCACTAGGTAAAGCACATTATACACAATGCACTAGGTAAAGCACATTATACACAATGCACCAGGTAAAGCACATTATACACAATGCACCAGGTAAAGAACATTATACACAATGCACTAGGTAAAGCACATTATACACAATGCACCAGGTAAAGCACGTTATACACAATGCACTAGGTAAAGAACATTATACATATTGCACCAGGTAAAGCACGTTATACATATTGCACCAGGTAAAGCACGTTATACATATTGCACCAGGTAAAGCACATTATACACAATGCACTAGGTAAAGCACATTATACATATTGCACCAGGTAAAGAACATTATACATATTGCACCAGGTAAAGCACGTTATATATATTGCACCAGGTAAAGAAAATTATACATATTGTACCAGGCAGAGAACGTTATACACATTGCCAATCTGCTGTTGCAGGCAGATAAAATGCTCATCAGACTGACCGGTAATTTGGGCGAGATGTATTAACATGCACCGCCGCCCATCGCAGCGATGTTGATTGCTTTTGTAGTAACATGCAATCAACATCGCAATGCAGTGACGGAGGCCCCCCGCGATACCTGTGAGGTGATGTGCGGGAGGTCTCAGTCACCTCCCTGGGCTCTCAAAACTCCCCCCCCCCCACTCAGATGGGAAAACTGGCAGCAGACCCCCTGCATACACAGCCGAGCTGCGGCTGCATGTGGCCGTCCATAATTGCTGCAACCAGCTTACTGGGCGGCCTTGCCCTGCGATGAGCGCCCCCAGCATGCTACAGAAGGGATTGCAGATTCTGCTTTTTTTAGAATATATTTTTTATTGAGCATATGAGGAAAAAGTTACAACAATCAGATCCAATATCTCCATAAGCAAAAAACAGTATACACAACCATGTAGATGGAGTTAAAGTCTTAAAGGTAATAAGAGATCAGTAAAGGCGTAACATACCGAAATACTTAATTTTTTTTTTTTTTTTTTCCAGTTGGGGGGAGAACAATCAGATCAATGACCAGAAAAGTGTATGAAAAAGGGAAGAGAAGAAGAAAGGAAGAAAGTAATAGAGGAATAAAGGGAAGAGGATAAGCAGAGGTGTGCGTTCATCTTCAGTGCTAGGTGAAAATAAATGGATGCCAGAGGGGGTTCGGCCTCATAGTAAGTGGTCCAGGGTGTCCCAACGCTAACAAATGGAGTTAGAGTATCATGAATAACTGAGGATATTTGTTCCAGTCTGTAGGTCGGCCAGATTGCGTTGACCGTGGGAGGTATAAAGGGGGAAGGGGGGGGGGGGGGGGGATCTACTTCCAATTTGCTGCAATTTGGCACTTAGCTGCATTGAGTATGTGGGTGATCAATGTATGCGTGGGTCGTGGGAAATCGGTGTAGCTACAAGAGTATATAAGGGTGAAGAGGTCATATCAAAATCAGTGATATTTTTAATCTACTTATTTATTTCCTTACGATACTGACTTATATAAGGGCATGTCCACCAAATGTGTGAAAAAGTCCCTTTTTGGCCACATTGATGCAAGCAAAGATCCAACATGGTGGGATAAATAGCATGGGGGCGAGTAGGAACGAGGTACCAGCGAGCATAGAGCTTATAAACGTTTTCTTTTATACGCCAGAGATCGATCATTTCCATATTGGGACCATGCAGCAGTGAGCTCCTCCCCTACTTCCTTTTCCCAGGCCAATTCATGAGATTCTATGGGGGGTTGGTTGTGGGATAATACAGAGATGAAATGAGCCCCTTAGGTGACAACAAAGAGATTCAATAGTTGAAGTGGACGTAGACGAAGTAGGGCGCTCGAGGGAGTCATAGAAATGCTGAATTAAAATAAATAAATTATAGGATTTTAATACCTACCGGTAAATCCTTTTCTCTTAGTCCGTAGAGGATGCTGGGGACACTTCAAGAACCATGGGGTATAGACGGGATCCGCATGAGACATGGGCACTTTAAGACTTTGAATGGGTGTGAACTGGCTCCTCCCTCTATGCCCCTCCTCCAGACTCCAGTTATAGGAACTGTGCCCAGGGAGACGGACATTGAGGAAAAAGGATTTATTTTGATTTAAACTAAGGTGAGATATACACCAACGCACACCTCAAACATGCCGTAAAACATGGCATTCAACCCAACGCATGCAACGGCATGACTAATGACAGCAACAGGCTGACTATAAACGCAACACAACACGTGTGTAACCATAACCAAAAACTGCAGATACAGTACGCACTGGGACGGGCGCCCAGCATCCTCTACGGACTAAGAGAAAAGGATTTACCGGTAGGTATTAAAATCCTATTTTCTCCTTACATCCTAGAGGATGCTGGGGACACTTCAAGAACCATGGGGTTTATACCAACTCTCAAGAACGGGCGGGAGAGTGCGGATGACTCTGCAGCACCGATTGACCAAACAAGAGGTCTTCCTTAGGGTATCAAACTTGTAAAACCTTCCAAAAGTGTTTGAACCCGACCAAGTAGCTGCTCGGCAAAGCTGTAATGCCTAGACCCCCTGGGCAGCCGCCCAGGACGAGCCCACCTTTCTGGAAGAATGGGTCTTCACCGATTTCGGTAACGGCAATCCAGCCGTAGAATGAGCTTGCCGAATCGTATTACAGATCCAGCGTGCAATAGTCTGCTTGGAAGCAGGAGCCCCAATCTTGTTGGGATCATACAGGACAAACAGAGCCTCCGTTTTCCTAATCTTAGCCGTTCCGGCTACATAAATTTTCAAAGCTCTGAACACATCTAGAGACTTCGATTCCTCAAAGGCGTCGGTAGCCACTGGCACCACAATAGGTTGGTTCATGTGAAACGATGACACCACTTTAGGCAGAAATTGCTGACGAGTTCTCAACTCTGCTCTATCTTAACGGAAGATCAAATAGGGGCTCTTGTGAGACAAAGCCGCCAATTCAGACACCCGCCTTGCAGAGGCCAAGGCCAACAGCATGATCACTTTCCAAGTGACGAATTTCAACTCTACCTTACGTAAAGGTTCAAACCAATGAGATTGCCGGAACTGCAACACCACGTTAAGATCCCACGGTGCCACCAGGGGCACAAAGGGAGGCTGGATGTGCAGCACGCCTTTCACGAAAGTCTGAACTTCCGGAAGGGAAGCCAATTCTTTTTTAAAGAAAATTGACAAGGCCGAAATTTGTACTTTAATTGAGCCTAACTTTAGGCCCGCATCCACCCCTGCTTGCAGAAAATGGAGAAAACGGCCCAGCTGAAATTCTTCCATAGGAGCCTCTTTGGATTCACACCAAGACACATATTTCCTCCAAATACGGTAATAATGTTTCGCCATTACCTCTTTTCTAGCCTGAAGCAGTGTGGGAATTACTTCACTGGGAATACCCTTTCGGGCTAGGATCCTGCGTTCAACCTCCAAGCCGTCAAACGTAGCCGCGGTAAGTCTTGGTACATGCACGGCCCCTGCTGTAACAGATCGTCTCGTAGAGGAAGAGGCCAGGGATCTCCTATGAGTAATTCCTTTAGATCTGGATACCAGGCCCTCCTTGGCCAGTCTGGAACAATGAGGATTGCATGAACCCTTGTTCTTCTTATGATCTTTTACACTTTTGGAATGAGTGGAATCGGAGGGAACACATATCGACTGAAACATCCATGGTGTCACTAGGGCATTCACTGCTATTGCTTGAGGGTCCCTCGACCTGGAACAATATCTCGGAAGTTTCTTGTTGAGGCGAGACGCCATCATGTCTATTTGAGGAATTCCCCAACGACTTGTCACTTCTGCAAAGACCTCATGATGAAGACCCCACTCTCCTGGATGGAGATAGTGTCTGCTGAGGAAGTCCGTTTCCCAGTTGTCCACACCCGGAATGAAGACCGCTGACAGAGCGCTTACATGCCTTTCCGCCCAGCGGAAAACTTTTGTGGCCTCTGCCATTGCCGCTCTGCTCTTCGTTCCGCCCTGACGGTTTACTTACGCCACTGCTGTTACGTTGTCCGACTGAATCAAGACTGGCAGATCGCGAAGATGTTCCGCTTCTAGAAGGCCGTTGTAAATGGCCCTTATTTCCAGAATGTTAATGTGTAGACAAGCTTCCTGGATTGACCATTTTCCCTGGAAATTTTCCCCGTGTGACTGCACCCCAGCCTCGGAGACTCGCATCCATGGTCACCAGGATCCAGTCCTGGATCCCGAATCTGCGTTCCTCTAGGAGGTGAGAGCTGTGCAGCCACCACAGGAGTGAGATTCTTGGTCTTGGAAGACAGGATTATCTGTCGGTGCATGTGCAGATGGAATCCGGACCATTTGTCCATCAGGTCCCACTGAAACATCTGGCATGGAATCTGTCAAACTGAATGGCCTCGTAGGCCGCCACCATCTTCCCCAGCAACTGAGTGCATTGATGGATCGACACTCTTGCCGGCTTCAGAATCTGTTTGACCAGGTTCTGAATTTCCAGAGCCTTTTCCACTGGAAGAAAAACTCTGTAATTCCGTGTCCAGAATCATACCCAAGAACGAAAGCCTTGTCGTCGGAACCAACTGTGATTTTGGCAAGTTTAGGAGCCAACCATGTTGTAGCAGAATGGTCAGGGAGAGCGTCATGCTCTGCAGTAATTGCTCCTTGGACCTCGCTTTTATCAGGAGATCGTCCAAGTACGGGATAATTGTGACTCCTTGCTTGCGCAGGAGAACCATCATTTCCGCCATAACTTTGGTGAAAACCCACGGAGCCGTGGACAGACTAAACAGCAACGTCTGAAATTGGTAATGACAATCCTGAACGGCAAACCTCAGGTAAGCCTGATGTGGAGGATATATGGGGACGTATAAGTAGGCATCCTTTATGTCGATAGACACCATAAAATCCCCTTCCTCCAGACTGGAGATCACTGCTCGGAGAGACTCCATCTTGAATTTGAATTTTTTTAGATAGAAATTGAGGGATTTTAAGTTCAGAATAGGTCTGACCGAACCGTCCGTCTTCGGGACCACGAACAGGCTATAATAAAAGCCTTCTCCCTGTTGTGACGGGGGCACCGTGACAATGACTTGATTACGACATAGCTTTGGTATATCAATGCATACCACCTCCCTGTCCGGAAGAGAAACTGGTAAGGCCGATTTGAAAAATCGTTGAGGGGGCACGTCTTGAAATTCCAGCTTGTACCCTTGGGACACTGTTTCTAATACCCATGGGTCTAGGTCCGAACGAACCCAGAAATGACTGAAGAGTCGGAGACGTGCCCCCACTGGTGCGGACTCCCGCAGAGGAGTCCCAGCGTCATGCCGTGGATTTGGTAGAAGCCGGAGAGGACTTCTGCTCTTGGGAACCTGCCACAGCCGGTGACCTTTTTTCATTTCCTCTTCCTCTGGAAGCAAGGAAGGAAGACCCTCGTCCTCTTTTGTATTTATTGGGCCGAAAGGACTGCATCTGATAGTGGTGCGTTTTCTTTTGTTGTGCAGGAACATAAGTTAAAAAGGATGACTTATCCGCGGTAGCCGTAGATACCAGGTCAGCGAGGCCATCACCAAACAAGACACCACCTTTATACAGCAGAGACTCCATAGCCTTCTTAGAGTCAGCATCAACATTCCATTGATGAATCCACAATGCTCTCCTAGCTGAGACTGCCATGGCATTGGCCTTTGATCCCAAGAGGCCAATATCTCTCGCAGCTTCCTTAAGGTAGGCTACAGCATCCCTGATATAACCTAGTGTCAAAAGAATGTTATCCCTATCCAGGGTATCAAACTCAGATGACAAGTTATCTGCCCACTTTTCAATAGCGCTACTCACCCACTCCGAAGCAACGGCTGGTCTGAGCAGCGTACCCATAGTGACATAAATGGATTTCAATGTATTTTCCTGCTTACGATCCGCAGGTTCCTTTAGGGCTGTCGTGTCAGGAGACGGAAGCGCCACCTTTTTGGACAGCCGTGATAGAGCTTTGTCCACATTGGGGGGGTGACTCCCACTTTTCCCTATCCCCAGAGGGGAACGAATACGCCACCGGAATTCTCTTGGGAATCTGAAACTTCTTGTCAGGATTTTCCCAAACCTTTTCAAAAGAGCGTTCAGTTCATGAGAGGAAGGGAACGTTACCTCAGGTTTCTTTCCTTTATACATACAGACCCTTTTATCAGGAACAGAAGGATCCTCCGTGATATGTAACACGTCTTTTATCGCCACAATCATGTACTGAATGCTCTTAGCCAGTTTTGGATTTAATCAGGCATCACTATAGTCGACTCTGGAATCAGAGTCCGTGTCGGTATCTGTATCAGCTATCTGGGTAAATGAACGCTTCTGTGACCCCGAGGGGGTCTGAACTTGTGATAATGCATCCTCCATGGATTTCCTCCATGTCTGGTTCTGAGACTCAGATTTATCCAATCTTTTATTCAATCGAGCCACATTAGCATTCAAAGCACTCAAAACATTTACCCAATCAGGCGTCAGGGGTGCCGACAGGGTCACTCCCACAGTCGTTTCTTTCCCTAATCCAGTCTCCTCCTGGGTAGAGCACTCAGCCTCAGACATGCCGACACACGTGTACCGACACCACAAACACACTGGGCATATAGGGGACAGACCCACAGTAAAGCCTGTCAGAGAAACACAGAGGGAGTGTGCCAGCTCACAACCCAGCGCCTATCCCGGTTCTGAAACTTTTTATATACTGCCTCAGACCCGTTAGTGCTTTTATATCATAAATCCAGCACCAAATTAACTGTGCCCCCCCCCCCCCATTTTGCACCCTGTTTCTTGATACAGCAGTGTTGAGGAAGGACCTCTGCAGCTCTGTGAAGAGGAAATGGCGCTGATGAGAGCCGTGAGGGCTAAGCCATACCCCCTTAATGGCGCGCTTCAGCCCCGCTATTTTTTAAATTATTCATACTGGCGGGGGTCCGGATTCCGCTCACTTAAATACCACATAGCCAGTCTTAACATGAGGATTTTATCTCCCCCCCCCCCCCCCCCCCGCGCCCTGCACCCTGTAGTGCTGTTGTGTGTGGGAGCATGGCGCGCAGCATGGCCGCTGTGAGTTACCTCAAAGCCGTCACTGAAGTCTTCTGATCTTCTTCTACTCACCTGGCTTCTGACTTCTGGCTCTGCAAGGGGGGTGACGGCGGGCTCTGGGAACGAGCATCTAGGCATACCTAGCATTTAGACCCTCAGGAGCTAATGGTGTCCTGTAGCCTAAGAAGCAGAGCCTTGAAACTCACAGAAGTAGGTCTGACTTCTCTCCCCTAAGTTCCACGCTGCAGGGAGCCTGTAGCCAGCAGGTCTCCCTGAAAATAATAAACCGTAATAAGTCTTTTTTTCAGAGAAACTCAGGAGAGCTCCTCAGTGTGCATCCAGGCTCACTGGGCACAGATTCTAAACTGGAGTCTGGAGGAGGGGCATAGAGGGAGGAGCCAGTTCACACCCCTTTTAAAGTCTTCAAGTGCCCATGTCTCCTGCGGACCCCGTCTATACCCCATGGTTCTTGAAGTGTCCCCAGCATCCTCTAGGACGTAAGGAGAAAAAAAAAAAATCGGTGAAAGACCCTGGGGGGGGGGATTAAAACAGGACTGTATACTAGCAAGATCTGGGAATGCATGTAGAGGGGCAATGGGGGTCATTCTGACCTGATCGCTCGCTGCAGTTTATTGCGGCGATCGGGTTGGAATTGTGCATGTGCCGGACGGCCGAAGGCAGTCGTTCAGTAGCTATCGCCTCTGCCTGATTGACAGGCATGGGCGGTCACAGGGTGGGAGGGGGCTGGATGGCGGTGTTAGGCCGGCGTTTAGGGGGCGTGGCCAGACCGTTGGGGGGGGCGGGCTGCGGCAGCTGCGTGACACCTTACGCAGCCGCTGTGGCTAGTGGCAGCGACAATCAACTCCCGGTCAGCCGCAGGAGCTGTGCCGGCCAGGAGATGCTTTTGTATTTGTGCGGGATGGGGGGCCGGACTGACATGCGGGGGGGCCGGACTGACATGCGGGGGGGCCGGACTGACATGCTGGGCAGGCTAGCCCCGTGCTGGGCGTCCCCCCGCATGTCAGGGAAGATGATCATAAATTTAGCACCGCTACGATCAACACGGAATGACCCCCAGTGTCCAGATAATAAGTATGGGGGTAACCTCTAGGAGACATTACTAAAGTAAGGCTGGGTGCACATTATACTATCGGTCATCCAAGATATTCCAACGCGTATCAGAACAATATAATATACACATCATAAGGTGCATACCCCCCATTCCATCCTTCCCGGCTGTCGTTCTTTTAGTTGCTCCATTGGATATACTGAACGTCCAATGGAATGATTCCACAGATAACTCAGGTGTAGTTACATGTTACAATGCACCATCGTATAGCAGGTCCCTTAGTGTGAATGGCGGATACAATGGATCGTTACATCACAGGCAGAGGCGGATTAAGGGGGGTGCCAAGGGGACACAGTACCCCAGGCCCCCCTTATACCGGGGGCCCCCTGCCTGCCATCAAGCACTGGACGTTTACATGATTTTTTGATTTTTGTTTTATAAAGTTCTGCCGTTGGTGGCAGTGGTGCAGAACCCCCCTCCCCCCAACCCTCTCCCGCACGGATCAAATTTGTTTTCCAGAGATGGAGACAGCCCTGTATCCATCTCTGCACTGGCCGGTCACACCTGCAGTCACAATCAGAGCCGCTGGGTAAACACGCACGGCTGCTCCTCACAGAGAGCTCTGCAGCGCTGGATACATTGCAGGCAGCAGAGGGAGCTACTGAGTATGTGCAGCCGAAGCACCGCTCACATGGACTCCGGCAGTGACACTCCTCCAGCTCCGCTTCTCTCCTGGAATGGTTAGTGCTTAATGCTGTGTGTGTGTGTGTGTGTGTGTGTGTGTGTGTGTGTACTATGTATGTATGTATGTTCTGTGTTAGTATGCTACAGTATGTATGTATGTATGTTGTGTGCTACAGTATGTATGTATGTATGTAGGTATGTTTGTACAGTATGTGTATGTATTCTATGTGTTGTGTATATGTACAGTATGTATGGTGTGTGTGTATGTTGTGTGTATGTATGCTATGTGTGTGTTTGTAGGTATGCTGTGCGTGTATTAGGTTTTCATCTTGAAGTAGGGCGGTCAGAAAATTAATTTTGTGACAGGCAGTTTATACAGACCTGTACTATTGTAACCAGCAGCTTGCATGCCCTTAGATGCTAGAAGAAGCATTCCCCAGCATCATACTGTACCACCTACCATGTGACAGTGTAATATTAGAATGAAAATAATTATAAACATAAAAGACAATTGTATGTATTGTAATTTTTATTCTATGTATTGATGGATTTATATATATTTTTACCAGCTGTATTGACTATCCCTCTGAAGAAGTCCGCAAAAGACGAAACACGTCAGGGTGGAAGAGAGAAAAACTTACCCATCACATCATCTATGACACAAATTATTGCTATGTGTTTGTGAAAGGGTTATCTCTTTGAGCAATTTGTGCATTTAATATATATATATATATATATATATATATATAACACAAAAAAATTATCCTTATCTTGCGCCTAATGGAAAAGAGCAGCACTACAGGTGAGATCTCCGCTACCAAATCTCAAACTTACATAAACAGAAAAAAACAATTCCTGAGTGCGCTAAAGTTCTTGTATAGATTGAACGGAAGTCCTTCCAAATGGATATATCTTTCACAAACACATAGCAATATGTCCCTCCGGTGGGGGTGCGGGCTGCTGGCGAGGGGCACAACTTGCAGGCATGTCTGGGAGGAGAGGGCTCAGAGGCAGCAGCAAACATTTGTGCAGCTTCCAGCTGCAGAGGTCCGGGATGGGCGTCGCTGCCTTGGAAGGGTCAGCTAATCTAAAACACTCAGTCACCTGCAAGGTTTGCAAAACCAATGGGAGACAGTCTGCATGTATAAATCTAGGGATTTCTGGGTAAGCAAATTGCCAGTGCAACGTCTCTCACACAGCCTTGTGTGTGCTAGTTCCCTGTGCTCCACAGCATTGCTTCTAAAACATCCTGTTCCCTGAGTTCTCACCTGGATCTACACCCGGTTATTTCTCCTCGTATGCTGACCTCTCCGAGTCACCATCCCTCTCAGCGAGTCTCAGTTACCCCAGTCTACAGTCTTCCTATCCGGGTTTCCGCCAGACGTTCGTCCACAGACGTACGGGTCCTGCCGACGCAACCGCTCTAACAAGTAAACAGCTAGGGCACCTGTGGAACCTCCTTTAAAGCTCTATGAAAAGACTTTCATTCAACTTTCATTCGGCTAATCCTGCCTGAAGTCACCAATACCAAACCGCACGCCACAATTCCGGATTCACAAAACCCAGTCCCCGTGACAGTTTGCACTGGCCCCATGGATCCGGAGGGTGCTCATGGTTCCGGTACGGATCTTCTGCAGGGCATAGCAGCTCGTCTGGAGAGTCTAGAGGAATCCCAGCGCCAATTAGCTCAATTTATTCAAGGGATGGCTACCCGCCAGGATTCCATGCAAGCAGACATTGCTCATGTCGCCACTGGTCGACGCCCGGAGACTCAGCAAGTGCCGACCGCCCCAGTTCCTATGGTAGCTTCCCCTTCATCCCTGCGACTACCGACGCCCACCAAATTCGACGGGAACCCGAAGATGTGCCGCGGGTTCTTAAACCAGTGTGAGATTCATTTCTCTTTACAGCCCTTTAACTTCCCATCACAGAAGGCAAAGGTAGCATATATCGTCTCCCTCCTGGCCGGTCCAGCCCTGGATTGGGTGTCACCCCTGTGGGAGAGAGCTGATTCTCTACTTGACAAATATGATGAATTCATCGCTACCTTCCGAAAATTTTTCGATGAGCCCGGAAGAACCACGTCAGCATCAATCGAGATAATGCGCCTCCGGCAGGGAGACCGGTCTGTGGGACAGTATGTAGTACAATTCCAGACCTATGCTTCAGAATTACGGTGGAATGAGGAGGCACTAGTATCGGCCTTCTGGAAAGGTCTGTCTGACAAAATCAAGGACGAGTTGGCTACCCGGGACCTTCCGCCCAAATTAGACGACTTGATTTCCCTTTGTACCAAGATTGACCTTCGTTTTAGAGAGCGCCAGTTAGAGAAGAATCGTGGGGAACGCCCAAGGTTCCGTCCTCCTCCACATTCTTCCTCGAGTGTGTCAGCTGAAGCATCCCAGGATGAGTCTATGCAGATCAATAGGGCTCGTCTCTCGCCAGAGGAGCGTCAGAGAAGGCGCAGGGAGAACTTGTGCCTATACTGCGGAGGTTCAGGACATTTGGTAGCCTCTTGCACCCAGCGTCCGGAAAACTAGCGCTCCTAACCAGAAGAGGAGACATTAAGTTAGGAGTGGTGACATCGTCTCCATCTCGTTCTGAGCCTATCCTAGAGGTTTCTTTGGGCCTGCCACAGGGTTCTAAAGGGTTTTTCTCTCTCCTAGATTCGGGAGCTGCTGAAAACTTTATCACGGCAGATGTGGTACAGCGACTACGGATTCCTACAGTTGAGCTTTCCCGACCAATTGCCCTTTCCGCTGTAGATGGAAGTCGAATCTGCAGTGGAGTAGTTACCCACCAGACTCTTCCCCTTAAGCTATGTGTAGGAGCTCTCCATAAGGAGTTACTTAATTTCTTATTCATTCAAATAGCTACTCATGAAATAGTTTTGGGACTTCCTTGGCTCCAGAAGCACAACCCAAGAATCGATTGGGTGAATATGCAAATTTTGGCCTGGGGAGAGTCGTGTGCTCAAACTTGTCTTACCAGTGTTAAACATGTGAATAAGAGCCAACTGGAGATCCTACCACAAATTCCGTCTCAGTATTCCTCCTTTTCGGATGTCTTCAGCAAACAGGCAGCAGAAGTCTTACCACCCCACAGACCCTGGGACTGCCCTATTGACCTGATTCCGGTAAAGATTCCTCCTAGAGGGCGAATATATCCTCTATCGGCCCCTGAGACCGACTCCATGTCGCAATACATCAAGGAAAATCTAGCTAGAGGATTTATTCGGCCGTCTACCTCTCCAGCCGGTGCGGTGTTCTTTTTCGTCCAAAAAAGGATGGTGGTCTTCGTCCCTGCATCGACTACCGGGGTCTGAACGACCTAACAATAAAAAATCGTTACCCGTTGCCCTTGATCTCAGAGCTATTTGACCGGGTTAAGGGTGCCTCTGTCTTCACCAAGTTGGACCTCAGGGGAGCATACAACCTGATCCGGATCAGAGCGGGTGACGAATGGAAAACGGCATTCAACACTCGTGATGGGCACTTCGAGTATTTAGTCATGCCCTTCGGGCTTAGCAACGCACCAGCAGTTTTCCAAAATTTTGTAAATGAAATTTTCAGTGATTTACTCTATAGTTCTGTAGTAGTCTATTTAGATGACATACTAATTTTCTCGACCAACCTGAAAGATCACCATTCTCAAGTCCAAGAGGTGCTGCGGAGGCTTCGCCAACATCATTTGTACTGCAAATTGGAAAAATTTATTTTCGAACAATCCTCCATGCCCTTCCTGGGCTACATAGTATCTGGTTCAGGATTAGAGATGGATCCAGCCAAGGTACAAGCGGTTCTAAATTGGTCCAAACCCACCACCCTTAAAGCAATCCAACGCTTTTTGGGTTTTGCAAATTTCTACCGGAGATTTATCAAAGGATTCTCCTCTATAGTGGCACCTATCACCGCTCTCACTCGAAAGGAGGCTAATCCCAGAGAATGGTCAACATCTGCAGACGAAGCTTTCCAACGATTAAAACAGGCTTTTACTACAGCTCCAGTGTTGAGGCAACCCGATGTCAATAAAGCCTTTGTTTTAGAAGTAGATGCTTCGGCCGATGCTGTGGGAGCAGTTCTCTCCCAACGTCTGAATGACAACAAACTTCATCCTTGCGGGTTCTTTTCCAAGAAGTTCTCACCAGCAGAAAGGAACTATAAGATAGGAGAGCAAGAACTACTGGTTGTTAAGTTAGCATTGGAAGAGTGGCGGTATCTCTTGGAGGGGGCTAAGTTTCCTATCACTATTTTCACTGATCACAAGAATTTAATCTTTCTCAGGAATATTCAGTGTTTGAATCCTCGTCTAGCCCAATGGGCAATGTTCTTCTCATGATTTAATTTCTCCCTAACCTTTCGACCTGGTTCTCAAAACCAGAAGGCAGATGCTCTCTCCCGATCCTACTACTCTGAGGATTCCAACGACTCTCCTTCTCCTCAGCCTGTATTGGAGTCTCGGAACTTCGCCTCCACTAAACTACAGCTTCCATTGGGAAAAGTGTTCGTACCTCCTCACCTTCGGAAGAAATTACTGACCTGGGCCCATACCTCTCGGTTTTCCGGTCATGCTGGAGTCCATAAGACAACCGACCTTATCCAACGCTTGTTTTGGTGGCCTGCACTGAAGTCTGATGTTTCCTCTTATATCGCCTCCTGCACCAAGTGTGCACAGCATAAGATCCCTCGTCTTCGGCCAGCGGGAGAGCTAATACCCCTAACTATTCCTAAGATGCAATGGACCCACCTTTCTATGGACTTCATCACGGATTTACCCTCTTGTAAAGGATTTACTACTATTTGGGTAATCATAGACCGCTTCTCTAAGATGGCTCGTTTCGTACCTCTTAAGGGTCTTCCCACTGCACCCGAGTTTGCTCAGCTTTTCATTGCAGAGATCTTCAAGTCCCACGGTCTTCCGACCGAAATTGTTTCTGACCGGGGAGTCCAGTTCGTGGCTAGATTCTGGAGGGCTCTCTGTGCCGCCCTACGAGTACAGTTAAAATTCTCAACGGCATATCATCCTCAAACCAATGGAAGTACAGAGAGAGAGTCAATCAAGACTTGGAGATGTTCCTCAGAATTAATGTCTCTTCTTCTCAAGACGACTGGCTAGAACTACTACCATGGGCAGAGTTTGCTCACAACAACTCCTACCACTCTTCTACAGGTCATACCCCTTTCTATACCGTATATGGCTTCCATCCTCGAGTTCCTCAGTTCCTGGCTTTACCAGCTCAAGATCTTCCTGCGGTTCAGGAATCTCTCAAGAGACTTTCCGGAGTTTGGCGAAAAGTTCACCAAAATCTACAAAAAGCCTCCGCTCGCTATAAGTTCTGGGCTGATAAGAAGAGAAGGGTGGTACCTAAATTGGCAGTTGGAGATCAGGTCTGGCTCTCTACGCGCAATTTAAGGTTACGTGTTCCATCTATGAAGTTCGCTCCTCGCTACATTGGGCCCTTCCCAGTTGAACAAATCATCAATTCCGTAACTTATAGGCTTGTTACCCCCGTACCTGAAAGTCTTCCCAGCCTTTCATGTTTCTCTTTTGAAGCCTTTAGTGTTAAACAAGTTTTGTTAGATCCTTCCTCGCTCTCCAAAGGTTGTCACGGATCGTGGTATTGAATTAGAGATCAAGAAGATCCTTTACTCCCGAGTAAGACATGGACGTCTGCAATATCTTCTGGATTGGAAGGGCTACGGTCCTGAGGAGCGTTCCTGGGAGGATTCTTTGGATGTTCATGCTCCCGCTTTACTTCACAAGTTCCATGAAGAAAATCCCAGCAAACCTGGTGGCTGTCCAGTGGCCATCCCTAAAAGGGGGGGTAATGTCACGGTCCGGCGGATCGGGTTCCGGGACCAGCGGTACTTACCTGTCCGGATGCTCTGGCGCGGTCCCTCCGGTGGAGGTGCGGGCTGCTGGCGAGGGGCACAACTTGCAGGCATGTCTGGGAGTAGAGGTCTCAGAGGCAGCAGCAAACATTTGTGCAGCTTCCAGCTGCAGAGGTCCGGGATGGGCGTCGCCGCCTTGGAAGGGTCAGCTAATCTAAAACACTCAGTCACCTGCAAGGTTTGCAAAACCAATGGGAGACAGTCTGCAGGTATAAATCTAGGGATTTCTGGGTAAGCAAATTGCCAGTGCAACGTCTCTCACACAGCCTTGTGTGTGCTAGTTCCCTGTGCTCCACAGCATTGCTTCTAAAGCATCCTGTTCCCTGAGTTCTCACCTGGATTGCTGGATCTACACCCGGTTATTTCTCCTCGTATGCTGACCTCTCCGAGTCACCATCCCTCTCAGCGAGTCTCAGTTACCCCAGTCTACAGTCTTCCTATCCGGGTTTCCGCCAGACGTTCGTCCACAGACGTACGGGTCCTGCCGACGCAACCGCTCTAACAAGTAAACAGCTAGGGCACCTGTGGAACCTCCTTTAAAGCTCTATGAAAAGACTTTCATTCAACTTTCATTCGGCTAATCCTGCCTGAAGTCACCAATACCAAACCGCACGCCACAATTCCGGATTCACAAAACCCAGTCCCCGTGACATTAATATATATAACATAACATATACATATCTGTCTGTATCACAAGTGGTGCAATATTAATCCCTGTTCCACATAATATATAATATATAAATATATAATATATATATATATATATATATATATATATATATAAACCCCCCCCCCCCCCCCCCTATATACACTATATATAGCACTTAGGGGGTCCCCTTGTATTAAGTACCCCGGGCCCCGTGGAGCCTTAATCCGGCCCTGGTCACAGGGCTGCGTTCCTGTGTGTACCCAGTATAAGCCACAATAGATCCAACACAAGAAGGTTTTGGACATGTTGCTTGATAAGGCGAGTGACTGTCAGTGTGCCCAGAGTCTGCTGCATGTAGCACAATTGTAAGTCCGTGCGTTTTATAGAGACAAAGCTTTTTTGAAGTTCTCCCAGCATCTATTGTACACACATATGGTGTGTTATATGCTGCCTGTTATCGGATTAAAGCAAGGCGCTTTATAGGCAAGAAGGTACGCTGTAAGAAACGACACATCCCAACAACACTCCCAAACATCAAACCTCTCTAAGCCTGCAATGGGAGGATAGATATCCAAGATGATTTCTCTACAATCCTGGTAACAAACTGGCTTCTCTGACAAACATCAACATTCACAGATATACGACAACAATAAAAATAAGCACAAGTCAGAGACTGGCTACAGCCACCGCTATCTGATCACCTGATCTTAACGCAGAATAGTCCCTGATCTTAACGCTGAATAGTATTACCTGTTCCCACTCAAAATTACAGGACTTTACCCGGGCTTCACCCACTCTGTGGAATGCCCTCCCACGCACAATAAGACTCTCCACTAGTCTCCAAACCTTTAAACGTTCCCTGAAAACTCATCTCTTCAGACAAGCCTACCAAATTCCTTACCCACACACATAACCTTCACAGCTTCCCTATCAAGTTACATCCCCTCTGTACAGTCCACATAAACTCACATTTTGTCTTCCAACATTGCTGGGTGATCACATCATACAACCCACTAAGAAGCTAGCAATCTGGGGAACCATTATGTAACAGGTTGCATCTATCCTTGTGTATCAATACCTATTTCCCTATAGATTGTAAGCTTGCGAGCAGGGCCTTCCTACCTCTGTCTGTCTGTCTGTCTTTGCCCAGTTTTGTTCTATAATTGTTGTTCTAATTGTAAAGCGCAACGGAATATGCTGCGCTATATAAGAAACTGCTAATAATAAATAGTCTCTGATCTTAACGCTGAATAGTCCCTGATCACCTGATCTTAACGCTGAATAGTCCCATCAATACATCGTAATGTATGCAGAGTACTGACTGATCCAGCAAGGACGTTATACATAATGCAACATGTAGGGAGTGGAAGGACGTGATCCGGATGACAGATCTGCAGACAGGCAATACGTCGCCACCATATGTTCATCAGGTTCAAAAGATCGACATGTGTCTTTTTCATGTTTTCCCAACATTTGATTGATTTACTATCCAAATGGACTAGGACTGGGAATAGTAACCTGTGGCAAGCACAGCAAGTCACCGTGCCGGAAGCGTGACGAGTGACGCAAACCTGCGAAGGTACATTATCATACTGACGGGTACAGAGGGGCAGATTTATTAAGCCTGGTGAAGTGGTGAAGTGATAAAGTGGAAAGTGATAACGCACCAGCCAATCAACTCTTAATTGTCATTTTTAAAACCCAGCCTATGACATGGCAGGTAGGAGCTGATTGGCTGGTGCGTTATCACCTTCCACTTTATCACTTCACCAGGCTTCATAAATCTGCCCCATAGTACCAAACACACCAAATTCGACCCAAAAATCTGAAGACATTTGTGTCAATGTTGTACCAGTCAACATATTGACTGTCTACCTAGACACTGTAGATCTTCTACACCACACCCTGGAAGAATAGAATAATGTAAGAGGATTGCTTATAGGAAGTGCAAGTAAGTAGAAGCCTAAGGAAATATATGGAGTACTATCCAAAGGGGTAACCAGTCCCAAAGAGCCTGCCTGCTACAGACAACTTATATCATAGTTACCTACTTTGCTGCCTCCTCCTCCGGGAGGAGGCAGCGTTGTAGGTGTATGGGGGGCGTGGCCGGCACAGGATAGGCGGTCTGGGGGCGTGGCCTGCAGCAGGATGGGCGGTCCTGGGGCGTAACATCAGGGTCGCGTCATCGTGACTCCGCCCCCCGCTGTGCCGAGAAACGAGCCGCTGCATAGCGGGGGGCGGAGCTACGATGACGCGATTCAGCGCGAATTGCGTCATCGGACCCCCTCGGGCCGCCCGCTTGTTCTCTGCTGCGGGCGGCCAAGGGGGAAAGCGGGAGGCTTGCCCACCTTTCCGGGGGGCCGGGAGGGTCACCCGATTTTCGGGAGCCTCCCGGCCATTCCGGGAGGGTAGGCAAGTATGAGATAGAGATAGATTATATATATATATATATATATATATATATATCTCTATCTCTATATAGATAGATAGATAGATTTCCAAGAACAAGCTGGCACTCATGAAGACTTAATAAATGCGCAGACACAGTGTGTCTGCGCATTTATTAAGTCTTCATGAGTGCCAGCTTGTTCTTGGAGATATTGAATTGCTTGTTGGAGCAGGGCACCGGAGCGTACACCGCATTAACCTTTGGAGTGCTGGACGCAAATTGGACATATATATATATATATATATATACACATATATACACACATACAACAAATAACAGAGTCACTCCTGGACTACCAACTCGGTGAACAATCAAGGTGCTTTAATCTTCAACGTTTCGGGGTACTGCCCCCCGTCATCAGGACACACTTAACACTCAGTGCAAAACAAACAGTGCTTGAATACAAAAATACATAAACTTACAGGTCCCCAGGTCACGTTTACCGCCTCCCATCGTGTGTCTCGGCGTTTGTCGTCCCACTTCCGGTCTCGACTGTGACGTCACGCCGGAAGTGACGTTCGCCGGCCCACATCGACGGAGCTGTGTAGGTTTCCATAGCGATGCGGCTACAAGCGTCACATCGCTATGTAACCTGAGAAATATATAGACATAATTACTTTCCAAACAAACATAAAGATTCATATATATTTTAAAACCGCAAACATTAAAATAATAACATATATGGTGATGTTGAGTAATACAGGGCGCTTTATCGCCATCTAGTGATTAAAAACAATATGGCAAGATGGACAATCACACTTGTCCAAGCAGGTGCACTGGATTCAATGTATAAAGTGCAATATGCTTAATTAGGAATCCCTAGTGTGAAACATTTATTGTGCTAATCTATTAAAAAATTAAAAACAAACAGACTGATATGGACTATCAATATCACACTCTGGCTGGTATATATAAATTGATCCCTCTTGGGTAGTGACAGATTCCACGGTGTGACAGGCTATATCTATATAAACTTTATTATACTCCTGTCCTCATTCTATACTTGTACTGATTCTAATGTGAACTATAAAAACAGCTAAAGTTTATTGACTCATTCAAGCCATTTGGATTGACAGTGTCTAAGAGATGTATCCATTTGCATTCTAGCTGTAATAGTTGCCTGTCCCTGTCTCCCCCTCTTAGATCTGGGGGGACTTGATCTATTATTTTATAACTCAACGTGGCCATTGAGTGTTTGGCCAAAAGAAAATGTCGTGCCACCGCTTGGTCGCTTTTCCCTCCATTGATGGCGGCCCTTATGGCCCCCCTATGTTGGGCCATCCTTTCTTTAAACTGCCGTTTTTTCTTTCCGACATAATGCAGACCCCACGGGCAGGTAAGTAAATAAATTACATACCGCGACGAACATGATAACGGATATTTGATGTCCAACATCTTGCCAGTATGGGGGTGTGCAAATTTGTGGCCTGCAGTCATATAGCTGCATGTTACACAGCCTGAACATTTGTAACAGCCACCCTTTTTTGTTAGAAAATGGGTTTTGGGGGGTTGAATACCTGTGATGTCTGTTTTGACAAGCAGATCCCTTAGGTTTGGGCCCCTAGCATAACTGGGAACCAGTTTGGTGTTTTTTTAAGGCTGATAACTGTGGATCATTTGTTATTATTGGCCATAAGGCTTTAGCCCGTTTGGTGGTGTAACTACTTTTGACATCAAACTGGTTTACCCAGGGCAACATCTCTTTTTGTTGAGGATTGACAGTGTCATCCTTACTTTGTAGTAGAACAGATCTTTCTATCTCACATGCCTTGCGTCTTGCCGTTAGTAAATCACGAATGGGATACCCCCTTTCCACAAATTTGTTAACCATGATATCAAGCTGTTTTTCTCTCTCTATAACATTACTATTGATTCTACATACTCGGATGAACTGCGAGTATGGTAATCCCCTGACCGTAGATCTGGGATGAAAACTATCATATAAGCAATGTGTTACGATCTGTGGGTTTGGAAAACAATTTTGTGTGCAACTTCTGATCTATGCATGAGATGTTTACATCCAAGAAGTTGATCTAATTTTTACTCATGGTACGTGTCAACTTTGCTGGGCATTGAGATTCATTATGCATTCTAATCACCTCGTCAAGGGCCTCTTCCGTACCTGTCCACAACACTAAAATATCGTCTATATACCGATTATAATGAAAAATCTGTCGTGTGACATTGGCCTCTGAAAAGAAGAGTTCTTGTTCTACCAAATACATGTATGCGTTAGCATATACCGGGGCTGCGCATGATCCCATTGCGCAGCCTGATGTCTGAATACATTTTTTTCCATCATACATAAAATAATTGTGCGTCAAGATAAATCTTAAAAGCTCAATCATAAAACTTACATTTGGACCTGTATAATGACTGTTACCCGTAATGAGTTTGCATACTGCCTCAATGCCTGCATCGTGTGGTCTGCAGGTATAAAGCCCTACCACATCAATGCTAGCAAGTACAATTCCATCAGGCATGGTAGAGAAAGTGTCTAGAGTGCGCAAAAGTGTCGAAGTGTCTTTAAGGTGCGTAAAAGTCTCCATGATACATGGTTGTAAATATGTGTCTATGAAGGCTGCTGCAGGTTCACACAGAGACCCCCTTGCAGAAATGATGGGTCTGCCTGGGGGTCTCTGTGTGTCCTTGTGTATCTTGGGGATCACATAGAACACTGGAGTCCTTGGAGTGGTTCTCATCAGCAGTGTCTTGATTTCTGTGTTAATCCATCCTTTCTTCAGCGGATTCCAGCAGTTTCCACAGTTCTTGTTTGAATTCTTCAGTGGGATCCTTATCCAATAGCTTATATATGGATATATCTGATAACAGCCGGGTGCATTCTGTTTTATACATCTCCAAGTCCATGACCACTACTGCTCCCCCTTTATCCGCCCCTCTTATGATGATATCACGTCGTGCTTTCAGTGCCTTCAACACTTTTGCGCACTCTAGACACTTTCTCTACCATGCCTGATGGAATTGTACTTGCTAGCATTGATGTGGTAGGGCTTTATACCTGCAGACCACACGATGCAGGCATTGAGGCAGTATGCAAACTCATTACGGGTAACAGTCATTATACAGGTCCAAATGTAAGTTTTATGATTGAGCTTTTAAGATTTATCTTGACGCACAATTATTTTATGTATGATGGAAAAAAAATGTATTCAGACATCAGGCTGCGCAATGGGATCATGCGCAGCCCCGGTATATGCTAACGCATACATGTATTTGGTAGAACAAGAACTCTTCGTTTCAGAGGCCAATGTCACACGACAGATTTTTCATTATAATCGGTATATAGACGATATTTTAGTGTTGTGGACAGGTACGGAAGAGGCCCTTGACGAGGTGATTAGAGTGCATAATGAATCTCAATGCCCAGCAAAGTTGACACGTACCATGAGTAAAAATTAGATCAACTTCTTGGATGTAAACATCTCATGCATAGATCAGAAGTTGCACACAAAATTGTTTTCCAAACCCACAGATCGTAACACATTGCTTATATGATAGTTTTCATCCCAGATCTACGGTCAGGGGATTACCATACTCGCAGTTCATCCGAGTATGTAGAATCAATAGTAATGTTATAGAGAGAGAAAAACAGCTTGATATCATGGTTAACAAATTTGTGGAAAGGGGGTATCCCATTCGTGATTTACTAACGGCAAGACGCAAGGCATGTGAGATAGAAAGATCTGTTCTACTACAAAGTAAGGATGACACTGTCAATCCTCAACAAAAAGAGATGTTGCCCTGGGTAAACCAGTTTGATGTCAAAAGTAGTTACACCGCCAAACGGGCTAAAGCCTTATTGCCAATAATAACAAATGATCCACAGTTATCAGCCTTAAAAAACACCAAACTGGTTCCCAGTTATGCTAGGGGCCCAAACCTAAGGGATCTGCTTGTCAAAACAGACATCACAGGTATTCAACCCCCCAAAACCCATTTTCTAACAAAAAAGGGTGGCTGTTACAAATGTTCAGGCTGTGTAACATGCAGCTATATGACCGCAGGCCACAAATTTGCACACCCCCATACTGGCAAGATGTTGGACATCAAATATCCGTTATGTTCGTCGCGGTATGTAATTTATTTACTTACCTGCCCGTGCGGTCTGCATTATGTCGGAAAGAAAAAACGGCAGTTTAAAGAAAGGATGGCCCAACATAGGGGGGCCATAAGGGCCGCCATCAATGGCGGGAAAAGCGACCAAGCAGTGGCACGACATTTTCTTTTGGCCAAACACTCAATGGCCAAGTTGAGGTATAAAATAATAGATCAAGTCCCCCCAGATCTAAGAGGGGGAGACAGGGACAGGCAACTATTACAGCTAGAATGCAAATGGATACATCGCTTAAACACTGTCAATCCAAATGGCTTGAATGAGTCAATAAACTTTAGCTGTTTTTTATAGTTCACATTAGAATCAGTACAAGTATAGAATGAGGACAGGAGTATAATAAAGTTTATATAGATATAGCCTGTCACACCGTGGAATCTGTCACTACCCAAGAGGGATCAATTTATATATACCAGCCAGAGTGTGATATTGATAGTCCATATCAGTCTGTTTGTTTTTAATTTTTTAATAGATTAGCACAATAAATGTTTCACACTAGGGATTCCTAATTAAGCATATTGCACTTTATACATTGAATCCAGTGCACCTGCTTGGACAAGTGTGATTGTCCATCTTGCCATATTGTTTTTAATCACTAGATGGCGATAAAGCGCCCTGTATTACTCAATATCACCATATATGTTATTATTTTAATGTTTGCGGTTTTAAAATGTATATGAATCTTTATGTTTGTTTGGAAAGTAATTATGTCTATATATTTCTCAGGTTACATAGCGATGTGACGCTTGTAGCCGCATCGCTATGGAAACCTACACAGCTCCGTCGATGTGGGCCGGCGAACGTCGCTTCCGGCGTGACGTCACAGTCGAGACCGGAAGTGGGACTACAAACGCCGAGACACACGATGGGAGGCGGTAAACGTGACCTGGGGACCTGTAAGTTTATGTATTTTTGTATTTAAGCACTGTTTGTTTTGCACTGAGTGTTAAGTGTGTCCTGATGACGGGGGGCAGTACCCCGAAACGTTGAAGATTAAAGCACCTTGATTGTTCACCGAGTTGGTAGTCCAGGAGTGACTGTTATTTGGAGAATATGACTGAGGTTGGCAGGCCTCTGGAGAGCACCCTGGCAAGTCATTGATGTTTTCCGTGGAGTGCCGGCTGTTCGAGTTGGATATATATATATATATATATATATATATATATATATATATATATATATATATATATATATATTTATATTATATATATATATATATATATATATATATATATATATATATATATATATATTAGATACATTTATATCTCAAAAAAGGAGGATATTGACTCATCACGAAATCTCTTAAACCACAAGGCCTACAATTTTGAAACTTGGCAGGTAGCTTCTCCTTAGGTCCCAGGTGCTTGTAAGAACTGGTTTTACAAATGTCACTGCCCATCCACAGAAATCACCAAAAATGAATGTATGTATGTATGTATGTATGTATGTATGTATGTATGTATGTATGTATCTATCAGCATAACTTCGGAATGCCTGGACCAATTTACAACAAACTTGCTACACATATGACTTACAATCGGGGAACAAACACTGTGGAGGTAAGACACCCCTAGGAGTGTGGAGGCAGCACTGAGTATTTCAGTAGACAGCATAACTCTGGAATGGCTGGAGCAATTTATACCAATCTTCGGACACATATGACTTTACCATCTGGGAACAAACACTGTGGGGGGCAACACAATCCTAGCACCCCTAGGGGTGGGCCTGCAGCACAGACTATATCAGAACATGCATGATATGTCAGTAACGACAGGGCTTCATGTGACAGTGACATGATGTGAGGAGGGGAATGGAGGCAGCAGGAAGCCACATACTTAGAGTTATATAGTGGGAGGAGCAGGGTCCCCAGCAGCACAGAGTATATCAGGAGATGAGTGATGTGTCAGTGAGGACAGGGCTGCATGTGACAGGATCAGTGACATGATGTGAGGGGGGGAATGGAGACAGTAAGAAGCCACAAACTGAGAGTTATGTAGTGGGAGGAGCAGGATCCCCAGCAGCACAGAGTATATCAGGAGATGGACGTGTTAGTAAGGACAGGGCTGCATGTGACAGGGGCAGTGACATGATGTGAGGAGGAGAATGGAGGCAGCAGGAAGCCACAGACTGAGAGTTATATAGTGGGAGGAGCAGGGTCTCCAGCAGCACAGAGTATATCAGGAGATGAGTGATGTGTCAGTGAGGACAGGGCTGCATGTGACATGATGTGAGGAGGGGAATGGAGGCAGCAGGAAGCCACATACTGAGAGTTATATAGTGGGAGGAGCAGGGTCCCCAGCAGCACAGAGTATATCAGGAGATGAGTGATGTGTCAGTGAGGACAGGGCTGCATGTGACAGGAGCAGTGACATGATGTGAGGAGGAGGATGGAGGCAGCAGGAAGCCACAGACTGAGAGTTATATAGTGGCAGGAGCAGGGTCCCCAGCAGCACAGAGTATATCAGGAGATGAGTGATGTGTCAGTGAGGACAGGGCTGCATGTGACAGGAGCAGTGACATGATGTGAGGAGGAGGATGGAGGCAGCAGGAAGCCACAGACTGAGAGTTATATAGTGGGAGGAGCAGGGTCCCCAGCAGCACAGAGTATATCAGGAGATGAGTGATGTGTCAGTGAGGACAGGGCTGCATGTGACAGGGGCAGTGACATGATGTGAGGAGGGGAATGGAGGCAGCAGGAAGCCACAGACTGAGAGTTATATAGTGGGAGGAGCAGGGTCCCCAGCAGCACAGAGTATATCAGGAGATGAGTGATGTGTCAGTGAGGACAGGGTTGCATGTGACGGGCAGTGACATGATGTGAGGAGGGGGAATGGAGGCAGCAGGAAGCCACAGACTGAGAGTTATATAGTGGGAGGAGCAGGGTCCCCAGCAGCACAGAGTATATCAGGAGATGAGGGATGTGTCAGTGAGGACAGGGCTGCATGTGACAGGGGCAGTTACATGATGTGAGGAGGGGAATGGAGACAGTAAAAAGCCACAGACTGAGAGTTGTATAGTGGGAGGAGCAGGGTCCCCAGCAGCACAGAGTATATCAGGAGATGAGTGACGTGTCAGTGAGGACAGGGCTGCATGTGACAGGGGCAGTGACATGATATGAGGAGGGGAATGGAGGCAGCAGGAAGCCACAGACTGAGAGTTATATAGTGGGAGGAGCAGGGTCCCCAGCAGCACAGAGTATATCAGGAGATGAGGGATGTGTCAGTGAGGACAGGGCTGCATGTGACAGGGGCAGTTACATGATGTGAGGAGGGGAATGGAGACAGTAAAAAGCCACAGACTGAGAGTTGTATAGTGGGAGGAGCAGGGTCCCCAGCAGCACAGAGTATATCAGGAGATGAGTGACGTGTCAGTGAGGACAGGGCTGCATGTGACAGGGGCAGTGACATGATATGAGGAGGGGAATGGAGGCAGCAGGAAGCCACAGACTGAGAGTTGTATAGTGGGAGGAGCAGGGTCCCTTGGGGGCCAAAAAAGGGGTCTGGCCACTACACAACTTGTGTCAGGGAAGCAAGATATGCCTATATACTAGTTCTCCAACCAATGTCAATTAACGAACAACTATCATTCTAATTTACCATCCTCAACTCGTAGCAAAGCACGGGTATTCAGCTGGTTATATATGAAAGACCCTAGCCCCCCATCTTGCCACATACCAGCAAGACTGTAAATTGTACCTACTATTCATTCACACATCGTCTCCCATCCTCTGGGCGCAATAGGGAAAAGGCCGCACTTATCTGCACAGAGAAACACAGTCCTCAAATCAGGATTGTGGCTGCTTATCCGGGTCAGATGGGTCGTATGCAAGATGGGTGCACTTTGCCTTCTTATCAGACCTTTGTTAAGAGAGGTGGATGTCAGAGGAAGAGTAAAGGGGGGGGGGGGGTACTCACGGAGCGGTCGCTGCTTAAAATCTAAGCAAACTGACTAGATCGCTGCTTAAAATCTAAGCAATCTGACTAGTTTGCTTAGATTTTAAGCAGCGATCACACGGTGTGTACCCCTCACCCTAATACTGACCCAGTGCTCATACCTATGTCATCCCTCCCAACATGACCTCTCCAGGAGGACACAATGCTCTGCTCCTGCTCTTCCCTCTTACTGTATGATTACCATCACCTGTGCTGTACCCTAATACTGACCCAGTGCTCATACCTATGTCTTACCTCCCAACATGGCCTCTCCAGGAGGACACAATGCTCTGCTCCTGCTCTTCCCTCTTACTGTATGATTACCATCACCTGTGCTGTACCCTAATACTGACCCAGTGCTCATACATATGTCATACCTCCCAACATGACCTCTCCAGGAGGACACAATGCTCTGCTCCTGCTCTTCCCTCTTACTGTATGATTACCATCACCTGTGCTGTAACCTAATACTGACCCAGTGCTCATACCTATGTTATACCTCCCAACATGACCTCTCCAGGAGGACACAATGCTCTGCTCCTGCTCTTCCCTCTTACTGTATGATTACCATCACCTGTGCTGTACCCTAATACTGACCCAGTGCTCATACCTATGTCATACCTCCCAACATGACCTCTCCAGGAAGACACAATGCTCTGCTCCTGCTCTCCCCTCTTACTGTATGATTACCATCACCTGTGCTGTACCCTAATACTGACCCAGTGCTCATACCTATGTCATACCTCCCAACATGACCTCTCCAGGAGGACACAATGCTCTGCTCCTGCTCTTCCCTCTTACTGTATGATTACCATCACCTGTGCTGTACCCTAATACTGACCCAGTGCTCATACCTATGTCATACCTCCTAACATGACCTCTCCAGGAGGACACAATGCTCTGCTCCTGCCTCTTACTGTATGATTACCATCACCTGTGCTGTACCCTAATACTGACCCAGTGCTCATACCTATGTCATACCTCCCAACATGACCTCTCCAGGAGGACACAATACTGTGCTCCTGTACTTCCCTCTTACTGTATGATTACCATCACCTGTGCTGTACCTTAATACTGACCCAGTGCTCATACCTATGTCATACCTCCCAACATGACCTCTCCAGGAGGACACAATGCTCTGCTCCTGCTCTTCCCGTATGATTACCATCACCTGTGCTGTACCCTAATACCGACCCAGTGCTCATACCTATGTCATACCTCCCAACATGACCTCTCCAAGAGGACACAATGCTCTGCTCCTGCTCTTCCCTCTTACTGTATGATTACCACCACCTGTGCTGTACCTTAATACTGACCCAGTGCTCATACCTATGTCATACCTCCCCCCATGACCACTCCAGGAGGACACAATGCTCTGCTCCTGCTCTTCCCTCTTACTGTATGATTGCTGTCACCTGTGGCGAAACACCTTTTTTTTTTTTTTATTACCTGTTCAACACAGGTGATGGTACTCATACAGAGTAAAGTCCAGAAGCAGAGCATTTTATCTCTCCTGCAGAGAGTCATGTTGGGACATATGCGGAAGAAAGATTTCTACGTCTAGGCAGACATCGGATTCTGCAACCCCCATGATAATGGACGCAAAATTAACAATTCTATTAAGAAAACCCAATTCAGGGACTAACAATCTCAATAATGAGAATATCCCACTGATAGGTACTTATTTAAGTGAGGAAGTAGTCTGTGACCGATTAAAACATTTAAAGATTAATAAGTCACCAGGTCCCGATGGTATTCACCCAAGGGTTCTAATGGAGCTTCACTCTGAACTTGCAAAACCGCTATTTTTAATCTTTAAGGATTCAGTAATATCAGGTATGGATCCCAAATACTGGCGTATTGCGGAAGTAGTGCATATATTCAAAAAGGGAAGTAAAGATGAACCAGGTAATTATAGACCAGTTAGTCTTACATCTATAGTGGGGAAAGTATTGGAAGGTATTCTAAGAGATAGTATTCAGAAGTTCCTTGAAGTCAATAAGGTAATTAAAAGGAATCAACATGGGTTTATGAAGGACAGATCCTGTCAAACCAACTTACTTGGCTTTTATGAAACAGTAAGCGCAAACCTAGATCAGGGTAAAGAGGTGGATGTAATCTTTTTAGATTTTGCCAAAGCATTCGACACTGTACCACACATGAGACTTATCTACAAGCTACAAGAATCAGGGCTAGGAAGCACAATATGCACTTGGGTCAAAAACTGGTTAAATAATAGGGAGCAGTGCGTTGTGGTTAATCGATCTTTTTCAACTTGGACTGAAGTGCTAAGTGGTGTGCCGCAAGGCTCAGTATTAGGACCGCTATTGTTCAATATTTTCATTAACGACCTAACAGAAGGTCTAGAGAGCATGGTGTCAATTTTTGCAGATGATACCAAATTGTGTAAAGTTATAAATGCGGAGGGGGATGCCGAGTCGCTTCAGAACGACTTAGTTAAACTAGAAGCTTGGGCAGCGAAATGGAGAATGCGGTTCAACACAGACAAGTGTAAGGTAATGCACTGTGGTAACAAGAACAAAAATAACGCCTACCTACTAAATGGGGTAAAATTAGGGGATTCTGTACTGGAAAAGGACTTAGGTGTCCTCATAGATAGTAAACTAAGCAGTAGTACCCAAAGTAGGACTGCAGCAAAGAAGGCTAATAAGATATTACCATACATAAAACGGGGAATTGATGCTAGGGACGAGTGTATTATACTCCCATTATATAAATCACTTGTGAGGCCACACCTTGAATACTGTGTACAATTCTGGGCACCTTACTACAAAAAGGATATCCTGGAGCTAGAAAAGGTTCAAAGGCGGGCGACCAAACTAATTAAGGGTATGGAGACACTGGAATACGAGGAAAGGCTTGCAAAACTAGGCATGTTTACACTGGAAAAGAGGAGATTAAGAAAGGGCATGATCAACATTTACAAATATATAAGGGGACAATATACAGATCTTGCGCAGGACCTGTTTTTGGTTAGATCAACACAGAGGACTCGTAGACACTCGCTCAGGTTAGAGGAGAGGAGATTCCACACATTACGGCGTGAAGGCTTTTTTACGGTAAAGACGATACACGTTTGGAATTCCCAGCCTGAGGGAGTTGTAATGGCCAACTCAGTCAACACCTTTAAGAATGGGTTAGATAAATTCCTAATGGATAAGTATATCCAGGGTTACGGGGCATAGTCACGCACTATGGTTATTATAAAAAAGAGGGGTTAATCGGAACGGCAGTCAGCAACTTCAGTCAAAATTTTATACAAAATAATCGTGCATAGGAGACCACAAATAGGTTGAACACGATGGACAATTGTCTTTTTTCAACCTTAGATACTATGTTACTATGGGGTCTATTCATGTAAGAATGCGATGTTTATGTTTAACTTTTCACTAAACATTGCATTCTTATTTCAGGGTTTTTTTCCGACTTCTAACGCAATTCATTAATACTTACCTGTTCCCTGATGCGATGCGGTATCCGGCTGTTCCGCGATCCCGGCTTCTCCAGTCTTCTCTCTTCATACCGCGGCTGGGGTCTTCTGCACATGCTCAGTGTCATCCCCCCACCTCCAGGTGTCATCTGCGCATGCTCCGGGGAAACGAGACCTCCAGCGGCGGGCAAGGGCAGCAAGGAGGAGGTGACTCGGCATATGCAAATGCATGTGCCCTGGGTTCCTCTGATTGGCTCTTGTCACGGAAGGGGGCGGGGAGAAGGCAGGAGACGGACGTCTTCATTGCTCTTCTCCTGTACAAGCCTCCCCATCGCCTGTCTGAGATGGCGATGGGGTTTTGCGAAGGGTAACAGAAAACTGGGCTTTCCGTTACTACATGAATTGCAGTCACCATACAAAGGTATGGTGATGCGATTCAGCCACAGAGCGGGGGTGACGCTGGGGAAGTTAGGGACTTCTCCACGGTAACCCGCTCTGTGAATTGCGGTAAGCAGAGAAAAGCCCTGTTTACCGCAAAACAGGGCTTTTCTCTGCTGCATGAATAGACCCCTATGTATGTTACTATAGCGTTATGAAAAAAAAAATCCCTTCAAAAATATCTTACTCTTATTAAATGTAATACAAAAAGCAGATAGTTACAGAGTGAGAGTGAGGTAACCCTGCCAGCCAGAGGGGAGCATGGTATGACAGTATCTCCATAACCCGCAACTAGGTGCAGTAAATGAGAAGACAGCAAACCTCGCTTTTTCTATTAACGCCAGGGCCAGACAAGACATTAATTCATCCCAGTATGTTCCAATAAAATGTTATAAACAGAGTACAGTGTTGTCATAATATGCCTTGAATGCAGTACTACCTATGTTTTACACAGGTTCTGTGGTTGGCTAAATTCAAGCCTGCATTTCATGGTTTTAATCTGTGTAAGCATAGGTGTCCCAGATTAAAGGTATGTATATATGTATATATATATATATATATATATATATATATATATATATATACACACACACACATACTGTACACACACACAATGAATATGGAACACTCACAGCCTAGTGATCCGGCTCTCCTGTTGCCTGGAAGTGAGGTCATATGATCCCATGCAGCAGATTTATACACACACTGCTTAGCAGACGGTCTAGCACCATCTGCTGATACTGACGTTAAGGAGGACCTGTCATCAGACTTCTGCTTTCCATGGAAGGCTTTGTTAAAAGGGGAACAAACCTACAATTTGTAGCCATACTTGCCTACCTGACCCTCTCCATGAGGGAGAAAATGCTCTGTTCCTGGACTTTCCTGGTAATGTATGATTGCCATCACCTGTGGTGAAACACCTTTCTTATCAATTAACTAGCTCACCACAGGTGATGGCAATCATACATTACCAGGAAAGTCCAGGAACAGAGCATTTTCTCCCTTATGGAGAGGGTCAGGTAGGCAAGTATGTTTGTAGCAGATGTCTGGTTACCCAATTACTTATATTTCCTACCTACATGTGCATTCAGATGGTTCAGTGGCTTCTCTCAAATCCTTGATCTTCTTTGACTAATCTACCAGAGAAATCCGTAGTCTCACAATATTATGGGATCAAACCTGGAACAGAGTTTCCCAAACTCTACTATTACAGTGCAGGTTTAAGGATTTCCATGCTTGAATCCAGATGGTTGAATCAAGTTGACTACGGTACTGATTAAGTCACCTGTGCTCAAGCATGGATATCTTTAAAACTTGGACTGTAATGACAGAGTTTTGGAAACCCTAAAGGTGCATACACACGGTGAGATTTCCCCTGAGCCCTGAACCACCAATACTGACTATCTTTACTTGTGATTATACTATGTTCTAGATCAGAGGTTCTCAAACTCGGTCCTCGGAAGCCCACACAGTGCATGTTTTGCAGGTAACCCAGCAGGTGCACAGGTGTATTAATTACTCACTGACACATTTTAAAAGGTCCACAGGTGGAGCTAATTATTTCACTTGCGATTCTGTGAGGAGACCTGCAAAACATGCACTGTGTGGGCCCCCGAGGACCGAGTTTGAGAACCTCTGTTCTAGATTGTACACAATATAGCCAGGATTTACTTGCCTGCATAGTCTATCTTTTCTTGCGACACTGACCCCGCGGGAGCGCACATTGGTATCGCAAGCTGTGTACACACGGTGCTATTTGCACTAACTTTCCTTACGATATTGACTATATAGTTACATGGCACCATGTGTATGCGCCTTAACTTGGAGACTACACGGCAAATATAGAATGCACTAGTGCAGTGGTTCCCAAATTCAGTCCTCAATGCACCCTAACAGTGCAGGTTCAAAGATATCCATTTTTTAGCACAGATGGTAAATGAAAATGACTGAGGCACTAATTAAGTGACCTGTGCTCAAGTCTGCATATCCTTAAAACCTGGACTGTTAGATTACCTTGATGACCGAGTTTGGGAACCTCTGCACTAGTGTCTCCCAACTCCAGTCCTCAGGGAAACTCTAAAAGTCATGTTTTCCAGGTCTCCTCACAGAATCGCAAGATAAAAAATACACCTGATAAAACAGACATATATGGACATACATATTTATCTAGAAAATCATAAATATATTCATGCTTATGTTTCCTTCTTTTCTGCAGTATAATTTAGAGCTTTGCAAATTGCAGAAGGCCACACTTATTGAATGGCCCCAGGCCTAGAGAGCACAAGGCCTTCCCTTCATCTCTAAACTAGGCCGGTGTTGTCTGATGCAGCAGCCATTTTGTGTCACATCTTGGCTAAAAGTATGTTACATGATGTATTAAACTTGTCACACATTTCTTGTAGAAGTATTCCATACTACTGATGTTATAACCTATATTATGTTTTATGCAAGTCTGCACTGGCAATATATATATATATATATATATATATATACATACATACCAACATGACCCTCTCCAGGAGGGACACAATGCTCTGCTTCTGGACTTTTCTCTTAATCTATGATTTCCGGCACCTGTTTTAAACAAATTAAGGCTAAGAAAAGTGTTTCAGCATAGGTGATAGCAATCATAAATTAAGAGGGAAGTCCAGAAGCAGAGCATTGTCTCCCTCCTGGAGAAGGTCATGTTGGGAGGTATGTGTATATATATATATATATATATATATATATATATATATATATAATTAAACCATACTTGCCTACCTGACCCTCTCCATGAGGGAGAAAATGCTCTGTTCCTGGACTTTCCTGTAATGTATGATTGCCATCACCTGTGGTGAGCTGGGTAATTGATAAGAAAGGTGTTTCACCATACCTCCCAACTTTTACCCTACCTGAAGAGGGACACACGCGCGTCCTCCCGAAAAGGGGGTGTGGCCTACGAAAAGGGGGCGTGGCTTCACGGGAGGACCCACGATCGCGAGCCACGCCCCCGTTTTCGTCACTGAAGGGGCATGCCCAGCGCTCTGTGAGCTGCTCGCATGCCCCCTCTCCCTCTGTCTCCAATGAATAGACGCTGTGCGCATGCGCACAGCGTCTATTCACCGCTGCTCTGCTAAGCAGGGCAGCGAGAGACAGAGCCTCCCAACTGCCCCCCCCCCCCCCCACCACCACCGCGGGACACTGCGGCCCGCGGGTGGGACAGCGGGACAGTCCCCAAAAAACGGGACTGTCCCGCGAAAATCGGGACAATTGGAAGGTATAGTTTCACCACAGGTGATGGCAATCATACATTACCAGGAGAGTCCAGGAGCAGAGCATTTTCTCCCTCATGGAGAGGGTCAGGTAGGCAAGTATGGATTAAGCTGTCTTTAAGTAAATGCACTGGCATTAATTTTAAATTCTGTATTTATGTTGAATAATTTCAGTGCTCTCTGTTACAAGTAAGGTTTGTACGTTATTTAGAATTAGCAGCGTTATCACACCCAAATGTAAGAGAAAGGAGATATAGGGAGATGCATCAAACCTGGAAAGAAATGGGTCTTCAATCTGTGGCCATCCAGCTGTTGTGGAACTACACATCCCAGTATGCCCTGCCACAGTTTTGCATTTAAGGCATCTTAAAACTGAAGCATGGCATGCTGGGTTGTGTAGTTTCTGCAGCAGCTGGAGGGCTGCAGGTTGAAGACCCATGCAAGGTTGCCCATAGCAACCAACCAGCTTCTACCTATCATACGGGATAAATGCTAGCGGCAACTTCTCCACTCTTCCAAAGAAGAGCGTGACATACAGTTCTGCATAAGGCAGAGAGGAGACGCAACGCACATGCGCAAAGATACCAGAAAAGCGATTTCCCTGCGTTATCTGCCCTCATACATGTAAATTATTATTATTATTCTTTATTTATATGGTGCAGCGCCCAATTACAGAGTACATAAATAATCAAACAGGAAAACAGCGACTTACAGTTGATGACAGTATAGGACAAGTACAGGGTATATACACATAGTTACATCAGCAGATGACACTGGAATAAGTATCAGGTGGCAGAAGACTGCTGGATGTGGTGCAGCTGAAGATTATTACAGTAAGACAAAGGATAAGTACATGAGGGAAGAGGGCCCTGCTCGTGAGAGCTTACAATCTAAAGGGGAGGGGTAGACAGACAGGGGTGCACAGATGGGGTAAATGTCATATTGCGCCGGATTGAGCACATCTGACACTTACCAACCACATCATAAATCTCGCCCAAAGAAACTGAAGACTATTCTGAGCTATCACTGATAACCTCACTCTACTTAGTCCCAGTACCTTCAGGCCCTGGACTCTTCTCTGTGCCACTCACAATTGGTTCTTATTGCCTAGGACAAAGTCACAGTTCTTAGAATTGTCTATACGCAGCGTTGAGGCAGTACCTGAAAGGGGATTAGTGGCACTAGACAATTCCGCAGTGTGTCAGTCCCTTGTTATGAGGTAAGTGAAGCAGCAAATTGCATCAGTAGCACAGTTGCGATTCTCAGTAAGCCAGAGGTGAAATGGTTCAAGCAGGACAGTAGAAGCAATGGGACATGCAGACACGTAGCAGGGAACAGCGTGCGGGTCGCACAGTAGGTTCTATAGAAGTCAGTAGAATGCAAAACAGTTAATTTATTTGGTAATAGTAACGGGATGAAGGTAATACAATCCTTACTTAGCTGTGTGGGTGGGATGTAGTAGGAAGAAGTCCACATGGATTGGGTACGGGATCCCGGCAGTCAGAATCCCAACAGTCAAAATACCGATGCCGGAATCCCGACCGCCAGAATGCCATCAGCGCCACCACAGCTATTCCCACTCCTGGGTGTCCACGATACCCATGAAGTGAGAATAGAACCTGTGGCAAGTGAAGCGAGCATGCAAGGGTCTTCATTCCGCTCGCCCCAATGCGGCATTCTGACCACCAGGATTCCGGGATCCCATACCCAACCCGTGTGGACTTCTTCCTACAGTCTGTAATTTACAATGCAGGAAGAGGCGATAGTCACAGAGCTGCTGCCTCCTGCACTGGATCGAGCAACGGTGCATGTAGTTACTGATGGCGCTCACTAGAAGATTATGGGCCGAATTCAGATCTGATCGCAGAAGATAATGGACAATACCATGTGCAGTGCAGGTGGGGCAGATGTAACATGTGCAGAGAGAGTTAGATTTGGGAGGGGTGTGTTCAAACTGAAATCTAAATTGCAGTGTAAAAATAAATCAGCCAGTATTTACCCTGCACAGAAACAATATAACCCACCCGATCAGGGCCAGTATTTACTAAAAATCCGAGTTTGGTCGATTTGTGTTTTTTTTTCTAAGTCCCAATCCGGGAATTTACTAAGCACCAATCTCGGCAGTGTCTGGTCTATTCGTAATGGTTTGAATGACAACGTCCCGAAATACGAATGAATAGACCATCGGTCAAACGCGGCTGTTATTTCATAGAATACGGCCATTCACTATTCATTCGTATTTGGGTGTTAGTTTCTGAGTGCTCAAGTGCGGGTCGTTTTTTTTCCGAATCATTAAAAAAAGCAGCAAAAAAATAGACCTGCTTTTTCCAGTCGAGTTTGGATAATCATGCACGGATCAGTGAGATCTGTGCATGGTTATCTATGGGAAAGGGTCTGTTTACTGTAAAAACAGAAAAAAAAATTGCGTGGGGTCCCCCCTCCTAAGCATAACCAGCCTCGGGCTCTTTGAGCCGATCCTGGTTGAAAAAATATGGGGTAAAAAATGACAGGGGTTCCCCCATATTTAATCAACCAGCACCGGGCTCTGCGCCTGGTCCTGGTTCCAAAAATACGGGGGACAAAAAGCGTAGGGGTCCCCGGTATTTTTGAAACCAGCACCGGGCTCCACAAGCTGGGGAGATAATGCCACAGCCGGGGGACACTTTGATATCGGTCCCTGCGGTCCCTGCACCCCTGGCCGGGGTACCCTGGAGGAGTGGGGACCCCTTCAATCAAGGGGTCCCCCCCTCCAGCCACCCAAGGGCCAGGGGTGAAGCCCGAGGCTGTCCCCCCCATCCAAGGGCGGCGGATGGGGGGCTGATAGCCTTTTTGAAAAAATGTGAATATTGTTTTTAGTAGCAGTACTACAAGTCCCAGCAAGGCTCCCCGCAAGCTGGTACTTGGAGAACCACAAGTACCAGCATGCGGTGGAAAACCGGGCCCGCTGGCACCTGTAGTACTACTACTAAAAAAATACCCCAATAAAAACAAGAGACACACCTTGAAAGTATAAGTTTATTACATACATGCACACCTCCAAACATACATACTTACCTATGTTCCCACGAGGGTCGGTCCTCTTCTCCATGTAGAATCCATGGGGTACCTGTGGGAAAAATTATACTCACATAATCCAGTGTAGATCGGTCCTCTTCTGTTCTCTGTATAATCCACGTACTTGTCAAAAAAATAAAACGCAAACCCGACCACGCACTGAAAGGGGCCCCATGTTTTCACATGGGACCCCTTTCCCCGACTGCCAGGACCCCCCCCCCCCTGACTCCTGTCTAAGAGGGTCCCGTTAGCCAATCAGGGAGCGCCACGTCGTGGCACCCTCCTGATTGGCTGTGTGCTCCTGTAGTGTCTGTCAGGCAGCACACGGCAGTGATACAATGTAGCGCCTATGCGCTCCATTGTAACCAATGGTGGGAACTTTGTGGTCAGCGGTTGACCGAAAGTAACCTCAGCCCTTGGATGGGGGGAACAGCCTCGGGCTTCACCCCTGGCCTCGGGCTTCACCCTTGGCCCTTGGGTGGCTGGAGGGGGGGGACCCCTTGATTGAAGGGGTCCCCACTCCTCCAGGGGACCCCGGCCAGGGGTGACTAGTTGGGGTTTTAATGGCACGGCCGCAGGGACCGATATCAAAGTGTCCCCCGGCTGTGGCATTATCTCCCCAGCTAGTGGAGCCCGGTGCTGGTTTCAGAAATACGGGGGACCCCTACGCTTTTTGTCCCCCGTATTTTTGGAACCAGGACCAGGCGCAGAGCCCGGTGCTGGTTGATAAAATATGGGGGAACCCCTGTCATTTTTTACCCCATATTTTTTCAACCGGGATCGGCTCAAAGAGCCCGAGGCTGGTTATGATTAGGAGGGGGGACCCCACGCAATTTTTTCCAGGATTTTAAAGACTTTAATTAACTTTTTTAGGTACACAATGAAGCCCTGCACGGATCTCACAGATCCGGCCGGGATTCCTTGTGTTTTTTCAGGCAGTGTTTTACTCATCACTCCCGTAAAACACTGCCTGATATTACGAATCACATCGACATCGGAAAAATCGATTGTGCAAAACTCGGCAGCTTAGTGAATGACCGTATCAGGATTCAAAAAGTTGCAGTAAAATGCACCCGATACCATTCGAATTCAAACACCCTTCAAAACAGACAAAACACGAATATTAGTAAATAAACCCCCAGGTCTGAATTAGGCGCTATGTAGCTACACCAGCATGGTCTTTACCTTATGCTTGCGGTCACTGCAGCCAGTGAGTCTCTCTGTATGGGCGGGATGTACTAAAGGAAAAATGCGGTAAAAACCCAGAAAACGGGGGTTTTACGACATTTTCAAATGTACTAAGACCCTAACGCCGGTTTTTCGCCGTCCAGGGTATCGCCATCTCTGGATGGCGATACCCTATAGAAGCCGACCGCCGCAACCCGCCACCTCCACTGCAGATGCCGACCCCCCTCTCCCCCAGCAAACCTTCCTCCAGGCTGCCCTGGAACCGGAAGGTAATCTCCTCCTCCCCCTAGCAACGCAGCCAGAGGTCCTTCCGGCTGCAGGGGGTAGGAGGATGCGCCGGGGGCAGCCTGCTGCTGCTTCCCGATGTGCAGGCATTGTGAAGACCCCTTGAGGTGATGGAGACCCCCCGCAGACCACCTCACAGGTATCGCGGGGGGCCTCCGTCACCGCATTACGATATTGATCACATATGTTAGTACATATGCGATCAACATCGCTGTGATAAGCGGCGAGGGGCGGCGATGTATCTTAATACATCCCGCCCTTGGACTCTCCTTGGGGATTTGTGATATCTCTGAGTCTGAATGTACAGTTGTTTTATCCTGTGCCTCAACAAGCTTTATTTTTTTAATTTTTCAAGAGGGAGGAGGGCTGCCATCTTCATGAGAAGCTGAACCACCAGTCATGAACATAGGCCAATGCCTTAGCCTTTCCTTGCCACTACGTGTAGTGAATGGCATATTGCCAATTTTACGTTTCTCATCAGATAATTTCTTTTCTTTTTTTTGGTTAACAATATTTGCTTCTTTGATTTTACACACCCTCTATGACATTGGGCATCGGCCTTAGCAGACGACGTTGATGGAATTGTATCGTCAATGTCATGACTGGTGGCAGCAGCAGCTTCAGCATTAGTACTAGGAACTGGAAGTGGTTCCTGATATTTCACTAATTTTTCCTCCAAATTTTTGTTCTCCATTCCACAGTATAGCGCCTCTTTATTATTACAGCACACAGAACAGTGCCATGTAATATTTACAGCACCCCTGCATTTTTACAGCATACAGGACAGGGCCAGTGTTCATTTATTTTTACAACACCCCTGTATATTTATAGCACACAACAGTGCTCCTGTACAGCACAGGACAGCAGCACCCCAAACAGCACAGTATACCAGCACAGGACAGCACCCCAGAAGAGCACAGGACAGCAGCACCCCTGTATATTTATAGCACACAACAGTGCTCCTGTACAGCACAGGACAGCAACACCCCTGTATATTTATAGCACACAACAGTGCTCCTGTACAGCACAGGACAGCAGCACCCCAAACAGCACAGTATACCAGCACAGGACAGCACCCCAGAAGAGCACAGGACAGCAGCACCCCTGTATATTTATAGCACACAACAGTGCTCCTGTACAGCACAGGACAGCAACACCCCTGTATATTTATAGCACACAACAGTGCTCCTGTACAGCACAGGACAGCAACACCCCTGTATACTGTCAAAGTCAGAAAAATATCACGCTACACATTGCCATATTTGCACCTCATGCATGTCCCCGCTGCGCGTGCATGAGCTCTCCCGTGCGTGCGCATACTCGCTGTTGCGTGCACCCGCAGGCGCACGGTATGCGCATTTACGGTAGAGTTTGTATGCGTCTAGCGTGCGACTCAATCGTAACATATTTTAACCATATAATGTATTTTGTAGATTATGGTCCCTTTGATAGAATCTGAAAGTTTAGTTAATGTAGCATGTTCATAGACAAAGAGATCCCTCTTTGTTTGATACGAAGGGTCAGACAGGGGTTATACAGTGGTGTTTAGTATCCATCGGAAGAGTATTTAATTAGCAATATTCCGGTGTTGGTTTGAAGCGGATTAATCGCTCGTGCGTATAGTTATGGACATAAGAAGTTTATGGACATTTACTATATTTGCACTTTATTACCCATGCGGCGGGAAACCCAGTTTCCCTCCCACCTGAGCAGTTGGAAATCGTCACAGCCCACCTGTATGAACCAACCTATGACCTTTTGTTATAATGCGAAGACGAATTCCTGTGTCCAATGAACAATAAGAATGTAGGGACCATTGTACTGTACTGTTTATAAGTGTATATAAGGACAAGCCGATCTGGGCCAGCTCTCTATTCTCTTCAACGGTTCTCATCACTGATAATCGGGAGCTGGATATCCAGAAGGCGCATGCGATTGTTTTCCCTTTGTGCGTAAGTTTCTCTGCAACTATATTGTCTCTTATTTAATGTTATATGCCATTCTCTCTCTCCTTCCCCCTTTAAATGTAATTGTATCTTTATTGTATTTTATGTGTAGTGATTTGGTTAGGTATTTTATGTTATCTTGGTAGTGTATAACTTGTATTGTATTATTCTTTTGCAATTGAACGTCCATTCATTTCCTTAAAAGGCGTTAGACCCTTAGACCGGTATTTGAGTGTTTATTATATTGCAGAGGGTAATAGGAGCGTCTCTATCGCTCAAACAGCTTTAGTGTAAACAAAGTTAAGCAGCGTTATATCGCTACAGTGTTTCAGTACAAGGTCTACAGTATAAGAATATCCTTTCTGTGTGTTACATTCAAGGTCTTCTGATTGTTATCTTGTGAGCGTCTGCGCCGCTCGTGATCTCCTCGTGGTCTCGAGCGTCCGCTACGCTGATAGCGTAGCATTACGGTAGTCGCTCACCTATAGTGTGCCCGATACCAACAGCGTATTCTCGCGAGCGTTTGTGTCGCTCGAGCGGCTCGCTCCCGATACAGCGTCCGCTACGCTAAGAGCGTACCCTTACGGTACCTCGTGCGCCAATTGCGTACTGTGTCTCTTAACCTCTTTATAGTGTGTTATATAGGATAAATACAATTGATAAAGCCTAGTATTTATCCTATATAACACACTATAAAGAGGTTAAGAGACACAGTACGCAATTGGCGCACGAGGTACCGTAAGGGTACGCTCTTAGCGTAGCGGATGCTGTATCGGGAGCGAGCCGCTCGAGCGACACAAACGCTCACGAGAATACGCTGTTGGTATCGGGCACACTATAGGTGAGCGACTACCGTAATGCTACGCTATCAGCGTAGCGGACGCTCGAGACCACGAGGAGATCACGAGCGGCGCAGACGCTCACAAGATAACAATTAGAAGACCTTGAATGTAACACACAGAAAGGATATTCTTATACTGTAGACCTTGTACTGAAACACTGTAGCGATATAACGCTGCTTAACTTTGTTTACACTAAAGCTGTTTGAGCGATAGAGACGCTCCTATTACCCTCTGCAATATAATAAACACTCAAATACCGGTCTAAGGGTCTAACGCCTTTTAAGGAAATGAATGGATGTTCAATTGCAAAAGAATAATACAATACAAGTTATACACTACCAAGATAACATAAAATACCTAACCAAATCACTACACATAAAATACAATAAAGATACAATTACATTTAAAGGGGGAAGGAGAGAGAGAATGGCATATAACATTAAATAAGAGACAATATAGTTGCAGAGAAACTTACGCACAAAGGGAAAACAATCGCATGCGCCTTCTGGATATCCAGCTCCCGATTATCAGTGATGAGAACCGTTGAAGAGAATAGAGAGCTGGCCCAGATCGGCTTGTCCTTATATACACTTACAAACAGTACAGTACAATGGTCCCTACATTCTTATTGTTCATTGGACACAGGAATTCGTCTTCGCATTATAACAAAAGGTCATAGGTTGGTTCATACAGGTGGGCTGTGACTATTTCAAACTGCTCAGGTGGGAGGGAAACTGGGTTTCCCGCCGCATGGGTAATAAAGTGCAAATATAGTAAATGTCCATAAACTTCTTATGTCCATAACTATACGCACGAGCGATTAATCCGCTTCAAACCAACACCGGAATATTGCTAATTAAATACTCTTCCGATGGATACTAAACACCACTGTATAACCCCTGTCTGACCCTTCGTATCAAACAAAGAGGGATCTCTTTGTCTATGAACATGCTACATTAACTAAACTTTCAGATTCTATCAAAGGGACCATAATCTACAAAATACATTATATGGTTAAAATATGTTACGATTGAGTCGCACGCTAGACGCATACAAACTCTACCGTAAATGCGCTTACCGTGCGCCTGCGGGTGCACGCAACAGCGAGTATGTGCACGCACGGGAGAGCTCATGCACGCGCAGCGGGGACACGCATGAGGTGCAAATATGGCAATGTGTAGCGTGATATTTTTCTGACTTTGACAGTCCACCCTTTGGCAGTCACCAATAACTACCACTTTCTAAAACATTTCAAAAAGAGAAAAATATATGTCATGTATAATACATTTCTATGATTGGGGAGGAGAGGAGAAGGTAGGAAAAGGGTATGACCTAGTGAGATAGCAGAAGCATGTGTGTATGAATCCATGTTTGGGGGGTCATGTATCATCGTGCCGTACGTGTTTTAAATCAAGCTTCGAGGTATTGCGAAGTATACATTTGAATTCCTTCTTATCCCGTATTAAGGGTCTGTGGATGGGCTGTCAAACTTTACCGAGCTCTTTTCGGCTTTTGGTTGCAACAAAATGGGGGAGCACATTTTAGTTGATGATACATGAATGGGGGGGATATGTGAGTGCTGATATCTGTGCCTGTATTCCCTATCGACTATGTGTGTCATTACCTAAAGGTTGTAGAGATGAAGATAAGAAACAATTATGGTAAATGCAGTGATATTCTATGTGAGGTTAATATACATTTGCCGATTGAGGTCTTGTCTTGTCTTGTCTCGATGTACATGTTGACTGTAGTCTCTTTGTGCTTTTGCCAATAAACGCAAGCAAAGCTTTATCAATGTCCATAGACTTACAAAAAGTGTTGGGCTAGCGTAAAATTAAAAGTACTAGGGATATGGGGGTCTATGGCATAGTCCATCAGTTGTCTGTGTAAAAGGTTGTCAAATTCTTCTTCCAAGCGGATGTCTTTTTACCTTGGAGAGAAACAAAGGAGAAACGGGTGAAAGAAACGGACCGTGGAATCACATTTTCATCACAACACTGTCTCTATCGTTGGGTCATAAATCAAATCAGTTGTTGTTATTACAGTATCTTCACTCCTTAAACTCATCACTCGGGCGCTACGTTTACACTTTGTTAAAACCCGAACGCATCTAAATATCAGACCGACCAATATGATGACACCCAGAATACACAAAAGGAATTTCCCTACATCCATGATAATTCCTTGAGTCCATTCTCCTAAACCAGAGAACCAATTTCGTGGGTTCAACCATGACACCCAACTGGTCAGCTCATTACCCACAGCGGCAAGGGTGAGATTGTGTTTCCTTCGGAACTCCCATTTTAATTGCAAAATGTCGTCCATCTTTTGGTCTATGACCTCGACCGGGTCCTCGGTGCTGTTTGTAATATATGTGCAGCACTTTATTCCATACTGAGTCGCTAGGGTAACACAATACCCACCCGTCACAGCTGTGAGATAATTGAGAATCATCCTATGCTGAACCAGTTCTGTTTTATAAGCTTGGAGCTCCCTTCCAGTATACCTGAATGTGTCATCATACATTTCAGTGATATTGTCTAATAAATTTGCAAGCGCAGATATGTATTTATAATTTATCACTCCTCTGGCGGTACGAGTGATATCTAACGCGATTAGGACTTGAATCCCGGTGGATTAATTGATCAGGTCAGAGGCCGGATGCTCTGTTCTTTCTATTAGGTGCCGTTTAACGACGTGCTCGTAATGAGTGTGAGTATAAGGAGCTTGGGCACCGCGGTGAATATCTTTCATTTTGGTATGCGATACAGTCATTACCTCTGGCAATACTTTTCCAATATAACACAATCCTTCAGAGTTTGGGGCAAGCCACTTATACGCCTTCCTCCCGCATATGAAATATGCATCATCGGGGAGAACATATGGGACGGAGTAGGACATAACCATATCACACATTTTCCATATGAAATTTCCTAACCCTAATTCTCCCATCTGTTTAGTACACGTATCGGTTTGTACGATATGTGCACAGTATCCTGGTGATACCTCTCCAACTCTCATGGTTCTACTTCCTAGGGTATACCTATATCGGAAATATTTTCCACTACCGGCTATGTGGCGTATAAGTTCTGTATCTGTAGGCATTCTATCGGCTCTGTATGAAAAGGTCATGGTTTGGTTATTCCATGACACTTCCCAATTTCCCGGCTTTCGGGGATTGGAAATGTTAAAACATACTAGGGATCTATCCACATGATATTGGTGGAGCTTCAAACTAGGAGGACTGGAGATATTAAACCTCCTGTCCACCGGCCTCCCACCACTTAGCTCAAGTACCTCCCCTATAGTTAAAGGGAAGGGCACTAATCCTGATTTGCTATGGCCTTGAGGTACTTGAGAGCATACCCAACAGTCTGTCTGATTTAGTACTTTACCCACTAAGGAGTGATAGTCACTCAATGGATGCCTATCCATGTTAATGTTAAAACTGGACTGACATTTCTTGATGCACCCATCCTCAACTATCACAGTGTCTACAGATACAGTTCTTTTCAGTTAACATTCCTTCACAATGTTTACAAATAACATGGCTGCTAGATCGTTTCCGGTACTCACCTTTGCTTGGTGATTGTGTTGCTATTGGAAATTTACACCTCCGTCTTAGTCATCAGAAACCCTTCTGGATCCTTTCTCGACCTCACTGGTACTCTCACCGAAACAGACTGCTCTGGTCAACATCATGGTCAACAGGAAAATCCATATCACAGTCTCTTGGGGCAAGTCCATCTTACAGGAGGAGAAAGGAGAAATTTGTAATGTGGGTACAGAAAAACAGTTTGAGGGGGAGAGAAACTTGTTACGATAATTAGTTCTCTAGTCTTGTTGTTCTTCTTGTTCTGCTGTCATCTCAAAGGTGCTGTCTCTCAGTCTTCCAACCGAACACTCCGATGATACAATATTTCTTCCAAATCAGCGATCTCTCTGTAAGGAGCAAAAATCTTGCATTACCATTTGTCTAACTGATGTGCGACATACCATCTTTAAAACATGAAAACATGAGTGAGACGAGAGAAAACAAAAAAAAACAAAAGAGAGAGAGAACAATTCATATACATATATATTACATAAACCAACAATAAACAACAACAGGAAAAAAAAATTTTCAAACATTTTAAAACATTGTCAGATCTGTCGTTCATCATCAGGCTGTCATATCTACATGTCCAATGGTATCCTTGCTCAGTCCCTCCCACCAGCACCTCCATACTCCACCCTTTGTATCTGGCCAGGATACATTGATGCGGGTAGGTCATGCTGGGGTTTGGTAGACTTCTGCAAAGACCAAGTAGCTATGCAATGTTTGAGTCCTGCCGATAACCGTCAGAGATGGGGAAAAAGAAAACATTTCACAGATACATTACAAATTTTACCCGGTCATTCCTGTGTCCTCAAGGAATGACCTCCCAATTTATTAACCGTTACCTCAGGCTTACCATCAGTCCTAATGATCACCTTTTCCTGACTACATATCATGGGTGTGGCCCAAAATTCTTCCTATATGATCCCTGATTATAATTTGGTGTGTCATATTCATGCTCATATTCATGTCTAGGGGGTCTGACTTTATGTGGGCTATTACAATTGCTGGCATAATGCCCTTCTCTTTTACAAAGATAACAAATCCTTGGCTTCCTCCATGTGCTAGTGGCCTGGGGTTTCGGTCGACCTGATGCCTCCTCTAGTGCTTGGATGCTCATCACCATCAACCGCTCTCCCTGTGCTTCCCTGGTTCTTTGGATATTACGGTCATGCTCGATAGCGGACTCTCTTAATGCAGCCACCGAGATACCTCTCCAGTGAGGTAGAGAGGTTTGTACCCTGATTCTTAGTGTGTCTTTTAAGCCGTCCATTAATACGGACACAGCTACCTGTCTGTGGTGTACATTAGTTTTAATGTCATCTATACCAGTGTACCTAGCCATATCCTGCAGAGCCCGGTGAAAATACTCTGATATGGATTCACCTTCTTTTTGTCTTATTGTAAAAATTTTATTCCACTTTACCACTGCAGGGAAATATACTCCTAACTGTAAGTTGATTCTTTTTACATTATCCTGATTATACTCGTCTGTTAGTGGTATTTCTTCATTTAGTTTACAGTCAGCGATAAATTTCACTGAGTCGACATCGGGGGGTAAACATGCCCTCAAAACTGTCCTCCAATCTTTGTTATTTGGCTCTGCAGAATTTCCTAGCTCTCTAATATACTTTTGACATGCAACTAAGTCTTTCCTAGGGTCAGGAAATTCAGACAAAATTGTTCTTAATTCTGTTCGGGAAAAGGGGCAGTGCATGGCGATGTTCCTGACAGGAGTGACTCCTGAAGTGTCAGTTTTCCCATTTGGTACTGCAATTACCCTGACAGGATTAAGTCCAATAGCGTCATTCTGAGTTGGTTCTACAATATGAGGTACATTTGTTTGTGCGTGATGTATAACACCATACGTACCTGTGGACACGACCTCACCTGACCCTCCGTTAGGGGGTTTGATTACTGCTTTTACCGATTTGGTCGCGTCCACCTGGATGTCTTGTAGGATGGCTTCTGGAAGAGGTACCGACATCGTGCTGGGCTCACTTTCTTGTTTGTAATCCTGAGGGAAGTTTAACATGGGGTGCAACTTGCATGGGTTAATAGTTGTACATTTAACAGTATTACAATTATCATCGTTACGTTTATTACAATTAGTCTTATCATCTATAATACAGTTGCTAAGTGCATTTTTATCGTACCCCATTGCGCCATTCTCTGCAACCATAATTCTCTCTATTGCCATGTCTCTCTTCCCAAGATGAGAGTCAGATATGTAAGTTAAATTTCTTTGTATTTCACTTTCCTGTTGCCACAATTGTAAACAATCATAATGTCTAATTCGTTGTTTCCAGGATTTTATGAGACAGATCCTTCGCCTTAAATTATGCAATACCTCTGAGTCAAAACTACCTATCCCAGGAAATGGTGCTTTATCCCCCACAGTCATTCGTGTCCATTCGTCGCAAAAGGTCTCAGTGTGGGGACTAACCGAGCAGACCCTCGGGGTCTGCAAGCCTCTTCAGCCTGAACCCTGACTGCTGAACGTCCCTGTGTTGTGCACTTGGCTGCCATTGTGGACCTTTTTAACACAGAAAAAACTTCCTAAAATGCACCAAACACAGAAGTCTACGGTGGAAGTTCTCCAAGCTCTACCACCAGCTTCTTCTGCTCCGAGTACAACGGATCCGCCCCTTTTAGCAGACACACGTAATCGTTGCAGGCCCTACCAGCGAAAATTCCTTATTTTTACACAAATCACACTTGCATGTGCTCCCTACAACACGCATGGGGGCAATTTAATATATGACCTCATATCATGTTGCGTTATTGGTCACACATACAACCGTGCGGTCCAATCGTACCACTTATAGACACTTGTTGCCCATAAATGGTAGGATCATTGGAGTCTCCCTACTGTGCTCCAAAACAGCCAGAGCGTAATACAACGAAAACTTTATCACACTCCGTCGCACGTTTTCACTTTGACCGTGCTCATCACGTATTCACCTTGACCGTGATTCACCAAGACTTACTTTACCAAGATTTACTTTACCAAGATTTCACCAAGACTTCACCAAGACTTCACCAAGAGGAGTTCAATACACTCATACCGTTTTCAACCCACTATCATTCTATAGTTTTCTGATCAGAAAAATCATTTCCCGTAATCTGATAGCTCTCCCCAGAGGCATTACAGTAAAGTAAGGTATTTAAACTAAGTTTTGGAAACTGAAATCAATTTGTGCTATTATCGCGTGGCTATACTATACCGCCCCCACTAAAACAATGCTATTGTGCGATTTGAGTTTCGGTGGGCGTACCCAGACGCTCCGTTGCGTAATATACGCTCCGTGCGTCGACCCTTGTGTCGCGCACGCTAGTCTCACCCTTTTGTTAGAGACACGTGTGCGCTGGCCAGATATGTTCACAGAAATACAATTAGCACGTTTATCAATGTAGATGATCTTTAACAGTAATCATCTACCGAGCACCACACAGGTCTCTCCTTGTATTTTAGGCAAAGCTGTGTGTGTGTTTTACAAATTACCCCTTAATGTATTATTTTTACTCTTTAACTACCAATAGCAACAAATCTTTCTCAGCACGTTATCAATTATGAAATGGCAACCAGGAGAATGAGATATGGACAAATATTACTAAGCAAGAAATACAGGTGTGTGTGCTTATGCGTGCAAAACAGAAACTAAACAGGTTTTAAAAGACAATAACGTACTGTTCCTACCTTCCGGTTCCGGATTCCTTCAGCACTCCTTACTAAGCGAAGCAGACGCTTATCTGGTCAGCATTACAAGGAATATTACCTCCCACCTTTTGCTGACCGATAATGTCTGCTGGAATTACCTAGTGCAGATATGTGAAGGACGGACGAGCCGCCAATTGATAAAGCCTAGTATTTATCCTATATAACACACTATAAAGAGGTTAAGAGACACAGTACGCAATTGGCGCACGAGGTACCGTAAGGGTAGCGGACGCTGTATCGGGAGCGAGCCGCTCGAGCGACACAAACGCTCGCGAGAATACGCTGTTGGTATCGGGCACACTATAGGTGAGCGACTACCGTAATGCTACGCTATCAGCGTAGCGGACGCTCGAGACCACGAGGAGATCACGAGCGGCGCAGACGCTCACAAGATAACAATTAGAAGACCTTGAATGTAACACACAGAAAGGATATTCTTATACTGTAGACCTTGTACTGAAACACTGTAGCGATATAACGCTGCTTAACTTTGTTTACACTAAAGCTGTTTGAGCGATAGAGACGCTCCTATTACCCTCTGCAATATAATAAACACTCAAATACCGGTCTAAGGGTCTAACGCCTTTTAAGGAAATGAATGGACGTTCAATTGCAAAAGAATAATACAATACAAGTTATACACTACCAAGATAGCATAAAATACCTAACCAAATCACTACACATAAAATACAATAAAGATACAATTACATTTAAAGGGGGAAGGAGAGAGAGAATGGCATATAACATTAAATAAGAGACAATATAGTTGCAGAGAAACTTACGCACAAAGGGAAAACAATCGCATGCGCCTTCTGGATATCCAGCTCCCGATTATCAGTGATGAGAACCGTTGAAGAGAATAGAGAGCTGGCCCAGATCGGCTTGTCCTTATATACACTTACAAACAGTACAGTACAATGGTCCCTACATTCTTATTGTTCATTGGACACAGGAATTCGTCTTCGCATTATAACAAAAGGTCATAGGTTGGTTCATACAGGTGGGCTGTGACTATTTCAAACTGCTCAGGTGGGAGGGAAACTGGGTTTCCCGCCGCATGGGTAATAAAGTGCAAATATAGTAAATGTCCATAAACTTCTTATGTCCATAACTATACGCACGAGCGATTAATCCGCTTCAAACCAACACCGGAATATTGCTAATTAAATACTCTTCCGATGGATACTAAACACCACTGTATAACCCCTGTCTGACCCTTCGTATCAAACAAAGAGGGATCTCTTTGTCTATGAACATGCTACATTAACTAAACTTTCAGATTCTATCAAAGGGACCATAATCTACAAAATACATTATATGGTTAAAATATGTTACGATTGAGTCACACGCTAGACGCATACAAACTCTACCGTAAATGCGCATACCGTGCGCCTGCGGGTGCACGCAACAGCGAGTATGTGCACGCACGGGAGAGCTCATGCACGCGCAGCGGGGACACGCATGAGGTGCAAATATGGCAATGTGTAGCGTGATATTTTTCTGACTTTGACAATATTTATAGCACACAACAGTGCTCCTGTACAGCACAGGACAGCAGCACCCCAAACAGCACAGTATACCAGCACAGGACAGCACCCCAGAAGAGCACAGGACAGCAGCACCCCTGTATATTATAGCACACAACAGTGCTCCTGTACAGCACAGGACAGCAACACCCCTGTATATTTATAGCACACAACAGTGCTCCTGTACAGCACAGGACAGCAGCACCCCAAACAGCACAGTATACCAGCACAGGACAGCACCCCAGAAGAGCACAGGACAGCAGCACCCCTGTATATTTATAGCACACAACAGTGCTCCTGTACAGCACAGGACAGCAGAACTCCAAACAGCACAGTATACCAGCACAGGACAGCAACACCCCTGTATATTTATAGCACACAACAGTGCTCCTGTACAGCACAGGACAGCAGCACCCCAAACAGCACAGTATACCAGCACAGGACAGCACCCCAGAAGAGCACAGGACAGCAGCACCCCTGTACGCCACCACCCGCAGACAGACAGAGGTCTGTCTCCTTCACTCTCCAAGTCCAGAGTGAAAATGGCGGCGACACACGGCTCCTTATATAGAATCCAAAACGTGCGAGAATCTGAAAGTGGGATGATGACATTTTGCCTCGTTCGGGAATCCGAGTCTGAGCCAGGCTCGGTTCCCGGCTCGGATCGTAAAGTTCGAGGGGCCACCTCATCTCTTATCCAAAATTCAAAATCCCACATTTTTCGGTCCCCTACTGAGATAATGACATATATATATTATATTATGTGTATAGATAGAAATATTATATAGATATGTAATATACATACTGTATATATGTGTTATTATCTCAGTAGGGGAACAAAAAATGTGTGATTTTGGATAAGGGATACTCAACCTGTATTAAGAAACTGGTCAAGATCCAAACATCAGTTGGCGAACCAATTAATTTCTCTATCACAGGAAACAAGGAAGTCGCTCAAGTGGTGCACCAAGGTGGAAAACCTGATCAAAGGCAAAAGCTTCCTGGCTCTGGACTGGATAGTGATTACCACAAACGCCAGTCTCAAGGTGTGACCGGATGCACCCTCGCTGCCCATGCCAATTGATCACAGATTGGTTTGGGGTCACCTGGGCCAATAGGGGATTCCCTCTTACCGTCAGTAAACACCTGTTACTGTTTCCACCCACTGCGCAGTGGGAGGGTATTTTGCTGCTATCACCATGCTCCTATTACATGGCACCTGGAACCACATTGCTACTCCGGCTCCTACCACTTGCTGCCACACCTCCTGGCTTTGGTTGACCCCCACTGGCCACTGACCAGGCCCCTGCATCGATAGCTGGCAGAAGGTTGAGCTTGGAGATGCTGGGCTCACTCCAAGACAGGCAGAGAGCGGGGCTGCATTTGTCGCATTCCAGGAAGTCACAAAATGAAGGCAGTTGTCTTGAGGCAAGATGTTTATATGCTCAAATGGTCTTAAAAAATACCTTTCCCTTCTGCAATGGTATACCACATACAATATGTTTACAGCAGTTCCACACTTCAAGATGTCACAGAAGATGTACACATTCTGAGGTTTGCAGGCCTCCTTTTATCCTCATCCAACACACAATACCACAGGGGGTAATACCGCCCTGTTGTCCTCACCCAATCAATGCACATGCATGTTTAACATTGTCCCCTATCGATAGTGGGGAGTGGTCACTCGTCTGTACCTACGGCCACCTGTGGTGTTAGGAATGGTATCCGGACTCTAGGTCGACCACACTTAGGTCGACAGTCACTAGGTTGACCACTATTGGTCGACATGCATTAGGTCAACAGGGTTTCTAGGTCAACATGGTCACTAGGTTGACATGTTCTATGTCGACATGACAAAAGGTCGATATGAGTTTTTCACAATTTTTTTCATTTTTTAAAAACTTTCATACTTTACGATCCACGTGGACTACAATTAGGAACGATAACCATGTGCACTGTAGGGGAGGCAGATATACAGGTTGTCGAAGTCAAAATAAGTGCAACATTACCCTTTGACAAAACCTTCTGGAGTTAAGATGGGGCCTCTATGATGCTAAACCTTTATTTTTATTTTTTTCCTAGCAGAAATGGCCCCTGACTAACTTAACAGAGACTTTGTTAAATATGATATACATATAGGGTGCTCCCGCTCAGGAAGTACAAAGTATGTTAGATACCCTCAAAGACTAATGTTGCATTCCACTGTTCTAGATTCATGTCCATCACAGGCATGTCCATCACATGTAGAGGAAATTGTCTCGCAAAATACCGGGTTCCCTATGAACTTAGGATGGACAGGACACTGGATTGATGGCTGGGATAGTCCCAGAAGTGATACAACAAGCACAAACTTTAAAGGGAATAGACCAAGTAGAGAATCACTTCCTGTCAGGAATCTGCATTCTCCGTCGCATCACTACTGTGGAACTACAGGTTCCAGCAGTTCAGTTCTGTTCCAGTTCCAGTTTTCAGTCTACTGCAGCCTGGAGTACACAGTGCTTCAGCTAACCCACAGCTGATCTGAACACCTAATCCAGCAGGGTGTGTTCTCACAGAGATCATCCAATCATCACAGACCAAGGGGTATAAACTCCAGTTCCTGGCTCTGTCTCATTGCCTTGGACAACACGTCACATTCTGTGAACAGGTGTCTCCTGTTTGCAGTCCACTGTCTGCAGAGATACCCCTGTGTATTGGACCTGTGGAACTACAGGTCCCAGCAGTTCCAGTTCCGTTCCAGGTTCCAGTCTTCAATTCTTTGTTTCCAGCAATCTCCTATTTCTGGCATCTCCAAGTTGTTTCCCTGTTCCAGTGTTCCTGTGGAACTACAAGTACCAGCAACCACTCCAGCTCTCCTGCGAGTCACATTCAGTGTGCAAGTTCCAGTCTCCAGTCTTCATTGTTCCAGTTTGCTACAAACTCCAGCCACAGCCAGCCACAATCCACCAGCAGTAAGAGACTCTCCTCAGGTGTTTTATCATTATCTACCTGTGCACTCATTATCAGTTACCATCTGTGCATCTCAGCAGTTAACATCTATTTGCTTAGAGACTGTCTCCTGCTTAAGCCCGTTAGGCTATCTGGACTTGTGCTTCATAGAGACTGTACATTTATCAGAGTTCTGTTTTTCCAAAGTTATTTCATTCTGAGTTATACTGAGACTGTGTGTGTGCTTTTTACAATTACCGGAGTTCTGTTTGTTTCAATCATAGTTACCAGTGACTTTTGAATATTTATTTCCTGTTATTTCTGGTTTTGCATTCCACTGCAATTGCAATTCACTGCACCTGTTATTCAATTGCTTTGTGATCCCTGTGACATAATAAATATCAGCGCCTATGCGCAGGACTATTCTTCGGTCTCCTCGTGTATTACGTCACACCAACACTGACCCACTAGCGCCCCCGCCGGGGACAGACAAAATCAGAATCCTGACACTTCCCCTTAGTGCCCAATCCAGTTGTCATTTTAATAAAATCCTCTTCACATCTACAAAACTTATCTGTTACCAATCTCTATGTGGTTGTTTTCCAAAGTCTCCTCTTCACCTCTTACGTTCACCTACAGGAGGGTACAATTCATGGACCCGATTACAGTTCATACACCACATGCCTTATCAGTATTTCAGAGTGCTGCCCGAACCCGGTATATCTCACCAGCACGATGGCACCAGTATTACTGCAGTGTGCCTTGTCATGCATAAAGGGTGGAGAATGGGAATACGGGTGAAGGGAGATTGTGTACGGACACTGATATGCATGATGGTGTGACGGCCTGTTGGTGAACGCAAACCTGACATTTTATTTTTTTATTCCCCTCTCTTCTCTTTTCTAGAGATGTTTTTACTCCACACAACAAATACACAACAGTTAATTGAAATGCAAAATTTGTGTTCCCTACGGGAGAGGGTGGTCTGGAAGGTGAAGGGATATGGTCAGGAGTCCTCAGGACTTTGGACAGATGGACACGGTAAGCCAGTGGCCCCCAGGGCATATCTCCCGAGGCTAGCTGAGGCGGCACACGGTCTGACTCACCTGGGTAAGGAAGGTATGTGCAAATTGGTAAGAGGCTACTGGAGTGCACCAGGGTTCTCTTCTCAAGTTCTCATGCAGGTAAGAAAGCAATGACATGTCTTACTTGCTTGAGGAAGAATATTGGTAAGACAATACCAACAGAGCCATCCCATATCCCTCCGACAGATGGACCTTTTCAGGTAATACAGATTGATTTCATACAGTTACCACCCTGTAGGAATTTAAAATATGTGTTAGTCTGTACTGATGTCTTTTCAAATTGGGTAGAAGCGTTCCCTGCTGCCACAAATACTGCTGTGTTCACTGCAAAGAAAATCGTGCAGGAATTTGTGTGCAGATATGGTATCCCTAGAATGACTGAAAGTGATAGGGGTACCCATTTTACAGGTGAAGTCTTTCAGGTTATGTGCAAACTGATGGGTATTAATAGTAAGCTGCATACTCCGTACCGTCCACAGGCGAGTGAGAGTGAACAGCACTATTAAGAACAAGCTGAGCAAAGTGATGGCTGAAACTGGACTGTTGTGGCCAGAGGCATTGGCACTAGTGTTGTACAGCATCAAAACCACTCCCAGGTCACCATTTAACTTATCACCCTTCGAAGTCCTTTTTGGACAACAACCTCATGTAATGATAGACCCCAGGATGATTTGAAGTGCAATAACGAAATAATTGTGCAGTATTTGGTTAGGATGAGCCAGCAACTGAGAAACCAGCAAAAGAATCTAAAACTGGCAATTCCTGACCTACCGAACAGCAATTGTCATGACATTGAACCTGGGGATTATGTGATAATTTAAAATTTTCTACGCTCAGGTTGCCTCATTGACAGGTGGGAAGGACCGTACCAAGTCTTGTTGACCAGCACGACAGCACTAAAGGTCGCCGAGAGAGAGACTTGGGTCCACTCATCCGACTGCAAGAAGGTCGCTGACCCGGAGAAAACTCGTGACAAAGAGAAAGGTGAAGAGAACCTCGAATCACTAGAGAATCTGTTCCGGGAAAGCTAAAAGGCAGGACTGATGGACGGCACCTGAGCATGGAGAACAAGGACGGTTGTCATACCATTTTTCTTTAATCACCCCCCCCCTACTGCATTTTTCTTTTTCTCTCTTCCTATTTTTGTTCCTTAACTAAATGGATCCACACCAAGAGATTGTGTTCCGGCTTTTTCTTGTGACTGTTTTTGATGAGGACAATCTGTTTTGTGAGGGCCCCGAGACGACGAGCAAGGATCTGGAATGGGTTCTGATGGAGAGTACAATTTCGTAGGACCCTAGGATCAGCGCATCACTTTGGTCAAGGCTGGTATCAGTAAGAGATCTGGTAGTCACGGAGCTCGGAGGCAATGTGAAGGGTTATTGTCTGATGAATATTGTATATGTAAGCATTGCGAAAACATAGTCGAAGATGGGTGCATCCAGAGGTGTCAGTCAAACAGTAATATCGACATTTGCCGACATCCTTTGAGTGATTACCACTCATTAGTGGGTACGGTCTTAAACCAAACAGAATGCTGGGTGTGCTCACGGACAGAGTAAATCGGGATTAGTGCAATACCCTTTAACGATAGATGAGGTACTCGAATTACGGGGTGGGAGACCGGTGGACAAGAAATTCAATATATCTAGGCCCCCTAGCTTGAAGCTCCACCAGTACCACGTAGATAGGGCACTATTGTGTTTTAACGTGTCCAATTTCCGGAAACCAGGAAATTGGGAAGTGACATGGAATAACCAGACAATGACTTTCTCACATAGAGCTGATAAAATACCTATCGACTCCGAACTTGTATGTAAGATACCAGTGGGATGTACTCTCGGTATAGGTATACATGTGGGATCAAAACCATGTGGGCTGTAAAAGTGTTGCAGGGGTATTGTGCCCACATCATCCAGCCCGATACTTGTACTGAGCAAATGAGACAACTGGGGACCGGTTTCTTTATAAGGAAGATATGTGATATGGTGTTGTTACATTTTGTCCCTTATGTTCTTCCAGATGATGCCTACTTCATATGTGGGAGGAAAGCGTACAAGTGGCTTACTCCGAGCTCCGAAGGGTTGTGTTATATTGGCAGAGTACTACCAGACGTTATGACCATAGCACACGAAAAAATGAAAGACATTCACCGCAACGCTCAGACTCATATTCACACCCATTATGAACACATCATCAAGAGACACCTCATAGATAGGGCAGAGCACGCAGCCTCTGATTTGATCCATGAATCCACCGCGATTCAGTTCCTTCTCGCATTAGATATCACCCGTACTGCCAGAGGAACTATAAATTATAAGTATATCCATGCGCTGGCAAACTTGATAGATAATATCACCGAGATGTATGATGACACCTTCAGGTATACGGGCAGGGAGTTACAAGCCTACAAAAAGGAGCTGGTCTAGCACAGGATGGTCCTGAATTATGTCACGGCTGTGACAGGTGGGTACTGGTTACTCTGGCAACTCAATATGGTGTGAAGTGCTGTACGTATATTACGAACAGCACTGACGACCCCACAGAGATTATCGATCAAAGGATAGATGAGATCTTGCAGTTAAAGTGGGAGTTCAGAAGGAAACACAACCTTACCTTGACAGCTGTGGGTAATGAATTGACCGGCTGGGCCTCATGGTTGAACCCACTCAAATGGTTTTCTGGATTAGGAGAGTGGGCGCAAAATGTAATTGCGAGTGTGGGAAAGTTTCTCCTTTGTATCCTGGGTGTCGTCATAATTATTGGTCTGATATTCAGATGTGTTCGAATTTTGATGCGGCGCAAACACAGGACAAATTTGATGAGTCTAAGGAGCGAGGGCGTTGTTACAGCAGCAGATTTGATTTATGACCCATCCGTAGAAACAGTGATGTGATAAGGATTGTAAATGAATTTCATGGCCTGTTTCTTTCACCATTCTTCTCTGTTTTCCCTTCTACCCAGAAACATCCAACCAGAAAAGACATCAACCATACCCAAATTTATGTGAATGTATTTTTATGTGTCTTAAGGTGGGTACACACTATTAGATATATCTGCAGATCAATTGATCTGCAGATATATCTATGTACGGATCGGGCAGTGTGCTGTGCATACACACAGCCCGATCCGTCGGGGGACTGACGTCATGAACTGGGCGGGCGCCCGCCCAGTTCACCTGTCCATCACCGCCGGCCGCCGCAGCATGTGTACGGGCGGTCGGACGACCGCCCCGTACACACACAGCGACGCGCCAATATATCGTTAGATATATTGGCTGTCGGCTGTGCTGCGCGGCCGACGCGATACGTCTGTGAACGACGGAGTTCACAGACGTATCCCCCGTACACACTGGCCGACGGTCCCGCGATGTATCGGCCGTTCAAGAGAAATCTTGACTGAAATGACTGAAATCTTTAGTCAATGGCACACATAGTCGATAAATGTTATCTACATATACACTGCTCAAAAAAATAAAGGGAACACTAAAATAACACATCCTAGATTTGAATGAATGAAATATTCTTATTAAATACTTTGTTCTTTACATAATTGAATGTGCTGACAACAAAATCACACAAAAATTAACAACGGAAATCAAATTTATTAACCCATGGATGTCTAGATTTGGAGTCACACTCAAAATTAAAGTGGAAAAACACACTACAGGCTGATCCAACTTTGATGTAATGTCCTTAAAACAAGTCAAAATGAGGCTCAGTAGTGTGTGTGGCCTCCACGTGCCTCTATGACCTCCCTACAACGCCTGGGCATGCTCCTGATGAGGTGGCGGATGGTCTCCTGAGGGATCTCCTCCCAGACCTGGACTAAAGCATCCGCCAACTCCTGGACAGTCTGTGGTGCAACGTGGCGTTGGTGGATGGAGCGAGACATGATGTCCCAGATGTGCTCAATTGGATTCAGGTCTGGGGAACGGGTGGGCCAGTCCATAGCATCAATGCCTTCGTCACCTCCACCACTATCATATTGCACTCCTCCATGCCTAACTCCTGCAGTCTCCTCACCTCTCCTCCACCACTATCATACTGCACTCCCTCCATGCCTCACTCCTGCAGTCACCTCACCTCCACCACTATCATACTGCACTCCCTCCATGCCTCACTCCTGCAGTCACCTCACCTCCACCACTATCATACTGCACTCCCTCCATGCCTCACTCCTGCAGTCTCCTCACCTCTCCACCAGTATCATACTGCACTCCCTCCATGCCTCACTCCTGCAGTCACCTCACCTCCACCACTATCATACTACACTCCCTCCATGCCTCACTCCTGCCATCTCCTCACCTCTCCTCCACCACTATCATACTGCCCTCCCTCCATGCCTCACTGCTGCAGTCATCTCACCTCTCCTCCACCAGTATCATACTGCACTCCCTCCCTGCCTCACTCCTGCAGTCACCTCATCTCTCCTCCACCAGTATCATACTGCACTCCCTCCATGCCTCACTCCTGCAGTCACCTCACCTCTCCTCCACCAGTATCATACTGCACTCCCTCCATGCCTCACTCCTGCAGTCACCTCACCTCCACCAGTATCATACTGCACTCCCTCCATGCCTCACTCCTGCAGTCACCTCTCCTCCACCACTATCATACTGCACTCCCTCCATGCCTCACTGCTGCAGTCACCTCACCTCTCCTCCACCAGTATCATACTGCACTCCCTCCATGCCTCACTCCTGCAGTCACCTCATCTCTCCTCCACTACTATCATACTGCACTCCCTCCATGCCTCACTCCTGCAGTCACCTCATCTCTCCTCCCCTACTATCATACTGCACTCCCTCCATGCCTCACTCCTGCAGTCACCTCACCTCTCCACCAGTATCATACTGCACTCCCTCCATGCCTCACTCCTGCAGTCTCCTCACCTCTCCACCAGTATCATACTGCACTCCCTCCATGCCTCACTCCTGCAGTCACCTCTCCTCCACCACTATCATACTGCACTCCCTCCATGCCTCACTGCTGCAGTCACCTCACCTCTCCTCCACCAGTATCATACTGCACTCCCTCCATGCCTCACTCCTGCAGTCACCTCATCTCTCCTCCACTACTATCATACTGCACTCCCTCCATGCCTCACTCCTGCAGTCACCTCATCTCTCCTCCCCTACTATCATACTGCACTCCCTCCATGCCTCACTCCTGCAGTCACCTCACCTCTCCACCAGTATCATACTGCACTCCCTCCATGCCTCACTCCTGCAGTCTCCTCACCTCTCCACCAGTATCATACTGCACTCCCTCCATGCCTCACTCCTGCAGTCACTTCACCTCTCCTCCACCAGTATCATACTGCACTCCCTCCATGCCTCACTCCTGCAGTCACCTCACCTCTCCTCCACCAGTATCATACTGCACTCCCTCCATGCCTCACTCCTGCAGTCACCTCTCCTCCACCACTATCATACTGCACTCCCTCCATGCCTCACTCCTGCAGTCACCTCACCTCCACCACTATCATACTGCACTCCCTCCATGCCTCACTCCTGCAGTCTCCTCACCTCTCCACCAGTATCATACTGCACTCCCTCCATGCCTCACTCCTGCAGTCACCTCACCTCTCCTCCACCAGTATCATACTGCACTCCCTCCATGCCTCACTCCTGCAGTCACCTCACCTCTCCTCCACCAGTATCATACTGCACTCCCTCCATGCCCAAACCCAGCCAAATCTCATCCTAACCCTCTGTTCCACACTCTCTATGTACCCCGTCTGTGCCACACCTGTCTGTCTGCCCCTCCCCTTTAGAATGTAAGTTCTCTCGAGCAGGTCCCTCAACCCTCATATGCTTATTCTTTTCTTATGTAAACCATCTTCGATGGCACCAAATCCCAGTTTTCTGCTGTCCTGATACCTATGTCCGTGTCATCTGCTGATGTAACTATGTGTATTTACCTTGTACTTGTCCTATATTGTCATCAACTGTAAGTCACTGTTTTCCTGTTTTGATTATTTGGTTTATGCACTCTGTAATTGGGCGCCGCAGAACCCTTGTGGCACCATATAAAGGTGAGCAATAAAATAATAATATAGGTAGCCCATTGAACCTACGGATTTGAATCTTGTATTATCTGCTATTCAGACTCCTCCTTTTCTCTTACATCCTAGAGGATGCTGGGGTCCATTTTAGTACCAAGGGGTACAGACGGTTCCGCAGGAGCCTTCGACACTTTAAGACTTTTCAACAGTGTGAACTGGCTCCTCCCTCTATGCCCCGCCTCCAGACCTCAGTTTAGAAAATGTGCCCAGGAGACTGGATGCACACTAGTGGAGCTCTACAGAGCTTTGCTGGAAAAAGACTTTCTTAGGTATTTTATTTTACAGGGAAGCTGCTGGTGAGGGCTTCCCTGGTTCGTGGGACTTGGGGGGGTGGGGGGGGAGTAGGAGCCAACTTCTCAATTAGTTAATGGTTCTGCTTCCGCTGACAGGACACCATTAGCTCCTAAAGGGTACTGAACACAGCCCAAGCCTGGCCAGCGTTCACTCCCACAACACTGCCGCCACCCCCTAACAGAGCCAGAAGTCAGAAGGCTGGTGAGTATAATACCGGAGTCCTGCAGAGAGGGGATCCTCCGGTCATCGTTGGCGGCATACAGGTACACGCGCAAGCGAGATGCTGCGCGCCATGTCTCTCAGCACAAGGGTGCAGGGGGGGGGACGACGCTCTGAGGGCATGTTTTAAAACCTTACTGTCACTGGCAAAAAGGGCACATACATGTACAGCCGCTGATGTGCCATCCCCAGCCAGTATAAATATTACATTGCTGAGGCTGAAGGCTTCTCCTCAGACTTGCCAGAACACTCACTGGGCGCCATTTTCTCCTGCAGAAACTCCAGTATGAAGCTCCTGAACGCTGTTTCTCCTCATGACAACGCTGATACAAATACAGGGTGTTATAGAAGGGGCAGAGAGTGTTCATTATAATTAGGTGTGTGTGCCTATTATTGGTATATGCGCTGTAAGTGGGTAATATTTCCACAATTCACAATAAGGCGCAGTGTGTGGACTGGCAAATCCCTCTGTGTCTCTTGACAGACTTTAGTGTGGGCAATCCCCAATAGCAAGTGTGTGTGTGTGTGTGTGTGTGTGTGTGTGTGTGTGTGTGTACAAGTGTGCAACATGTCAGACATTGGGGAGGATTCTTCCCAGGAAGAACCCATTTTAGATGCACAAGAGGGTAATGTGGTGGCCCTTCACTCTCAGAAGGAGCCGGAGTGGGTGAGAATGTTGCAAAAGAATATGTCAATGCTTGCAAAGAAATTCAACAGACTAAATATTGGAGGCAGTCTGTGGAGGATGCACTGTTTACTGACCCCTCCATATCATCCACTCGGGTCCCATCCAGTTCCCAGAAAAGGTCTCTGGCCCAGATAATGCAAGGGGACACAGACACAGATTCCGACGTCGACACTGGGGATTTGAGAGGGGTAGACCCCAAATTAGCCAAAAGAATACAATGTATGATAGTTGCTATAAAGGAAGTGTTGGAGTTTCCTGAAACACTGGTCCCAGAGGAAAAGGATTATTTTAAATTTAAATAAACAGCAGGTTGTGACTTTTCCTCCTTCAAAGGATTTGAATGAGTTCTTTGAAGAATCCTGGGCTAACCCTGAGAAGAAATTTACCCTTCCCAGAAGGATACGTGTAGCGTACCCTTTCCCTGAGGAGGACGGGCACAAGTGAGAGACACCCCCAATGATAGACACCTCAGTTTCTCGGCTGTCTAAGAAAATAGTTTTACCTGCCCCTGGTTCAGCCTCTTTAAAAGATCCAGCTGACCGTAATTTAAAGACAACCCTGAAATCCATATATACAGCTAACGGAACGGTGCTCAGGCCCACCATTGCTTGTGCGTGGGTAGGTAACGCTGCGGAAAAATGGTCAGACAACTTGCTTGTTAACATAGACACAGTTGGCAGGGATGAAATAGTCCCAACTCTCGGCCATATCAAAGATGCTGCAGGTTACTTAGTTGAAGCTATGAAGGATATTGTATTGCTGAGTTCAAGATCCTCCGCTATGGCTATTTCAGCCCGCAGGGCGCTGTGGATCCGCCAATGGAAGGCTGATGCGGAATCAAAAAAGAATATTGAGGCGCTTCCTTACAATGGAGAAGCCCTGTTTGGAGACAAGCTGGATGCCATGATTTCAACAACTACATCAGGCAAGTCAGCATTTCTGCCTTCCGCAACTGCTCCACCTAGGAAAGGATTTCATTCTCATATGATGCAATCCTTTCGGCCCAACAAGTCCAAAAAGGCAAAGGGTGCCCCCTTCTTCGCAGGAAGAGGTCGAGGAAGAGGTAAAAAATCTACAACACCATCAGGCTCGTAGGAGCAGAAGTTAACAGCTACTTCTGCTAAAACCTCAGTATGACACTGGGGCTCCCCTTTGGGAGTATGATCGGGTGGGGGCACGTCTACTGTCTTTCAGCCAGGTCTGGGTTCACTTAGATCTGGATCCTTGGGTATTGCAGATAGTATCCCAAGGGTACAAATTGGAATTTCAGGACCTTCCCCCATGCCGATTTTTCAAATCAGCCTTACTAGCTTCTGTTCAGGACAGAGCAAAAGTGCTGAACGCAATACAGAAATTATGTCAAGACAACGTAATTTCCTTAGTTCCTGTGGCACAACAGGAAAAAGGGTTTTATTCAAACCTGTTTGTAGTGCCGAAACCGGATGACTCGGTCAGACCGATTTTAAACCTAGAGACTCTAAACCTTTATTTGAAAAGGTTCAAATTCAAGATGGAATCCCTGAGAGCGGTGATCTCCAGCTTGGAGGAAAAGGAATTTCTGGTATTGATGGACATCAAAAATGCTTATTTACATGTTCCCATCTACCTACCGCATCAGGCATACCTGAGGTTTGCACAGAAGAAAGAAAAAAGATTGGCTGCGCCTACAGTGTTGTTAGCTCTCCATAATTTTGGTATACTGACAACTAAAATATATAAAATATATTTATTAAAATAATAATAATAACACACCAATGGAAGACTGTGGCCGGAGAGACCAACCAGCCACACGTGTAATGGCGGCTGCGGCACTGAAGGTGTTAATCCTCGTGCCCGGCGCCATATTAAGGGACAATGGGCGCTTGGCGCCACTTTAAAACTGTGCACTGGTGCTAAGCACCATCTTTAAATGTAGTGTGGGTGCTAGGCACCGGGTATTTAAAAATATATTTAGTACTGTGTTTTCACCAATGTTATATTTAAGGCAATAGGCACAGTTGTAAGACTGCACATTTACATTGCAGCAAATGCCAGCACTTAGAAGGAATGTGTAAGCTGTGTTGGTTTTAAAATGCATTTACGTTTGTGGACAAATGGCTTGGAAGCTTCTCACCTAGGAATTGAGATGCTGATGACCCTGGCACCTGGAAAGGGGTGTATGGACAAGCCATTTGTTTGAGATTGAGATGTGTCTCTGTGTAACTTTCTAGACACATGCAGGTGAAAGGATTTGTTGCTGTCTTCTCTGATTATTGTGTGAACTGGGTTTGCATGGAGATGTTAGAGTAGACAGGAACATGTTAATCAGATTGTGTTTCACAAATGCAAACTAGTGGGTTTCATGTAACAACAGTTTGATGTAAGATTTCTTAGGCTGCATTATGTGTGATGCAGATTATGTTTAATTTACAGTATAAGAACGTTGTCTATGTGTGAGAGGGTGAATGCAATTGAAATGCAAGTTACATTTACATTTGTGAAAGAGACAGGAACATGATAATCAGATTGTGTTTGGGAAAGCCACTGGTTTGGTTATATATGAAGAGGAGCAGGAATGTGCGTTATCTAATTCTTAACTTTTGAAATGTAAACTTGTATTTCTTTATATTTTCTGCAATAACCTGATTGGTTGGAGAAGACAGGGAGGGCTTACCCCCCTGTGGTACTGTGTGTAGAACTGAGATAAAAAGAGGATGCCTGTGAGCCTCCAGGTAGTTGTACCATCTTTATTCTGCTGGAACATCTTGCTGTATGCTGTTGCCCCTAGCAATAGGGAAGGGTTCTCTTTAGAACTATTGAGCAAATAAACATCTTTGCCTCAAGAAGACTGCTTCATCTTGTGACCAACAGGGTTAGGCCAAACCTAGCCCCGTCCTCCGGCTGTCCAGGGAAGCACCTAGCGTCTCCAAGCTCCGCCTTCCGCCAGCTACCGGTAGAGGCCTAGCAAGTGGCTAGAGGGGATTCGTCAACACCACACAGCTGTGGTAAGGCAGTGCGTCGGCACATACAGAGCAGAACCGTGGTTCCAAACGCCACGGCAGGTTAGGAGTTTGGTGGTGGCAGCAAGAACCCGCCCACAACGCAGTGGGTGGAGTCAGTAACAGGCGGTTACTGACGGTAAGCGGGAATCCCCTATGTGGTCAGGCCTCGTGCGGCTTGACCTTCCAGTCTGTGCGCAGTCGACGGGACGCGGCAAGCGGCGAGTGCTTCCGTACGGTACCGTCCTGTCACAGAAATTGGTGGCATAGTGGTGGGATATTCCCAGGCGGCTTTTCATCACCCGATTGGAGAAGCCGAGTTACTCAGGAGAGGAGTAACTGCAGCGCAGGAGAACGCACAAGATGGCGGAATTCAGCGGAATGTCCAAGGAGGATCTGGAGATCGTATGCCAGGGGAAGGGTGTGGATATCCCTTCCAACGCGTCCAGAAGCGTCATGAAGGCGGCGCTCAGGAGCGTGGAGGAGTCTCGTCGGGCGGAGGTGGAAAGCACTGACGGTGTCAGCATCGCAGAGGACGGCCCAACAGTGGACCTTCGTAAGGAACCGGTGAGAACCACAAGCCCCGCCCTCTCTCACAGCAGCAATGTTTCCCAGCAATCCCTAGCAGGGCCAGGATCCCAACGTCCCAGGGGGGGCGGCCCAGATACCCTAGCAGATCGGCTAGCGGAATTGGGGGAAAGGGCAACGGAGCAAGAGCGCTTGATCATCATCCAGATGTGGCGTGATGAGCGGGCACCACAGGCCGTGGTACCCCGGGAGCCGTTGTCAGCTGTTGTACACAGATCAGGACGTATACAGTTTGCCAAGTTTGCAGACAGTGATGGGGACATTGATGGACATTTGCAAGTTTTTGAAAGGACTTGTAAACTACACGATCTACCCAAGTCAGAGTGGGTGAGACACCTTGTGCCCACTCTGCATGGAGAGGCCTTGGAGGCCTATCGAGGAGTGGCCACGGAGGACTGTGGGAACTACGACGAAGTCGCGAAGGCCCTCCTCCAGCGATTCTTCATCACTCCCGAGTCTTACAGGAAGAAATTCAGAGACTTGCCTAAGAATCCTAGCAGCACCCATGAGCAGTTCGCCACCCAGCTGCGGCAGTACGTGGTGAAGTGGGTGAAGGATTCGGAAGCCACTACATGGGACGCACTGATCGACCTGATCTGCAGGGAGCAGTTCTACCGCAGGTGCGCCCAAGAAGTGAAGGAGTGGGTGCTAGATCGGGAGCCACCCAGCTTAAAAATGGCTGCCCAGTTAGCAGACAAGTATGTGGCAATTCGGCCACGGGGGCAGAAGCGCCCCGCCAGCAGCCAGCTCCAACAGACTGTACCACCAAGGGGACCACCCTCTTCAGCTCATCAACCCCAAAGACAAGCATCTTCCAACCCGGGTGCTCTTGGCCAG